>NC_134890.1:8091102-8171102 GCF_041734735.1 Babylonia areolata
CACACACAAACACACACACACCACACCACACCACACACAAACACACACACCACACCAACCACCACACCAACACACACAAACACCACACCACACCACACCACACACACACACACACACACACACACACACACACACACACACCACACCTCACGCACACACACACACACACACACACACACACACACACCACACACACACACACAGACATCTTGGAGGCGACCGATGGATTTGAACCATATTGCCTCTGCAGCAATGTGGTGTTCCGTGAAAAAAAAAAGGATGGTGGGGTGGAGGTGTTGATGGTGATGGTGCTACAGGTGTTGTGGGGGTGGGGGTGGGAGTCAGAGCAGTTGTGTGGTTGGCAGGGGGTGAGGATGGGGGAGAGGGGGCGGTGCTGGAGGTGTGTTCGCTGATAGACTTGCTCTAAACTATGCATTAGTGCTTTTTGGACATAAAACAAACAAAAAAAATGATGGATGTTTCTCACTTATTTAATTGATAACCAAATTCTTTCTACGGTATCGTAGAATCAATAAAGCAAACACAATCTTACAAGTGTTGTATTGTATTTCTCTTTTTTGTTGTCACAACATATTTCTCTGTGTGAAATTCGGACTGCTCACCCCCAGGGAGAGCGCGTCGCGACACTACAGCGCCACCCTTTTTTTTGTATTTTTTTCCTGCGTGCAGTTAAGTTTTTCCGATCGAAGTGGATTTTTCTACAGAATTTTGCCAGGGACAACCCTTTTGTTACCGTGGGTTCTTTTACGTGTGCTACGTGCATGCTGTTCTTAAAAAAATGTCAAATATGCATATGGATCATAACAAATTTGTGCAGAAATGGGAACTAAACACATGTCCTAGTACAAGGCTAAGCTGTACAATATCATCATGGAATCAGTGTGTCCTTGAAGATGTATTATCATGCCTTTAATATATTGTAGAATTGTCAGTAGTTACAGCATCATTTTGTGTTTTTGTTTCCTAATGCACAAAGTGCATTCATTTTGTATCTGTGAATCATGAACCCTTGAATGAAATTATTGGGGAAAAAAAAACAATTTTTATCTCTGTCTTGAGCTCACGTATTTTGTAGGAGTTACACTTTCTCTTCTGTCTTGAACTTACGCACTTTGTAGGAGCTTAACATTTTTTTCTACTGGGCTGCGCTTGTGTGCCTTCAAGAAACTTAGAGTTACCATTTTATGATCCAGTAATAATCGTCGGCACCAAATTGAAATAAACTTACTTGCTCGTGATGACGTCACCAAAAGGATCAAACTATTTTAAACTATAAATGTAATATATAATATGTAGCTGAAAGATTCCACGCAGCAAAGTGGAGATAGGGTGGGAGGGAGGGAGGGAGGGAGGCATGGAATAAAGGGAGGGGTAGTGGGGGTGGGGTTGGAGGGAAGCATGGAATAAAGGGTGGGTAGTGGGGGTGGCGTTGGAGGGAAGCATGGAATAAAGGGTGGGTAGTGGGGGTGGCGTTGGAGGGAGGCGTGGAATAAAGGGTGGATAGTGGGGGTGGGGGGATCCTACAACCAACGATTTGAGCAAACCCGTTCAAGGGACGAGCGTGACAAGCTCATAAAAGCTGCATGAAACTGCTTTTAGACAAATTAGGCCCATGGTGGCTGGGCCTGCCCGCCGCGCCGGACGCATAAAACAGCTCCGGGCGGGATGAGAGGTGGACTGGATGTGTGTGAATCAACAAGCCAGGCCCATTGGTCGCGTGCCGGTGTCAGTTTCAAAAGTGACCCCCCCCCCCTCCCTCCCCGCCCCCGACACACACCCACTAACTCTCTACCAACGACTTTCTTCACTGTAAATTTACAATACCACCCAGCGGCGTATTATAGTCATTGGAGTGTTCTCTCTAATTCATGGTCCAGTGATTGTTTATGGCAATGACTCGAACGATAAGAGCTTGGGTTGATTTGTGGTAGTTACTTGCAGTGTACGTAAGCGTGAATGTTGGTTTAAATAATCTTTAATTGTTCAACAGTACACATGATTACAATGCAAACAAAGAGAAAAGAGCATCAACAAACTCAAAGCTTATACTGTGCTCACAACGTTGCACTTCAGTTTTAACATGACGGCTGATGAACCATATTATCAATTGTATCAAATAACATTCATGAACGGTAAGTAATGAAATAATGAAATAAAATCTTCAGTGACATATTTTCCCTTTGTGTTTTGTTTTGGATGTGTTTTTGTCTGACAAATTGATGTTTTTTTTTCTGATACTGAGGTGTTTGTTTCGTTTTGTGTTTTGTTTTCTTTTTGGTAACAATCCCCCTCCCTCCCCTCCCTCCCCCTTATTTTCTGCACTGAAACTGTGAGTTAACCTCTTAACTGCTTAAATTTACTGAAACGTGTGCTACTTTCTGTGTTTCTAATTGGTGTCATTGATTTTGCTAAACAAAGGTAATACAATAACGAGATGAAGATATCCGGGTAAATAACGGGGACTGACATCCCGACATGTACGTTCTATTTTACCACAGTTGGTGACAGCCTTTACTGACGAGCATCCTCGTCAACAGCAGTCAGGGGGTTAACATTGAATTCCTAGCATTACCATCGCACTGTTCCTGTTCTTTTACAGCTCTACACGCAACGCAATCTCTCGTCCATTCACTTCATATAATTCATCTCTCTCTCTCTCTCTCTCTCTCTCTCTCTCTCTCTCTCTCTCTCTCTATTTCCCCTTCTGACAGTTTCGTCGTCCGTGAATACCAAAGTGCACCGCATTCATCTTAGCCGATTTATATTTCATATTGCAACAACAAAAATCAATAACTGTAATAGCCCTATTTCGAAATGTGCCCATGGGGAGTGCAATTTAAGTGGGGGGGCACGACAGAAAGGAAGGGTGGTCCTGTAGTTGTGTGTGTAACTTAGCAGCCTGGTGATGATAGCGGCGGACTGGGGCGTTGTGACAGTGGTGGGCTTTTTATTATGATGCTGCTCTGGAACCTGGCTTTATGGCAGGGCTGTATGGAAGTGCCGCTACTGTCAAAAGTGCGGAAGTGAGGGAAGAAGAAGAAGAACAACAACAACAACAAAACAAAAGAAAGAACGGTGACTTGGTTTGTCATTTTGAATAAACACCATGTGGTGAGTTATGATGGTGAACATTCGTCACATGTTTTGCGTTTGTATAATTATATGTACTCGGTGACTTTCTTGCTATCCTGTCGAATTCATTGTAGTTGTACTGTGACGTTTTCAAGTGAAATATTGGTAAAACCCAGTGTTTGTCGTTGTTGTTGTCGGAAGAGAGATGTGCTATGTTTGGAGAGTGTTTGTTTGAACGAAAGATGAGAAACAAGACGCTAACAAAGGTGTTTGAACGAAAGATGAGAAACAAGACGCTAACAAAGGTGTTTGTTTGAACGAAAGATGAGAAACAAGACGCCAACAGAGGTGTTTGTTTGAACGAAAGATGAGAAACAAGACGCTAACAAAGGTGTTTGAACGAAAGATGAGAAACAAGACGCTAACAAAGGTGTTTGAACGAAAGATGAGAAACAAGACGCTAACAAAGGTGTTTGTTTGAACGAAAGATGAGAAACAAGACGCTAACAAAGGTGTTTGTTTGAACGAAAGATGAGAAACAAGACGCTAACAAAGGTGTTTGTTTGAACAAAAGATGAGAAACAAGACGCTAACAAAGGTGTTTGAACGAAAGATGAGAAACAAGACTCCAACAGAGGTGTTTGAACGAAAGATGAGAAACAAGACGCCAACAGAGGTGTTTGTTTGAACGAAAGATGAGAAACAAGACTCCAACAAAGGTGTTTGTTTGAACGAAAGATGAGAAACAAGACGCTAACAGAGGTGTTTGTTTGAACGAAAGATGAGAAACAAGACGCTAACACAGGATGTGTCGGTGTGGTTCTTCCCTACTTTTGGCCTTCGCTGTCCGCCATACACTGAACTGGAAGGCATTTGATTCCGCATTGAAAGGCGTCACTTGTCAATCACTTTACCCTCTCTCGTGCGCCTTTGTTCTCTCTCTCTCTCTCTCTCTCTCTGTCTGTCCATCTCAGTCACTCTTCCCCCTCTCTCTGTCTCTCCTACACCTCTTATTATATTTTTCTCTCTCTCCTCTCTCTCTTTCTCTCTCCATGCCTCTCTCTCTCTTTCACTATCTTTCTCTCTCGCACCCCTCTCTCTCTCTCTCTCTCGTGTGTGTGTGTGTGTGTGTGTGTGTGTGTGTGTGTGTGTGTGTGTGTGTGTGTGTGTGTGTGTGTGTGTGTGTGTGTATGTGTGTTCTTTCTCATATTCCTTCTGCAGGATGTTTTGTTTTATTTTGTTTTTTCTTCTTTCTTTCTCCCCTTTCCATTAAATATATGTGTGCTATTATAACTGATGTAGATTAGCAAGGACAGGTTGGACGAACGGGCCATGCCTAAAATCTTTTAATCCTTGAATAAAAAAAAAAACACACAAAAAAACGTTTCCAGTTCTCTCTCTCATCTCATCATTGGCATCGAACTGTTTCTAACCTTTCTTCCCCACCTCGCAGACTTTTGTGGTTGTTTCTTTCACTTTCTTTTAGTTTGATTTTTTTTCTGAAGGGAACAAGGGGTTTTATTTCTTGTTTTGTTTTGTTTGAAAACCAATCCAGCTACCACTGCTACGCTTAAGCCCAATCACACACAAAGAAAGCAACAACATTAAACGGTTTTTTGTTGTTGTTTTTTTTTTTTTTTTTTTTTTTTTGGGGGGGGGGGGGTTGTCTTCTTCCTCCACCTTTTTGAATAACGTGTATTTTTTTAAATACAAGTTTGTAGCACATCTAGACATACATATTATATGTGAATGGATGGATAAACATAATTGTTTACTTATTATGTATTATTATTTAAATGTTCACAAGTATAACTGGATTGCACATTTCATTTCAAAATGCATATATGTTCACAAATGTGTTGTCATGAAAGGAAGAACACTGATAAAAAAAGAAATGAAATAAAAGAAACCAAACGTAATAACTGTCTTGATATGTTTGTTGTCTTTCAGCCTATTGTTTCAGAGTTGTCTGTGTGTATGTGCGCTCGCGCGTTTGTTTTGCTTTAGGGAGCTCATCATTCCTTTCCTGTGTTATTCAGTTAGACTTCAGACAGGCGCACACATATACACGTGCAGTAGAAAGGCTTTAAAAAAAAAAAAATTTGCCTGGGAAAACACTTTCGTTGCCTTTGGTTCTTTAACGTGCTCTGATTGCATGTTGCACACGAGACCTCTCTTTATCGTCTCATCCGAATGACTAGCGTTCAGACCACTGCTCAAGGTGTAAAGGACGGGGAGAAAATGTGTGGGACCATAATTTATGTGTGGGATTCTTCTTCTTCGTTCGTGGGCTGCAACTCCCACGTTCACCCGTATGTACAAGCGTGGGCTTCTACGTGTATGACCGTTTTTACCCCGCCATGTAGGCAGCCATACTCCGTTTTCGGGGATGTGCATGCTGGGTATGTTCTTGTTTCCATAACCCGCCGAACGCTGACATGGATTACAGGATCTTTAACGTGCGTATTTGATCTTCTGCTTGCGTATACAAAAGAAAGGGGTTCAGGCACAAGCAAGTCTGCACATATGTTGACCTGGGAGATTGGAAAAATCTCCATCCTTCACCCAGCAGGCGCAGTTACCGAAATTCGAACCCGGGACCCTCAGATTGAAAGTCCAACGCTTTAACCATTCGGCTATTGCGCCCGTCATGTTTGGGATTCCATCTTGAGTGGTCAGATTCCCTCGCTTCGTGGGTGCCTTACCGCTATGTCAGCAGTCCACATCATTATTATTATAATTATATTATTGTTGTTGTTGTTGTTTTTATCATCATTATTATCATTATCATCAACATCACTCTTATCGTGGTTACAGCGGAGCCAGCCAAGCGGGCCCGCACGGCCTACACGTCCGCCCAGCTGGTGGAGCTGGAGAAGGAGTTCCACTTCAACCGCTACCTCTGCCGTCCACGGCGGATTGAGATGGCCGCCCTGCTCAACCTGACGGAGCGGCAGATCAAGATCTGGTTCCAGGTCAGTCTGCTGTCCGGTCTTTCTTCATGGAACAGGGCTCAACCCTCGGCTTGTATCAGAGACTGACATTATGGGCGTAAAGTTGGGTTAAGAGTGTAGATTCTGTTCCAATCTCTAAGGGTGTAGATTCTGTTCCAGTCTCTAAGGGTGTAGATTCTGTTCCAGTCTCTAAGGGTGTAGATTCTGTCCCAATCTCTAAGGGTGTAGATTCTGTCCCAGTCTCTAAGGGTGTAGATTCTGTCCAGTCTCTAAGGGTGTAGATTCTGTTCCAGTCTCTAAGGGTGTAGATTCTGTTCCAATCCCCTAGTACCCTAAGGCGATTTCGTGTGCCAACAGCACAGTGATCAATGTTTTCTCCACTGCAGTTGGAATCCATCCACAGCTTAGTCTTTTGTGAAGGACTAAATGTAAGGGGTGTAAGACTGTACTGGCTCTTAGTGCTGCAGCTTTGGGGGCTAGTTGCCATTTGGAGACAATCCCAACGCTGACACACCTGAAGGCCTCATGGCCGAGAGAGTGGGGATGTAACTGGGGCTCACTGCAATACAATTCTAGAACGCACGCTAGAATGTCCGTGAAAACATTGTCAGAAAAGTTTGAAAGAGTCAATTTTAGTAGTGGTCTAGCATCCGTCGAGAGGAAACTAACAACAACGATATAACAGCACAACAATGACAATAGTACATGCAGTGTGCGTACACACACACACACACACACACACACACACACACACACACACACACGCCCACGCACACACGCCCACGCTCACACGCCCACGCTCACACGCGCAATACAGAGGGCTTGGTTCCTCTTCACTGATAAAGTTATACCATCATATGGAAAGCTGGTTGCCTTACTTTGTTTTCAATAACACGCGCATGGAAGAGAACCAGAAAACACACACACACACACACACACACACACACACACACACACACACACACACACACACACACACACCACAAAAACAAACAACAACAACAACAGCAACAACAAAAAACAAACAAACTGAAACTCTGAAGTTACCGTTTTCGTTGCTATAACATACTTGTGCAGACATTTACAAAGAAAATAACTCCGTCTTCCGCAAGCAGTATTTATAGGAGGGAAATATAACTCCACTCTGTTGTTTCTTTTTTTGCCAAAGACAGAGAGAGAGAGACAGAGAGAGACAGAGAGAGAGAGACAGAGAGAGAGAGAGAGGGGTTGGGTCCCCGGGAGGGGATTGCTATCGTTGTACACAGAGCAAACGTATTAGATGTATATGAATGAAAGACAGGTGGAGCCTCTTTGAAAGGTCAGCAAAGCATTTGTTGTGGTGGAAATTGTTTTTTTTCCCCAAAAAATGTCTGTGTAAACATATTCGTTAAGTTAAGGATAATAACAACATGAGTAGATAAAACTAGATAAGAAGATCTGTAAATTATCCGTAATCAAAAACCAAAACCAAAACCAAAAAACAAAAACAAATAAAATCAAATCAAATCAACATCAACATCTTCGTTCTACTACATTCATGGTGATGATGATGATGATCACTGGTGATGATGATGATGACTGATGATGATGATCACTGGTGATGATGATGATGACTGATGATGAGTTGCTTTTGAAAGAAAGGAGGGAAGAAAGGTTATGTAATCCCATTAATCTTGATGCGTGTATGTGTGCGTGGGTGACACACACGTGAAAATGTGTGCATCGTGCCAAAAATATCAGAAGTCATCATGACGTAAAACATCAGAAATGATAACCACACTTTTTTCTGTATGCTTTTCTCTTTTTCTGTCCAGTGTTTAGATAAATACGTTGGTAAATAAATGAAAATAGATAAATGAACGAATGATGCAATCAATCGATCAAACGATCAATCAAGCAATTGATCGTCAATCAATCAGTCAGTAAGGTAAGTACAAGCAAGCGAAGGCGCCCACCACCCCTCCCCCACCTCCCACACACTCAATCTGTCTCGCTCTCTCTCTGATATATATATATATATATATATATATATATATATATATATATATGTGAACGAGTACAATAAACATGAAAGAACTGGGATCCAGATAATTTCCTTATTTTCATATATTTCATTATTTTCTGTGCCATGTGCAGCGTCGATTACACAGATTGCACTGATGGCGATTCAAGAAAGAACACAGCACAGCCAGGCGCTGTGAAATATTCCACACTCCCACAGCACCTGTTGGGCCACATCCGGTTTGCTCCGGGTCACGTGGGGAACGACTTGTCCAGGAAGTTTGCCGTGTGAACCGCACTAGCAGCATGTTGCCTGCAGTTTCAGTTTCCAGGAGGTGTCAATACGCTACACCACATCTTCCTCTGATAAAAAGAAAAGCAGAGGATGTCTGACTTTCGTATAAACCCAACTCGCTGGTCAAGCCTGGAGAGCAAACCTTCGGTTTGTGAAAAACATAAGCATAAAGGTTTCATGCAGATCGTGGAATCATGGAACAATGAATCTTCTACGTTCTTTTTCTTTCACTTTTAAAAGCGCTTCACACTACTTCTTCACTGACGACAACAACAACAACAACAACAAAAACCCAACAACAACAAAAAACCAAACCAAAACCAACAAACAACCAACAAAATAAAACCGAAAAAAAGGAACTCTCTCTCTCTCTCTCTCTCTCTCTCTCTCTACACACACACACACACTTTCACATTCTATTTCTATTATGTTTGTATGTTTATATTTCTATGGGTTATTTGTCTGCGTCACGTTTGATGTTTGACGTGTTGTGTACTTTTTGTCCCTGTGTATTTGTTTATTGTTGTTGTGTGTTTCCTCGTTGTCTCGCATAAGGCTCACTGTCTTTATCCCCATCCCAGATTCATTCGTCCACAATATTACAGACAGCCTTCAGTATTTTAACTGTGTTTACTTGTGTGTCGGTTTCTACTGGGGTTGTTTGAAATGTGTCTTTATACCCATATAATGTACTTAGATATCTGGAAATCCCCACTTAAAAAGAATGCTTGTGTTGATGTTCACTCCGTACTCTGACTCACGCCATATATTTGTTTATCTGTGATTTTATTCATACACTCATTAGTGAAGGACCGTGGCCTTTTGGTATGACTAAACCACCCTAGTGTGGGGTCGAATCTGTCCTCACAACCTGACTCTCCGATTCCCCCCCCCCCCACCCCCCCCCTCAAACCTTTACTCGGTAGTAATCAGCGTTGTGTTAGAATTACCTTTCTAATAAAGTATATATATATATATATATATAAGAGAAGATAAACTCCCCAGTATTCGCATGTTCAAATCAATGTTTTGGGAGAAGAAAAACATCACATTCTAAAGCTGTCATCCAGCGACGGTTGATAACATAGTGTTAAAGTATTACAAGGTTTTCCAGCATACAGCCCGACATAATTATTACCGATGATTCTCTTGTGGTTGATACATGCTGGGTTTTCCGTTTCCATAAAAACCCACGGAAAGCTGACATGGATTACAGGTAGGATGTTTTACGTGCGCATTCAATCTTCTGCCTGCTGCATGCACACGGAATTGGGTTCAGGTACTAGGAGACTGGACCACCCTCAACCCACCTGACGTTGCCAGGATCGAACATCAAGACCCTCACTTTCCAACGCTTTGACTTGTCAGCTTTTACGTCCGTACTTACACCGTGCTTACTTACCTACTGACCAGCCTACCTACATACCGACCGACCGACCTACTTACATATTTACTCACTCACTCATTCACTCTCTCTCTTACTCAGTTACGTTTACGCAAAGACATATTAATTTAAACCCAGTGTATCCACCTAACATGCTCGAAATGAACCACCTGCAATACTCTCCCTGTTGTCTCCCACAGAACCGGCGGATGAAGTTCAAGAAGGAGCAGCGGGCCAAGGCGTCCCTGGAGAAGCAGGTGCAGGGAGCACCGCCCAGACCCAAGTCGGAGGCCAGCAGCTACTCGGGCAGCGACACGGAGAACTCTAGCTCCTGCCCTCTGGGCGGGGACCGCAGCCCCGGGAACCCCATGGACTGCGTGCTGGGCGGCAAGGGGGATGGAGGGATGGTGCCGGACTCCTTCCTCCACCACCCCGCCCTCCCGCCCCCTCCCCACTCCATGCACCCTCACCAACAGCAGAAGCACCTACAGCAGCAGCAGCAGCAGCACGATCCTTGCGAGGGAGGAGGGGGAGGAGGAGGAGGAGGAGGAGGTGGTGGTGGTGGAGGAGGAGGAGGAGGGGCAGGGAGCGGAGGCGGTCACGTGATGGCCCACAGCGGCGCGCTGGGCCCGATGGGAATGGCGCTGGGCCCTGGACACGGACCGGAGATGAGCCCAGGGGGCAGTCACCACAGGGACAGCCCTGCACACGGCGGGGGAGGGAGCGGGCTGAAGAATAACAACGGAGGCGGCGGTGGAGGAGGAGGAGGCGGCGTGATGAACAACAACAACAACACCAGCAACAACAACAACAACAACAACCTAGAGTCCCCGCCAGGGAGCGGGCATCACCCTGGCGACATGTCACCCTTGTCGGGTGGTGGAGGTGGTGGTGGTGGCGGGGGAGGAGGAGGGGGAGGAGGGCACCACCCCCACCCGGGCATGTCGCCCTACGCCCAGAACGGACACGGCGGCTACGGCCACCATCCCCCTCCCCAACCCCAACCTCAGCCCCACCGTGGCGGACTTCCGGCCTACCCAGTGGGCAGCTCGGCCAACATGCTGGTGACGGGCAGCATGTACTCCGACATCAACCCCCTGGACCACCACACGGCGCACGTGCAGCCGCCACACCCCCACCTCATGACCTCCCCACACCCGGCCATGGGCGGCGGGCCCATGAACTGCTCCATGGCTACCGCTGGGGGCTACGCTCAAGGCTACGACTACATCCCCAAGCTGACCCATTTGTAAAGTGAGGCCAAGTGACGGAACCGGAAATGGGTCACAGTCGCGGTCTCGCTGCGGCGACTCTTCTTACACGAGATGAAGTCCATCCTGTATCTGCTACACCCGCTCCCCCCACCCATTACACCCCCTAAAGCGGGTACGTGTTTCACAGGTCGTGATCTTCGGACGGACTGGCGGGGATGTCGCGCGACGACTCTTCTTATAAAGTAAAATGGATCCTGCATGCCCCAAAGGTAGACCCACTTTCATAGACCGTATTCAATCTGACGGACTGTAACCCCCCCAGCCCCCTCCCTCCCCACCTCCCCCGGACCCAACCACAATGCTATTTGTTTGTAATGGGCAAAGGATCGCGCAACGACTCCTCTTAATAAAAGAGGGACTCGATCCAACACCTCCCCTCCCACCCGCCCTCCCCACACACCCCCCTCTGTCCCAAGGCGGTTACGCTTATACAGGTGGTGTTCTGTCTGACGGACTGTTCTTCCCTACGCTGGTCCAATGGTACAGAACTGGGTCGATCCAGTTCTTAAGGACTGCACCTACAAGGTGACCCATTTGTAATGACTGGCTTGCGTTCTGATGTAGTGACTGAATTACTACTCCCTTCGGCCTCCAGGCTGTCCTGTTTGGGTCCTGACGTCTGGTGGACTGTATCCCCAGGCTGACCTGAATTGAGTCCTGACGTCTGGTGGACTGTATCCCCAGGTTGACCTGAATTGGGTCCTGACGTCTGGTGGACTGTATCCCCAGGTTGACCTGAATTGAGTCCTGACGTCTGGTGGACTGTATCCCCAGGCTGACCTGAATTGGGTCCTGACGTCTGGTGGACTGTATCCCCAGGTTGACCTGAATTGAGTCCTGACGTCTGGTGGACTGTATCCCCAGGTTGACCTGAATTGGGTCCTGACGTCTGGTGGACTGTATCCCCAGGCTGACCTGAATTGAGTCCTGACGTCTGGTGGACTGTATCCCCAGGCTGACCTGAACTGAGTCCTGACGTCTGGTGGACTGTATCCCCAGGTTGACCTGAATTGGGTCCTGACGTCTGGTGGACTGTATCCCCAGGCTGACCTGAATTGAGTCCTGACGTCTGGTGGACTGTATCCCCAGGTTGACCTGAACTGGGTCACATGCATCTGATGAACATCCATCTCTGAAAATGACCCGTTGGTAATTATTGGGTCAACACGTTCTTCGGAGAACGTCTCCAGGCTGACCCATTTTGTAATGATGGGATCGGGTTCTTCCCGCTGCCGGGCGACATCCCCCAGTGACCCACTGGTACTGATTGGGCCACTAGTTCTTCTGGCTTCTTCATTTGCAAATGATTGAGTCTCGTTCTTCTAACAGGCTATAACCCATTTGTAATGACTGGATCCAGAACTTCTGATGCCCACGTTCCCAAAAGGATAACTCCATTCCCATTGACGCCCTACACGCTCACTCCCCTCTCCCTTCACTGACCCATTGTAGTGACCAAGTCAACCCCTTTATGATTACCCTCCCCCAAGCCCCCGCCCCCTCTCTCATTCAGCAGACCAGGAGTAAATATAAAACAAACCCACACACACCGAAAGACAAAAACCAACGAATATTTTTTTCTCATATTCATCACCCGCTTTGTAGTTTGAATCTCCGAGTGAAGAACACACCATCTTCTATACATAGGTCAGGGACCTGTAACTCAAGTGGAAACCATCATCACATAATCTGTTATTGAGACACACGAACACCCCTCACCCCCACACCCTATTAAAAAAAAACCCGGTAAACAACATTTTCTGGACTGTCAACAGAGTTGAAAACAAGAAGAAGAAGAGGAAGAAGAAAAAACAACAACAGAAAAAATAAAACAAGAAAACTCATCAACATGGTTGTCTCCCAGGGAACTGAGGTTGACAAAAAGGTGTGGACATGATCCGTGGTCACTCCATGCAAAGTCCGAAGCACACACACGTTGTAGGAGGGGCAAGGAACGTCAGCAGGCACGGCAGGGACATGTGCAGCTCTGTGTCGTCAATCTCCAGCAGCTGTAAGAAACAAAGAGAAAGACAAAGAGAAAGACACACTTAGTACAGCAACTGGACTATTTTAAGAAAGAACGAGTTTACTTCAATCAACAGTTTTTGTTGGAGAAATTGCGCCAATAGACGCTATCGCAAGCACTGTTGTGACAAACGTTATAAAAGAAACATATTTTCTTTTGTCTTCATGTAAACAGTTTGACCCCCACCCCCACACCCCACCCAGCACCCTGCTCCCCAGATATCACATTTTATTTTTTTACTCTTCCTTCACGTGTTCTTTTAGTTTCAACCGTTCGTCTATTAATTGTGTTTTGTTATGTTTATGCGTGTGTGTGTATGTTGTTGTTTTTCTTTTGAACGAAACTTCCGGCCATGCTAACGACTGAAAACCGCTGGACGCTTGTTGCGAAGGGAATAAACAACAACAAAACTAGACCAACTCAAAACATTGCAAAGGAGAAGCACTGTCACTGTTTGATGTCACGTTTGTGTGGGTCACGATATATTCGTTTTACTTGTGTATGTGGAAAAGGCACAAAAAAAGGGTTAATTTGAAGGGGGAGGGGGAGCAGGGGGAGAAGTATAGATAAACATATGTTCGGAGGAAAAAAGATTCAAGATTGGGTTTCTAAACACAGTCACACCTGCCAAGGCCGGGGGAATTGGAAAGACGGTATGATTTCGCTGTCTGCAGTGCTGGCAGAAAGAAGCCCTAACTGTTCAAGTGGCAGGAAACTGTTTTGACAGATCGCACAAGAACCGAAGAGTGGCTCGAATGAGAAGACTACCGTCGTGCGTCCCCCCCCCCTCCCCCCACCCCTTTCCTCTGTACCCCTCCCTTCTCCCCCTCTCCCCGACCGCCATTTCAGACTTCTCACCTTCTCTCTCTGCCCTGACCCCCACCCCCATCCCCACTCCCCCCGCACCACCCCTTCTTCACAGAAACAGGTTTTTTCGTTTCTTTCTTCAAGTTTGAAACAAATAGTGTATAACAGTATTTGCACGAGTTTGCCACAGAATTGTTTGTCTTTGAGATATGTGTGTGTGTGTGTGTGTGTGTGTGTGTGTGTGATCGCGTGTGTTTGTTTTTGTGTTTCTCTGTATGTGTGTGGTGCATACTGTTGTATGCTTGTTTTGCTTTGACAGTTCAGGAGAAAGACAACAAAAACAAACCAAACCAAACAAAATAAACAAACAAACAATAACACCGCCCCCCCCCACTCCCCCTTCCCCCCAAAAAAAACACAACAAAAAAAAGCAAAAAAAAAACAAAAACAACCAAACAAACACACCAAACACAAGAACTGACAAAGAGGTGATTTCCCCTCCACAACCCCCCCCCCCCCACCCCCGACCTCCACCCCAACCCTCCTCCACTCCCTCGTGCCAACGACCAAGTGGTTAGTGACGATGTCTGTGTCTCTCGTCTGTTTCTCATTGAGGCACGCACGTGCAGCAGTTCTCACGCGCGATTCGCTGGCTGCTGGTGAACGTTTCATTAAAAGAAATAACTTTCCTTTTATTTTTTATTATTTTTTGTTGTTGTTACCACTGTGTGGAGGTGTGGGTGAGGGCGAGGGTAGGGGAGTTAATTTAACTTTACACCAAGAGCCGTGTAGTGTGCGTCCGACTTCTCTCAAAGAACTGTGGAGCACATGTGCTTCGTAAGGCTCGCTTGTACTGAAGACAGGTACCATACACCCTAAGACGCGCACTGGCACTAACACACACACACACACACACACACACACACACACACACGCACGTATACACACATGCACACTCACAACACAGACATACACAACATGCGTACACACACATACACACGCACAACACAACACAACACACACACACACACACACACCAACCCACCCACTCCAACTGACCTCCCTCACCCACAGGATTCCTTCCACAATATTTATATATTTACCTGTCAGTCGAAGGGTCTGACTAGCCGTGCCCCCTCCTCCTCCTCCTTGTTCTTCCCTAACCCCACCCACCTGCCCTCCCTCCCCCCCCTCCCCAATTATCATAATTAATGTCCACATGTATGTCAACTGACGGCCTGTTACAACACTCGCAACGGGTACAGTATTAGTCATTTTTTTAAACTCATCTATCACGCTTTTTTGTGATCGACTAACAGCCTCAAAGGGTGACCATTTGAATTTTCTCCCCCGAAAAGATAGAAGGATATGCCTGCCTGACGAATTGGCCTGTTTCTTCAGGACATTTGGTGTTGTTGTTGTTGTTGTTGTTGTTTTCTGTTGATATTGTGGAGACATGCTGAGACTGATATATCGTGCCAGAGAGAAAATGGGACGTTTATAGTTTTTATTTTGTTTCATTGATTTATTGAGTCTGACATCATCAACTTGAATGATCAGATTGTAGATAAATTAGCCAGTCTGAGATAGGAAAACGGATTTTTTTTTTTCACACACACACACACACACACACACCACACCACAACATAACACAACACACACACACATACACCCCCCCCCACACACACACACACACATCACCGTATAAAGAATTTTGGTTTTGGTTTGAGGTTTTGTTTGTTTGCTTGTGCTTTTATTTTATTTTTCTTTTTCTTTCTTCTTTTTTTTTTCGATGTACATATTTTGCATCTAGTAATCTAATTTCATCGCCATTTTTTTCAGTTCCTCCCTTGCCCCGTTTGTGATTGCCTGTTCCCCCTGTTCCCTGCAAGAACGAGAAATAATCCCAGGAAGGCTGTGATTGCTGATGATAATTATGACTGTATGTATTTCATGTATCTTCTCCTTTTTTTTCTTCCTTCTTACATATTTTGCCGTGTCATCTCGACTTCTGGCCTAAGTTCAGTTCGTCATTATTATTATTATTATTATTATGTTTTATATCTGTTGTACAGTGTGCATACTTATGGAATCGAACATCATTTTTTCCCTTTACCTTCTTTCTCACAGCGGAGAAAATGAGTGAGATAGTCGTGTGATTTCTGCCACCCCACCCCTTCTCTCTCTCTCCCTCTTTCTGTTTGCAGCATGTGTGTGAAATTATTGTTATGATGATGATGATGATGATGATGATGGTGATTTTATCATTATGGGATGCGTGTGGAGCATTACAACCTCACTGGATATAGTACACATACCGGAACTTGACAGTGACACAGACATGAAAATAAAGTTCTCTTTTTACAGTCGTTTGTTTCCTATTTCTTGTTTTGCTCAAAATTCTTGTCGATTCACCTCATCGCCCCACTCCATCCCCACACCCCACCACCCCAACCCCCCTCCCCCCTCTAACAGCGCTGAATCATCATGTATTTTTACAGTGTTAATGGATTTATTGATCTCTGTATGTTTCTCGGTCTCTATCGATTTTTCTCTCTCTTCTCTCCGTCTGTCTGTCGCTGTCAACTCTCTTTTTTTTCTCTACCTCTGCTCCTCTCTCTCTCCCTCACCCACCCAATCTCTCTCATTCACCATCTCTCCGCCTTGATGTCCATCCCTCTCTCTCTCTCTGCCATCCTAATTCTCCCCCTCTGCCTGTTTCTCTCTCTCTCTCTCTCCCACTCCCCTCTCCGCACTCATTTCTTTGTTTCAATGTATTTGAACTTGTGACGAAATTGAAAGCCAGTGTGCATGAAACACACGTAACAGCCAGTGGAAGTCGGTGAAGAAGCTGGTTGAAATTTCATGTCTGTGGTTGACTGCATGAAGCATAACAAAAGAAAACAGAAACAAAAACAAAAAAATGCAAATAACGGTGTGTAAAAGGTTTCAATTCGTTTAATTACACAAGTGTTGTGGTATAATTTTGTACATACAGGTCGACAATAAAAGCGCACCTCTGAGAGAGAGAGAGAGAGAGAGAGAGAGAGAGAGGGGGGGGAATTGAACATGTCATGTGTATGTGTGTTTTCAGTGGGGGTGCTGGAGTGGGCTTGGTGTGGCCCTGCGTTTTTGTGTGTTATATGTTCTGTGTGTGTGTGTGTGTGTGTGTGTGTGTGTACTGGGTGGCTGGCAGATTGAGGGGTGGGTATGTGTGAAAGGATGAGAAGACAATGAAAATGATAAACAAATAATAATTAAAGTAATCATACATTTTCGTGCACGATTTGGATTCTGATAAGTGATGTGTAGTTTGTATATATACATATATATATCTAAGAGTGTTGGTCGTTTTGGTCACTCCAGTGTTGTCTTCAATGTCCCGTGGATGTTTCTTTTCTTTTTTTTATTTTTTTTCCAGCATTTTTCCTCGGAAAGTTTTAAAGCCAAATTAAAACATGTAAACCGAAAACGGTACTCTCTTTGTGTGGTTTATTATGGGAGCACGCGCGTGTGTGGATTTGTGTGTAGGTGAGTGTGTGCGTGCGTGCGTGTATACGTGTGTGTGCAAACGTGTGTACATATCTGTATTTCCGTTTGTACGCATGTTGTGTCTCTGTCTCTCTTTCTTTCTCTGCCTCTCACGCTCTCTCTAACCTCCTCTCTCTTCCTGCACACACACAAGCACACCACCCCAACATATGCACACAGACATACATATGAAAACATTCACAAATGGACACACACACACACACTCTCTCTCTTGTTCAGTCTATCTATCATAAACACACACTCACACGCACACACTCATACATGTACATTGTATACACATTCGCATACACACACGCTCATGCACGCACGCACGCACACACACACACACACACACACACACACACACAAACATGCACACACGCGCGCACGCGCAAGCTTCAAACGGCACACTATCTTATATTCTTTATTTGAAAACTATCCATCAAACACAGACGAACAGTAATGTATTCAGACCCAGATGGGTTCATGCGTTATCTTACAGGGTCAAACAGAACGCTGTTGTAACTAAATTCAGCAGAGACGCTACAATGCTAATGTGCACAGCCGTTCTCCGGCAATCACGTGATGTATGAATTTCAAAGTTTAAGAGCATTCCTACCTATTTTTTGTCAGAGATCACCATATTGTATCCTTGAAGCTTTTAAGATGTTCTTTGATGTTGCAGAAGAATTGCTGCATTGTCCTACAGGACAATTGTTACATTTGGTTGCTGTTAGGTTGGTTTAACTTCTTTTTTTATTCTTTTTTTTTATGTTTCTTTTGTTTTTGTTTTTTGTTTTTCTGTGATTCTGAAAAGTCTTTCACCACACACACGCGAACAAACACGCGCGCTTTTCAATCCATCAGATAAAAATAAAACCCACGCTCACTCACATACAGCACATTCGTAGTCACACACACACACACACACACAACACACACACACACACACACAGATATGCACAAACTCGCAAACACGCACACACAAGCATGCACGGGCATACACAGCCATACGTTCGTACCAACCATTTCCCATACTCCAGTTCCTCCACCCCCCCTCCCCCACTCACCCTCTTCTCTTTCTTTCTTCCCGACTGATATGACTTAGAGTGGAAAGACATGAAAATGACTACTACGCTGAATGACAAAAAACTGTATTGTATATTATCATGACTTCTTATGTTGAACATTGAGCCCGCAAACAATGCAAAGGAGAAGGAAAGAGAGACAAAGAAAAAAAAACGAAACAAAACAGACAGAAACAGATATGGTATGGAGACACACCATCCACATACACCATACACGCATTATCCGCAAAACCATCTTTTGATAACTTTTAAACCTAAGGTTCTCTTTCCCAGTCTTGCTAGCGTTTCTTTGTGCGGTTTATTAGATACTGATACTGAACATATACCCGGTTGTAAAATATTTTGTAGGAATGGAAATGATGACACTTCATATCATCTTCCATGTTAGAATGCAAGTCCTGTTTATTATAGCAAAGCGCTAAAAGGTTTTTGAATATTGATAGAGACACCCTGTCATCCCCAACTCCCTGACGAAGCCATGCAATACCAAATCCGTTTATCCCAAGATCTGGTTTCACTTTACCCACTCAGTTACAATTACACAACTCAACCCGATGAGTAAAGTGTCGCATGCCTGTCTGCATAACCTGCTTGTAGTGAGCTGTGTAAACTTTAATCAGTAATTGATATAATCAACAAAGGCTCGATTACATAGAGGGTACCTGTTGATTGGCATTGGTTTAGTTCGTGCATCAAATAACTTCCAAAATAAAGATAGATCAATTGTTCTCAATTTCCTCATAAATTTTAGAATTTCTGTTGCTCCCTTTTATTTCGTTTCCCTACACATTTATAACCATCCTGTTTTTAAGCTCAGCCTAGTCTACCATTCCTAAATCCTTGTATGCATTAATAGCTCGTACTTCCACATTACCATACAACCATTATTCCCATTGAGATAAATGACCTCTATTACGAAAATCAATAACAATAATTGCCTTATCTGGATTAACAGTTAACTGCTATTTGTCCGCTTTGTTTTTTGTTGTTTTTTGGGTTTTTTTGTTTTTTTTGTTTTTTTTTTAAACACACAAAGCTGATTGTGTAGATCAACTGCAGTACTGCAGAGAACAATCCAGCAAAAGCAAATAAAACAAGAATTTTCCACAGCACCAGTGATTGAATGTATGGCATCCTTTCCTTTTCGTGATACTTGGATGGCGCATAAATTCATAATTATAGAATATCAGCAGTTGAGGACTTTAGAGGCAGCTTTGTTTAACATCACGGGAACAGCTAAATGTCACACACACACAGACCCACACACACTCACACACACATACAGGGGGGCGGGGGGGGTGGGGGGGGGGGCTACGTCAAATAGGGTTGAACGCAAAAGTGCGTGAACACACCAGCATGTGACAGGAGTTTCAATGGAAGGGGTCATCCCATCACGTGCCCACAGTCTACACGGGAAAAGTCCCTGCGGCGGACGTTCAACACGTGATTCAAGTGTTGACACAGTGATCCAGAGACAGGTCCAACAGGAACTGCCTTCAGGGGAAACAGCTTGATTGTTTGTTGTTGTTTGTGTTGTTTTTTTTCCCAGTCACAAGTTTGGTCATTCTTGTGCTCCGTTTAGAATGCTACCATCCCTACTTTTGACTGCTCTCTAATGTTTTGTTAGTTTGTTTTTTTAATTTTCGTTTTACCTTTCTTTTCTTTTTCTATTGTGCTAAAAGAATCAGACGCATTTTGTGGGTCTTTTCTGAGGCCACATGGTGGCAGCATCATGGTTTGAGCGAGATTGATGTGAGTTTCATTCTGTGGATGGTAGCAAAGTCACATGGCGGGAATTCCCGAAACAGCAGCAGCATTTTGTACGCATACCGATCTCTGTCTGTCTGTCTGTGTCTCTTTCTCTGTCTATCTAACTATCTGTCTATCTATCTGTATGTATGTCTGTAAATCTGTCCATACATCCAGATATCTGTCTCTTTGTTTGCCTATTTATATCTGTCCATCCATCTGTCCATCCATCCATTTATCAATCTATCTATCTACCTACCTATCTATCTATCTATCTGTCTGTCTGTCTATCCATCTGTCTGTCTGTCTATCCATCTGTCTCTCCATGTATTAAATTTTCACTTCTCGGTGTAGAAAGTCGAAGCATTTTTTTTTCTTTTTTCTTTCCCAAACATGTGAAGTAGGCAAATGAAAATTGTGCTGGTGACTGACCACGATACCTGTGTGAACAACGTTAGCAGCAGAGAACAGTGACCAGTGAATCTCCTTGTTTGGCTTTATTCATCCTCTGCCATCCTCCGACCATTCTGAAGCATCAAAGCAACGTTATAACTTATACAGCGTGGTCATACTAGTCTTGAAAGAGAGAGAAATAGAGATAGACAGAGGGACAGACACACACACACACACACACACACACACACACACACACACACACACAGAGAGAGTTAAGTCCTAAGCAGTCTGTATCGTGTTTCATAAACCTACCTGCCCACTGTCTGTCCAGTGCACATTAATGTCAGTACATCGTGCATGGCCTGACACAGACAGGTTCAAACAGTGCACACTCACTATTGTCTGTCTCTCTTGTTACTGTAAACCCGCGAACATCTTCAAACCAGCCCTCACTTCACCCCTAAAAAAATTAATGTCGTATGTCTGCTTCTCAACCCTCTGAAGACATGTGTGTGCGTGTGTGTGTGTGAATGCGCGCACGCCCGCGCGCGCGTGTGTGTGTGATTCGTCAGCATACGTCATTGTGTATCCAGTGACTTATTTTCAAACCAGTGTTTCAGCAAGTAAACCATTAAGTTACGTTTTCTTTTTCTTTGTAGTTTCTCTTGAGAGATGATAACGTTGCCTTTACTACACGTGAAGAGTCACTGGGGCGCGGCACAAAACACCAGACTCCTGCAGGTGGTCAGTTGAGTGTCGAAACCTGGGTCGCTGAAAATGGTTCTTCATTGCCCATTACCTTGGGCAGGTCATATCTGGTCGAATAGCCTTTCACTATCAAATAGATTACAAGTTATTAGAATAAGTTATGACTGCCAGTGAAAGAACAAACGAACTGGATCAGCTACAATACTAAAACGAAAACGAATAAAAAGCGCTGGCTTAGCAGCCGCGTGTAGATGAACTGCTGCTGCCTCTCCATCCAAGCCAAGTTCTGTCAGCTTGCCTTGCATGTATAATCTACAACCCGCACCGCGAAACAGTCACGTCAATGAATGCAGAAAATCGATTTAATTCTCTGGTGTCAGTTTTACAAAAGCGGGTTTCTCCTGCAGAAAGCGCCAGCCAATCTTGCTACTGCCAGAAAAACTGAGGCTTGGAGGGGCCGTAATCGCGCTTTAATTGCGGGAAGAGGGCGCTGCGAGATGACGCGGGGATGCGATAATCTCCCTTTAATAGGCCCAGGGGTCGCTGCTCAACGCTATGGGGTCGCTTACCGCGTCCACAATGGCGGGGCGTCGGTTTCCATACGGTATTGAAAAATGTCAGCTTGGCTTCTCAAATTGCCCGGAGGGTGGATTAGGCTAGAGGGAGGGAGGGGAGGAGGGGGGGGGGGTGATGGGGGGTAGGTGAGGGGGTAGGTGGGGAAATGGGGGGGGGGGGGGGGGATGGGGAACTCGATCGATTGGCCCCTGGTTGCTATGTCAGGCGCCACATGAGTTATTTTGCATAATCCGTAGCGTTTCGGAGGGTGGTTTTTTGTTTTTGTTTTTTTGTTTGTTTGTTTGTTTTTTACCTTTTTCTTCTTTCTTTTGTTGTGCGTCTTTGTTGTTTGTTTTTTTGTTGTTGTTGTTGTTGCTTTTTAAAAAAATTGTTTATACATTTTTATGGTTTTGCATTTTGTCTGTGTTGTGTTGGATGTGACTGGTTGTTCCAGCTTTGTTTATCAAAGAGTTCCTATGGGAGGGAGGAGAGCAGGAGCAAGAGAGAGGTCAGACAGACAGACAGACAGACAGACAGACAGAAAAAGGAGGAAGGGAGTGGAAGGGGTGAGGCTGGTGCTGTTTTCCTCTGGCGGGGTGTTGACAGCGCTGTCATGGAGGATGACTGGCCACTTCATTGTCATTTTCCTTCTGGTCTTTTCTTCTTCTTTCTTTTCTTTTCTTCTTTTTTCTTCTTTCTTTTCTTTCTTCCTTTCTTAAAATCTTTCTTTCTTGGGAGTTGGGTGGTGGAAGGGGGTCTTCGTATTGTTACACAACAGACACAGGCACACACACACACACACACACACACACACATGCCCGCGCGCGCGTCACATACATCCACATACAGATATCAGCACCCACATACGCACACAGGTATACATCCACTACACACTCTCACACAAAGGCAAGCGCGCGCACGCATACATGCATACATATACAAACTCACTGACTGGTTTTATCTGATACTGCTTTACATTTTTTGTTCATATATTTTTTTTCGGAATGCTCATTAAATTCATTGACAGTTATGAATGCTCACTTCAAAGTTCAGTCGATGTTGGTGTATCGGCAGATAAGTGTATTAACCATTTCTCCTTCCGGGCTTTCAGAGTTCAGTTCTCAACTGTCATTCTGACGCGGCACCCTCTGGTAGGGTAGAACTGAACGGGTAAGCGAGACTTACCATGTAGGTAGATGTTTGACCGCAGTTCTACCCTATGAAGGGCTCGGGGAAAGAAGTACTGTCCAACCCATCTGTAATTCTTTCCTCATAAGTGGAGTGATGGTCTAGAGGTAACGCGTAAGCACTGGAAGCGAGATAATCTGAGCGCGCTGGTTCGAATCACGGCTCAGCCGCCGATATCCCCCACCCCCACCCCCCTCTACTAGACCTTGAGTGGTGGTCTGGACGCTAGTCATTCAGATGAGACGATAAACCGAGATCCTTTGTGCAGCATGCACTTAGCGCACGTAAAAGATCCCACGGCAACAGAAAGGGTTGTTACTGGCAAAATTCTGTAGAAAAATCCACTTCGATAGGAAAAACAAATAAAACTGCACGCAGGAAAAAATGGGTGGAGCTGTAGTGTATCGACGCGCTCTCCCTGGGGAGAGCAGCCCGAATTTCACACAGAGAAATCTGTTGTGATTAAAATAAAAACAAATATAAATACAAATTCTGAAAATCAGAATATGCGTGGTTCAAGATTGGCCTCGCGAGTATGCTACATTATATTACAACACTCAAACTTTGAGTGAATTTAGATCGTCTGTAATTCTTTCCTCATTCTGAAAGCCAGAATATGCATGGTTGAAGATTGGCCTTGCGAGTATGCTACACTATATTACAACACTCAAACTTTGGGTGAATTTAGAATCAGTCTCGAGACATACTTAATTTGCTGGCAAGCAAGCATTCCCTTTGCCATGTTACGTGTTGTGTGTGTGTGGGTGGGGGTATGGGGGGAGGGGGGAAGGCTGTTCATGGTATGTGGTGGTAGTGCATAGACTGTGTGAGCGGAACGTGCGCATCGCACTGGCTGCATTAAGAAGGATCACGCGCTTTATAAGAACGAATATTATCTGTTGTTGCTGAAATCATAAAGTTTTATAATGACCTGCAGATGTTCCATATGCACATAAGTACACAGTCACACATCCATACATCAACAACGCATACACCCGCACACAAACAACACAACACACACACACACACACATACACTACCACATATACACAGCCACAGACACAGGCAGACAGACTGACTGACTGACTGACTGACAGACAGACAGACAGACAGACAGACAGACAGACACACACACACACACACACACACACACACACACACACACACACACACACACACACCGATAAAACGTTCTTCCAACACCACAGACCGATACAAGATCTGGAAACACATTTTGGAAACCTTTAGGCATGCTATAAAATAGCACAGAGCGGTTCACCCAGTCCTACACCTCCCATTGTTGGAGTTTATAACAGCATACGTTTACATACGTTTACACATAATCATAATTAAGCAGCCCAGACAGAGCTCACTGATGTGGAGGCCCGTTGAACCTTAAGTGGACGCTGCTGCTGGAATTATGACCCAGTCCAAAGTGCAGGGGACAAATTAACTGGTGCTAACATTTTGCCTGGGAACTCATGCAGTGAAGCGCTCGGTCAGCCCGGTGCGTACCACTCCGGACCATCCCACTACAGAAATGTCCCCCCCTGGCGAAAGTTCGCTCTGTGAAGGGAGTTAAAAGACCTAGTAAATAACGCCCTTAAGGTCAAGTTGTTCGTACAGGGGGCTGGTTATGAGCGTTCCCCCAAGACGGCACATGAAGAGGCTGCAGGCTCACAGTCCCCTCAGCACACCACTCCGCACCCATCACGCCCCCTTTTCCTGTGAACTATATTCCAGAAAATATGCCTCTGTATCATCTCTGTATGTCCTTATATACATTTTGATTCAACAACAGATGCCTGTGCAGACGTTTGGAACTTCAGCTCCCCCACCCCACCCACCCCCACAAAGCCCCCGCAACTACTCCTCCTCCTGTCCCCCAACATTTATATTGCCTTTAGTTTATCCACCTTTTTTGCATCTGGGTGAGCAGTGGCCTTGTGGCACAGTGCCTGACTAGGGAGCATGGGGCCCAGTTTCGTTTCCAACACAGACCGGGACCTTTACTCCCTACCCCCCTTTTCCACCCCTCCTCTGCTAAATCGTGGGTGGTTTTGGGGGCTTTTTTTTTTTTTTTTTTGATGAGATCATAAACCGAGATCCTGAGTGCAGCATGCACTTTGCACGCTTCAGAAGTCGATACAACAACGTAAAAAGAGGTTTCTTGGTAAAATTATTTAGAAAAATCTAAAATTATGCAGAAATATGGACTCTGACGGTTTAACAAATGCACTCGGAGACCAAAAATAATAAGAAGCACAATAGAAATTATATATATATATATATATATATATATGAAGAAAAATCGGTGTCGCCACACTCTGGCGATGTGCTCTCTGTGGGGACAGCAGCCTGACATCCATTCAGTCAGAGACATCTGCAAACCAATGCAGTGCGATTCTTAACGTACCTCAGAGGAAGTGAATGCATCGCACAGAAGACGCAGTGAAAGTCAGGAATGCAGATCTTGGATCAGCGCGTCTCCTGCAGGATTCTTCCACTGCCCTCATTAAACAGATTCCTTCTCATTCTCGTTCTCCTCCACCTCCTCCTCCACTTCTTCCTCTTTCTCCTCTTCCCCTCTCTCCTCTCTTCTTTTTACTCCTACGCGGAGGAAAGTGGCAGAATAGTTAAGACGCTCAGCTGCCAATACAGAGAGTCCGTGAGGGTGTGGGTTCGAATCCCGCTCTCGCCCTTTCTCCCAAGTTTGACTGGAAAATCAAACTGAGGGTCTAGTTTTTCAGATGAGACAATAAACCGAGGTTCCGTGTGCGACATACACTTGGCGCACAGAAAAAGAGCCTATGGCAACTGAGTGTTGTCCTCTGGCAAATTTACGTAAAAAGAAATCCACTCTGATATATACACAAGTATACAAGCATGCAGTCAAGGCCTGAGAAGCACGTTGGGTTATGCTGCTGTCAGGCATCTGCTTAGCAGATGTGGTGCAGCGTATATGGATTTGTCCGAACGCAATGACGCCTCCTTGAGAAACTGAAACTGAAACCTACGCATATCCCTCTTTCATAACTGAAACTGAAACCTACGCATATCCCTCTTTCATAACTGAAACTGAAACCTACGCACATCCCTCTTTCGCCTCCTCCCCCTCTTCCTCATTGTACTGTGTATTCCCTGTGTCCGGCTTCCTCTCCACTTCTCTTTTTCCCCCGCTCTCTCTTTCTGCTTCAGTCCAGTCCTTCTTTCCTTCCCTTCTCCTGTGCCTTCGTCATCATCATCATCATCATCTTCTTCTTCTTTTACTATCCCCGGGACATTTCTTTGAAATGATATTTTATATCTTACTTACTTACTTAGGCCCATCACTGCCCCTGGAGCATAGGCCGCCGACAACAGTCCACCAGAGTCCTCTGTCCTGGGCTATTCTCTCCAGCTGTCTCCAGGTATATCCCATCCTCTTGGTTTCTGCCTCAAGGTCACGTCGCCAGGTGTTTCTTGGCCTTCCTCTTTTTCGTTTTCCTTGGGGGTTCCATGATAGTGCCTGCCTTGTGATGTTGCTAGCTGGCTTCCTCAGGGTGTGCCCGATCCATCCCCATCTCCTGTGCCGGATTTCATCCTCGGCTGGCAGCTGGTTGGTACGTTGCCACAGGTCTGCGTTTATATCAATGTCTCCTTTTTCTGTTCTTTCCTCTTTCCTTTCTTTCTTTACTCAGGTTGTGTCGTCACGTGACGTGGCGGGGCTGGGGAAGGTCACGGTCATTAGGTATCGCCACTGGCGGCGCTGCCTGTCAGGGGCCCTGAGGGGGTGTTGGCTATCATGTTAAAAACTGACTTATCAGTAAGAAAACCTTCGCTGGCCCCAGTGACAGCTAGCAGTGGTGGTGGTTTAGTGGGTAGGCAGGTGATAAAAATTGTTGAAGTGGAAAAGAGATGTAGGTATGGGGGAGTGGTGTAGGGTGAAATCAAGACTGGGGAGGAGAGAGGGAAAACATGAGGGAAGGAAAATACTGTGTGTGGAAGGGAGGTGGTGGGACGCAGAAAAACGTATACAGTAAGTTTGACATATCAAACATTGTGTGTGTGTGTGTGTGTGTGTGTGTGTGTGTGTGTGTGTGTGTGTGTGTGTGTGATTTGCTTGCATACTGCCCATTATGCTCTCTGTCATGTAGGTCAGCAATGAAGATCCACCACTCCTGTGTGTTCTTGTCCAGTCTGTGAACAGTGGCCAGGTGTGCTTCAGGGTCCTGAGTTCTCCTTCCACTGTTCTGCACCAGGTGTTCTTTGGCCTTCCTGTCTCGTGTCCACCTTCTGGGTCCACTGGAGGGCTGAGGGCAGTGAGGGGTGGGGAGGACAAAAATGTCAAACCTTCCACAAAACTGAAAATACACGCTTATAGTTCACTGCTACATAAATAGTAATAGTAATTGTGGCAAAAGCAATAACAGTGGTAGCAGTTATAGTTATAGCAGCGTCAACAGGAACGCAGCTATGGAGGAAGAGAGGCCGAGACAAAGAGAGAAACAAAGACAGCAACAGCGAGAGAACGAGTGAGAAAGCCCGAGGGGTCAATTGTGGCGAGGGGAGAGGTGTTCAAGACAGACTGCACCGGATCACAATGGTCCATGCTTTAACCTTCACTGTTCCATTAACCCAGCACTTAATAATGAGCGGACTTAGTGCTCTTCCGTACAGCACGATTTTTTTTCCGTTAATTACAGACTGGGTGGAGGTTGGAGGGGAGGGCGACTGGGTCTGCGTTTTTGACAGGATCTGTTTAAAACTCCTGCGAAAAACGCCGCTTATACACAAACACGTTTGTACATGTGCTTGTTGCATCACAATGTCTATGAATTATGATTCCTTAACTATGGTGTTGGTCCTGTTATTGCTTTTATCACCCTTTACACATCAACATGTTGTTTGTGAGAATTACAGATGACAGGAGATGACATTAGATTACGTTACGCACAAACATCACTTCACCAGCGAAATACAATCAAATACACATAACATGCTAGCATTTAGTCGGCTCTCAAGGATTGACTGGTGTGCTGGGCCGACTGCATGGGTCAGACGTCTGTCCTCTTCTTGCCAGCAGATGCGGTGTGACACACAGACCAGTCCACGATATATTGCATGCCTCCTTGAAGCTAGAACTCAAACTCGCTGCCACCACACAGATGTGTCGTGCATGACGACTGAGTGCAGGAAATAGACTTAAACTTTTGCTGGAGTGGGTGTGGATGAAGTCCTGTCACGTCCTGGATGCTCACAACCGTCGACATACATTGCATGGAAAGGACGACCGTCCCTTGATTGCGCCTCTCCCGTTTGTTTTGAAGAGCTGCTTGCATGTTTTCCTAAAGTAATGTCAAGTCCCTTTGCACAGACAAGTTTCCACTGGTCGCTGTACATGACTGTTCGTGACAGGAGTGCGGACCAGAACATTGGGCCCCATCCACTGGTCCAGGAGTGGTGGTCTGGGTGCTAGTCGTTCTGGTTAGACAGTATATTGAGGTCCCGTCAGCAGCATGCACCTCGCGCACGTAAACGCTGGAAAGAAGAGTTGTCCCTGGCAAAGTTGTATAGAAAACCCACTGTCACTGTGAAAAAAAAGCCCTTGTAGACCAAAACAAACAAAACAAATGTGGCGACACGCTCTCCCCAGAGAGAGCAGTCTGAATTTCACACCGATAGATATGTTGTGAAGTAATATGATACAACATAATGCAATAGATACAATACAATACGATACAATGCAACACAATGCTCGTCATCTTCGCTCATTCTGCTCTTACTGGAACCACATGATCTCCTGTCCCTCTGGCAGAACCAGTGCAAGTATGAAAGGAAACAAACATGAAATTAGAACTATGTGTGTGTTGTGGACATTTAACATCACGCAACACAACTGAACAAAGCTGAAAGAATCTTAGCAAGTGGCAGCGAGCAAGACCAGACAAAGACAAACATCTTTATTAAGGAGGATCAAACTTATTTTACATGCTTCTCTCACCCACATTGGGGAAAGAAGAAAAAGGCGAAAAGGAAAGAAAAAAAAGAAAAGAAAGAGAAAGAGAGACAGAGATAGAGGAATACAGGAAACATTGAAAGATACAGAAAGACAGAAAACAGAAACAGACACAACTAAAAGCGACACAGTGAACCATGGTACAAAGGGAAACACAAATATCAGAGACAAAAGAGAGAGTTCTGAGTTAAACAAATAAGTGAGTTAGTAATGGTTATTATTCATTGTTTGA
This sequence comes from Babylonia areolata, assembly GCF_041734735.1. Taxonomy (NCBI): domain Eukaryota; kingdom Metazoa; phylum Mollusca; class Gastropoda; order Neogastropoda; family Buccinidae; genus Babylonia; species Babylonia areolata. Next base: position 8,120,382 of record NC_134890.1, read on the forward strand.
AAATCTAACCAAATGTAGCAACAGTTCTACAATGGGCAAAAGCAACACAACAAAAGAAAAAAGGAACATTCTTTGAGTGGTCCTGGGATCCATCTGTGGTAAACAGCTCCTCAGTATCAGCAGAAGGAAAAGTGAAAACTGCATTTCTGTTCCCCATCGTCATTTCTCTCCTCCCTACAAGTGGTGCTGATGAAAAAAATCTCAAGTTTCCTGCTTGAAGGATCTCACCACATAATGTTCAGCTGTCCTGTTTATGGTGACATGCAGCTCTTCGAAACACAAGTAATGTGAACAGCCATTGTGGTCACACGCAAAGAAAATAAGAAAATCAATATAATACATTCTCAAGCATCTACAGTTTCGCTGCCATTGTACAAAACATGCAGCACGCTTCGCAAAGAGCGCACAGTCTTTCTCGGGGATTCAGCACAGATATGGACCGCCAGTTTGCTATATGTGGTTTCAACGTTACCTCACTTGTGTTAATGTCATCAAATGCTCTGGCTTTGACAGATGGATTTCATGTTGGGGGCAGGGGCGGGCAGGAGGTCGACAGTGAGTTGTGCCCACCGTGGGACATGTTGCTCAGGGAGGCAGGGGGATAGTATGTCATCGCTTTTATTGCTGTTTCTATGACAATGGGTTCCCTGAGCCAGCCAAGAGATGTCTGTGAGACCGAACGTTCAGTGCCATTGGGTGACAGCAATCACAGATCTATGGGGAAGGACAGAGGATTTGTTTATTGTGAATCCTTTGGGATTTTTTCACAGGGTGGGGTGTGATTGGGGTGTGGGGGTGGTTTGGGAGGTGTGCAGATAATCTCTCATTCTTATTGGGTATTTACCATCCATATATATATAACATTGATTTAGTGGAATCTACCTCCAGAAATGTATTTTGCAGTTGTTATTATACAGCAGATATTGGCCTCTCTCTGTCTCTGACTCTGTCTCTCTCTGCCTCCCTCTGACACTGTCTGTCTGTCACTGTCTGTCTGTTTGTCTGTCTTGATGCTCTGCAATCACAAAAAAGTAGCGCCTTTCAGATCACAAGGTTGTTTTTTTTCTTCGATGATAACCAAATGTCTTCTAACTGAAGTAAAACCCCCAGTCTTTTAAAATACGAAATCTGATCGACATATGTTCACATATCACATTTATGTTGATATCCTGTTTTTAAGTTCGTGAAAAATCATTACATACACCTTATACCCACCCATGACCCGTTCCCTATCCCCCTGCTAAAAAAAATAAATAAATAAAATAAAGGTGGGGTGTGGGGGTGGGGGGAGTTCCAAACATCTACTGTTTCACTGTCAATGGAATATAAAAACGAAATACAAACAAAACAAAACAAGCAACACAGAAAAGCATACAACACGCTTTGCAAAGAGCACACGATCGTTTTTTTGGTGATCCAACACAGAGACGGCCAGTTTGTTTTGCTGTGTGACGTTTCAGCGTTCCCCTCTCGTGGTAATGCCATCAAACGCTCTCTCTCTCTCTCTCTGTCTGACAGATGGGTTCGTGAGGAAAAAGGGGTGGGGTGAAGCCCCTTTTGCCGACTGTCGAACATCTTTCTCAGGAAGGGGGATATTATGTCACCATCCTTCTTCCCGTTTCCACTGCATGTGTTTCCCAGCCGGCCAAAGAGATGCTGGCAAAGAGTGGATCTTCAACGATATTGGGTGACAACACTTACAAATGGGCAAGGACAGCGCTTTGTTTTACTGTGGATTCATCTGTTGGGGGTGGAGGAGGTGGTGTTGGGGGGTAGGGAGAAGGGAGAAGATTCTTACTTGGCTTGTTCAGCAGTCTGCACGTGCCGGAACACAGAACGTGGCATTGTCCTATCATCTGGATATTTTGTGTAAGTTGTTTATGGCACAATTCAAATTCCCGGGTGTTGCTGAATTTGGTGCTTTTATGAACAACTGTTGTATTTTTTGCTCACTTGATGAAACCATAGTATGTATGTATATAATATAATACAATATAATATGATATATATATATATATATATATATAGAGAGAGAGAGAGAGAGAGAGAGAGAGAGAGAGTATGAGTACATATACACAGAGAGATATTTCAGAACTACAACCTTTAGTTGAAGGTTGAAAGTTACATTACATTTGCATGTCAGTACCCGTGTCCAATAATTTTGAAACTGCGAGAACCATTCCACAGGGGAGACTGAGAGAAAGGCAGAGAGACAGACAGCACGAGCACTGCCCAACTTTCAGACTGATAGTGAAAATGCTGGTTTGAGATATCACTTTCAGGATTTGAACTCACTATGTTAATTGGCCATAATTCGACCAACTGTATGGGTCTCACGCATCGTGGGCTGTGTTCCTGTGAAATATGTGTCTGTAAGGGGGGTACCCGTTATGCCGCCGTCCCGTTATGCCGCCGACCCGCTATGCCGCTATCCCGCTTTATTCCCTTTCGCTTTTCATCACATGCGCGTGAAAAGTGATATATGACAGTAGCAGTTTTCACAAATGACGTATATTATGATGTAAACACTGAATGACACTAAAACTCGCCATTTAGAGGCGGGCTCGTGCAAATGCAAACTAAATGATAAAAAATATGTATTCAGGACAAATGTAATACTTTCAATTTTCTACATTTTTAATGAGAAACAAAACCAATAACAAGCAAAAAGAAAAAAGTGTGCTAGAAACGAATTTTAAAGGAAAGTTTCTTGTACAGATCATTTCTCCACTAGTATCTATAGCCCAAAACAAGGAAATGGCGGAAACAATCTTCCAATGTACTGCAAATGTAAAATGCCCTGGTACCGAAAGGGAATAAAATCATATTACCGCAGACCCATTGTCAAACAATCTCTCTCTCTCTCTCTCTCTCTCTCTCTCTCTCACACACACACACACACACACACACACACACACACACACACAGACACATACCCAATCACACTCAAAAAGAAATAAAAGATCATAACAACCAATGTTTGTCCCAAACAAACTTTTTTGTGACAAAAGACAATCCGTAAACGGGTCGGCACAACGGGTCGGCGGCACAACGATACGCTCCCGTCTGTAAAGAAGAAAGGTTAACTCAATGAGCCCTACGCCCGAGCACTGTTCTGGCGTCAAAATTCGTCTCATTAAAACGGTTTTTTCACGTTCCTACATATGCATAAACCATAAGGAAAGGGAATTAACTTTTACGGTATTTCCGGATGTGTCCACACGTAATTGGGAAAAGAAATGATATTTTCTACGTTGTTTTCCCTGTCAGTATGTCAGGGATGTCTGCCCAGGCTGTAAACTCATCAGGGTTGAATGGACTGATATCTTTCAACTGTCCTTCTGTGTGTGTGTGTGTGTGTGTGTGTGTGTGTGTGTGTGTGTGTGTCCCCCTCTCTCTCTCAGTTCTCCTCTCTCCCAGTTTCTACTCTCTCTGTTTCTCCTCTCTCTCTGTTCCCCCCCCCCTCTCTCTCTCAGTTTCTACTCTGTTTCTCCTCTCTCTCCCAGTTTCTACTCTCTCTCTCTGTTTCTCCTCTCTCTCTGTTTCTCCCCCTCTCTCTCTCTGTTCCCCCTCTCTCTCTGTTTCTCCCCTTTCTCTCTCTCTGTCCCCCCTCTCTCTCTCTTTCTCCCCCTTCTCTATGTGTTTCTCCCCCCCCCTCTCTCTCTGTTTCTCCCCTCTCTCTCTGTTTCTCCTCTGTCTCTCTCTGTCTCTGTCTCTCTCTCTCAGAGCAACTTTAGAAGAACCCACATGTGGAATATGCTCTGAGCCACAGTTTAAGGACCATTTATGCATTATGATTATGATAATTATGATGATGTAATCACCATTATTATTAGAATACCCCCGAAAACGGAGTATGGCTGCCTACATGGCGGGTTAAAAACGGTCATACACGTAAAAGCCCACTCGTGGGCTCGGAAATACTGTAGAAGTTAATTTCCTTTCGGTACGGTTTATGCATATGTAGGAACGTGAAAAAAAATTTTAATGAGACGAAGTGAACGTGGGAGTTGCAGCCCACGAATGAAGGAGAAGAAGAAGAATTAAAATGAATTTCAAATGACAGCAGTTCATGAGAAAAGAGAAGAAAATACAAGGTTTTTTTCGATGACAACAGAACATAAACTTCGTTGAATGCATGATCTGACAACACAATTATGTGTATCAGTGAAAAGGGAATACGTGAAAAGTCATTGCAGTTTCCAACACAGAAGAAACAATAAGATTCCCAAACATCCTCAGTTTCACTGCCATTGAAGAAAGCACGCAGCACAGGACTCACAAGGAGCACTCGCATTTGGCACTAACACAGACCGCCTGTAAGTTTAGCTGTGTGTGGTGTCAGCGTTACGCCTTGACAGTTGGATTTAGGGGGAAGAGAGACAACAGGGTGATGCCAACTGTCGAACACTTTTCTCAGGACGGGGAATATTATGTCATCGTCTGTCTTGTCGTTTCCACTGCATGGGTTTCCCAGCCGGGCAAGAGATGTTTGCAACAAGTGAACCTTCAACGATAATGGATGACAACAGTTACAAATGGAGAAGGATAGGTCTTTAAGCTTTGTACATTGCAGGGGAGAGATGAGGGGTTTGTCACTTTTCTTTTTTGCAACCGTTTGCATCCCAGGAACACAAATAATTCAAGGTGAAATTTATTCTATTACCCGAGTGCTTCGTGCAGCAGTTCACGTCGAAATTTGGATTTGTGGCTGTCTCTAAATTTGCTGTACCCGGGAACAACTGTTTTGTTCTTCACACTGGTAAGAAAAATGACTGGGTATGAAAGAAAAAAACAAGAAGGGAACAAACAGGAGAGAGAGAGAGAGAGAGAGAGAGAGAGAGAGAGACAGAGACAGAGAGACAGAGAGAGACAGAGAGACAGAGAGAGAGAGAGAGACAGAGAGAGAGAGAGTTGCAGATTCAGACACAACACAGGGTCACAATGAGACACTGAGTTTAGAGATCATATTCATGAAGGTCGTAACCCTTATACGGGTTATACATGAACATGAACGAAGATGTGTATTGAAATTCATATCATGTATCGTAAGCGCATCATCTTTTGAATGCTTCGCACATATAAACCCAACTGCTGAACAATACTTCCAAATGCTGGTGACAGTATACTATCCGTTTAGAATAAGCAAGGTCTTTGGAATACTGTTGTGACATAAATTGCTCTCTAATATCACCTAATCCTGTCATGATAGATATCGTGGTCTTTTAAGATCATGAGCATTATGTCTGTAAGATTACATCATAATGAGCTAAATTCGGAACATACATTTTTTTTCATAATGCGCTTCAGATGCCCCATGAACAAGTATGTATTTGTAAGTTGGCAAACAAAATATCTGACTAAACCACCTGTAAAAGTAAAATATTTTACTATGTTGAACATGACAGTTCCATCTTTGCACGGAGCAATCAATTTCGTTTTTACACAATACAAAATAAAAGTACTTTCATCCTTGATTAATCTAGACAAAACCAAACCGACGTTTATTCAACTTATGTCTAACGTAAGATAGCTTTGTTATCTGTTATGGCAGCCGTCGGTCGGCTCTATCCGGGTAGGCAGCCTGTTGTGCAAATGACCCCGTGTTTGTAAAGCACCCACAGCTTGGTCTCCGACCTATGATATGCGCTATATAACTATCCATATCATCTCAAATTAGAGAAAATTGCCTAAATGCGGTATCACAGCAGATATGTAATCAACATGGAAACATGCTCAAACGAAAACGCGAACATAAAAGCATTAAAATGTTTCACACACTCACTCCACACATTGCAGGTTACCAATCTTAAATATATCGACAGAGAGAAAACTAAACATACTCTCATCATGTACAGGCCATTGACCCTCATGAACAATCAAAAACATACTGTCCTTGCTGTCCATTCTAATCAATGAGCAGGAGAAAGAGAGAGACAGACAGACAGGCAGACACAGACAGACACAGAGATAGACAGACAGACGGACAGACAGACAGACAGACAGAGACAGAGAGAGACAGACAGACAGACATACAGACAGACAGACACAGACAGACAGACAGACAGAGACAGAGAGAGGACTATGACTTTTGACTGTGAAAATTATTTATTGGCAACAGCCTCTTTCGATTTTACACCATGGGGGTGGTTAACAATAGAGAGACGAGAGTGAGGGAAGGAGGCAAGAGAGAGAGAGAGAGAGAGAGAGAGAGAGAGAGAGAGAGAGAGAGAGAGAGAGAGAGTTAATGGTAATTGTAGACATTGTGCCATTTTGTCACGATTTTCGTATGGAGCTACTTCTTTTCGCAGATGATGAATTATTGTGTTGTTGTCTCAAATTGCCGTCAAATTACAGACTCAATTAAACGGTCTCTACAGTGCTTTTGAAAATCCGAACGAAACACAAGAAAAATGTGGTGAAAAGAAACGTAAAGGTCTTTCGTAATGGTCCATGCTTAGCTATTAACGAAAGATAGTATTATGGTAACGGAAAAGTGTCTGTTATAAATGTATAACCTTGGAATCTACCTAACAACAAAGCTGACTTTCAAATTTACATGTCACAATTTGGTTTCAAAGTCAAAGAATGCACTGGCAGTTTGAGCGTTTGAAGAGGACAGACGGCTGCGTCTCGCCGCTGCGAGGGACAGACGACATAGAGGCCTCGTCCTCCTCAGTCCAAAATTCAGACCATCGCTGCGACATCTGTAGGCGCCTGTGTGCTTCCAGCTTTGGGCTGTGGAGTCACATGCGCTGTCATCGCTGAGTGCACAGACCTTGTCATCGTCGGCTCCCGACAGACTACCAAGAAGAAGAAGATAAATTTGAAAATAACTGAAAGTTTTCACGAAAATACCCGGTACACAGGTACAACCTGTTCAACAACACGGAAAAAAACATGGGGAAATGAGAAAGAATTACAAGCAGAAATACTACATTTAGTTCACTTACAAAAGATTTTTCGGTGTAAACTGACGCACTCCGAATGATATGGTTTGTGCAGAACTGGAAAGATTACCATTATTTACGAATTCTTTCGTGAGGTATATATCGTACTGGCTATAGACAACTCATGAATGATGACAGGTCGCTGTTTAAAGCTCAAAAAGTGCTATATAACATTTGCTGTATATGTAAATGCACATGGCCAACAACATTTTGTTTGTATTTTTTCTTTGTTAATAACGATACTTATGTTTAAATCAATGTGGATTTTTATTTGGTTGGGATCATCAAGGAGTGGAAGATATAAATAGTTTTTGAAATGTTGAAAGCAGAAAGTTATCGACTGCAGATGGCAGGAATGGAATGATCACTTTCAAAACAGTGATCGATTTTTGTTATACAGAACGTTTACAGACTCGACTAAAATGGAGCCACATATTCCAGTGGATTTAAATAGATACATTGATACGTTAAAGACAACACTTAGATTGTACAGTGACAAGATGGAGAACTGACGAGTATCCATCAAAATTTCTGATGTAGGATATGTAAAGTCAGGACGAAACAAATTTGGTTTTGGAGTGGCCAGCTCTTCATGGCTTGAGGAAGGAAAACAATCCACAATCATATTGAAACATCCCTACAAGAGTCATGCTAACTTTCCTTCCCTCGTCTGTGAATACCAACTCTGGTGAACATTTAGCAATATTTTTACATAAATCACTCAATCAAAAGGGGAAGAGATATTACACAAACTATTTGATCATGTATTCCGCCCATACGTCACGTAAATAGTATTTCATTATTATTATTATTATTATTATGAGCATTTACGAAAAATCTAGAAAATGTGTAAATATCGAAAAGGATCGAAAAGGAAGAAATTGACCACAAGATACCAAATATTATCAAAAATTATCTCCACGCCCCCCCCCCCCCCCCCCCCGACTCATACACCACACACAAGCACAAGCGCGCGCACGCACACACACACACACACATATATACACACGCACACACAAATCATAGTACACAATCGTAAATAGTACACGATCAAAAACACAACCCGCAATTTCTGATATGGCTGATATTTGCCTTTTTACTGATATAATGGCTGAGAAATGACTGTCCATTGTCTACACCGCATTGTTGGTTATGACAAGTTTGAATAAATCGTCTCAGGTCTATGTAACGAAGTATCTGTCTGTCTGTCGGTCCGTTTGTTTGTTTGTCTGTCTGTCTGTCTCTACGTCTGCCTCTCTCTCTCTCTCTTCAAAAACACTTATAGATCATATATACGCTTCATCTACAAACTCCATAACAGAAGTATGTTCCCCAACGTTTGGCTGCAGTGACCATTCCCCTATATGTTTCACATGGTCCAAACGAGGTGTAAAAATTCCTGCAAATAGACATAAAACCGTTTGCCATAGAGATTTTAGACAATTTGATAAGGATTTATTCCTACAGAACTTGATACATTCTAATATGTCAGCTGTTTATCAGTTCTCTAATCCTGAAGAAGCACTGGAGGTTTGGTATCACAATTTTCTTAATGTATATGATAAACATGCTCCATTCATAACAAAACGTGTCAAAAGCTATCCTAAACAGCCATGGATGACTAAAACCATTGATGATAAGATTAAGGAAAGAGATTCGTCTCTCTCAGAAGGTAAGAAAGATGAATTCAGAAAAGAACGTAATCTTGTAAATGCTTTGAAACGTTCAGAAAAAAAGAATTATTTTCAAGAACTTATTTCCACAAAATCCAATAATAAATTGATTTGGAAAGCCATAAATCAGTTAAATAATAAACATAATATCACGCAATCCACAACAACTAACGACATATCAGCAGAAAACCTAAATACACATTTTTGTAATGTAGCTAACTCAACAGTAGGAACAAACATGTCATCCCTTAATTCACTTGATATTCTCGAAACCTTTTGTAACACTAAAAATATTTCATCACACCTTGATATCCCTCTTATGGATGTACATGAAGTTTACTATGCTCTTTCCCACTTAAAACAAACAGGTTCGAAAGGTATTGATGGTATAGATGGAAAGATATTAAAACTCTCTGCTCCTATAATTGCCGAAACACTTACTTATGTCTATAACCAATGTATCACAAAAAAGATAATTCCTAAATCTTTTAAAGTCGCGAAAGTAGTACCCATTTTTAAGTCAGGAGACCGTACAGACCCTTCCAATTACAGACCAATTTCAATTTTATCAATATTGTCAAAACCTTTAGAAAAACACATTAACAAATATATCCTTAATCACTTCAATCACTACAAATTATTTCATCCAAATCAGTCTGGTTCAGGTCCAAGCACTCCTGTCATACAGCACTCACAAACTTAGTCGAACAATGGCTCACAAATATAAACAATAATGAAATTACTGGTGTTCTCATGGTGGATTTTATGAAGGCATTTGATGTGATAGACCACACTCTTCTTTTGAAAAAACTAAAATTATATGGCTTTTCTGGAAATACACTTGACCTCATATCTTCATTTCTATCAGACAGAAGACAAATTGTATCTATGAATGAATCTCAATCCTCTTTACAGTCTATCTATTACGGAGTTCCTCAAGGTTCAATTCTTGGTCCAATATTGTTTTCTGTTTATATAAATGATTTGCCTCTATTTATTAATGCATTATGTGAGATGTTTGCAGACGATACGACAATACATACAAATCACACTACAATAGACAAAGTGTACTATGCTCTGCAACAAAGCATTAATGACATAGTTAGATGGTCCAATTTAAATCACATGCGTCTCCATCCAAAAAAAACGAAATGTCTCATACTCACCACCAAACAGAAACGCCAAAATTTTTCACACAACCTCCCACCCTTTTCCATAAATGGTCATACAATAGAAGAAGTTGATAATCATAAAATTCTTGGAGTCACCATTGATAACAACTTATCTTGGTCCAGCCATATTATGTCATTATGCAAAACCCTATCCAAAAAGTTTTATCAGCTTTCCAGAATTAAACATTTTCTTGATTTGCATTGTCGAAAAATATCCTTTTTTTGTTTATATTGAATCACATATTAACTATGCATCAACACTCTGGGATTCAGCTAGCGATAATATACTAAAACCTTTACTAAGTCTGCATAGACAAGCTCTTAAATTAATCCTTCTGAAATCTTCATCACTGACTGCTGACGACTACAGACATTTAGATATTCTTCCCCTAAAGCTTCAACTTGAATACAACAAAGCACTTTTCATTTTTTTAAATCATGTCTAATTATGCTCCATCTTTGAGAGATAGATTTCCCACCACGCTAGTCCGCCAGACCAACAAGATTAAGATCCCCATTCCAAGAGTAGATCTGTTTAAATCCAGTCTCATTTATTCAGGAGGCTGTTTATGGAACAATATTTCATCCAATCTTAATGTTCAGAAAAGCATTCAAGAATTCAAAAAACATTACCATACACACCTTATGGACAATTATGTCAACAATCCTACTTAACTTGACTTTATCTTATTGAATACGCATATATAGTTTAATTGTATGTCTAACGGCTATCGCACTACTTAATGATATATAACCACAATCAGTGTCCTGAATACTTTTTTTTTTTTTTCTTTTTTTTTCTTCTTCTTTTTTTTTGTGGGGGGGGGGAGGCTTGGGAGGGGCTGTGTTTTTTTGTTTTTGTTTTGTTTCTGGGTTTTTTGGGGTTTTTTGTTTGTTTTTTTGTTTTGTTTTGTTTTGTTTTGTATGCTTATTCCACTTCCCTCAATAAAAAAACTTCGTTCGTTCGTTCGTTCGTTCTCTCTCTGTCTGTCTGTTCCTGTCTCTCTGTTTCTGTCTGTCTGTCTGTCTGTTTGTCTCTCTCTCTCTTTCTCTCTCTTTGTTCTTGTTTTTATTGTTGTTCTTTATCTACTTCTACTTCTTCTTTCTTCTTTTTCTTCTTCTTATTGTTTCTCTCTGTCCCTCTGTCTTCTTCTTCAAATGCCCCTCTGCTGCCTCCCCCTGTCTCTTCCTAATGCAGGGCTCTCTCCGTTCAGACGACGTTCTGTCTTATCACCACGCGCCCTCTCTCCCATTTCTCCTGTTCTGCGAGAGGCTGGCGCCATGTTTGTCATGCTGAGTAACATAATCGTCTGAAAATACGAATCGCATCACACACACACACACACATGCACACACACGCACGCACGCTCGCGCGCGCGCACGCACATACATACATACATATATGCATGAGTGAATGTATGTGTGCATATGTGCATAATGTGTGTGTGTGTGTGTGTGTGTGTGTGTGTGTGTGTGTTTGTCTGTGAACAAAACAGTACGTAATCCGAGCATTTTGATTAATCTTGAAAGAAAGGGACCATCTCCAAAAAGTGAGACAGCTCTCAGCTTCTGTCTCCCTCCACCTCTCTCTGCCTCTATCTCGGTCTGTTTGTCTATCTCTGTTACCCTGTCTGTCTGTCTCTGCCTCTGTTTGTCTGTCTATCTCTGTAACCCTGTCTGTCTGTCTCTGCCTCTGTCTGTCTGTCTATCTCTGTAACCCTGTCTGTCTGTCTCTGCCTTGTCTCTGTCTATCTCTGTAACCCTCTATGTCTGTCTCTGCCTCTGTCTCGGTCTGTCTGTCTGTCTATCTCTGTAACCTTGTATGTCTGTCTCTGCCTCTGTCTCGGTCTGTCTGTCTGTCTGTCTATCTCTGTAACCCTGTCTGTCTGTCTCTGCCTCTGTCTCGGTCTGTCTGTCTGTCTATCTCTGTAACCCTGTCTGTCTGTCTCTGCCTCGGTCTGTCGGTCTATCGCTGTAACCCTGTCTGTCTGTCTCTGCCTCTGTTTCGGTCTGTCTGTCTGTCTGTCTATCTCTGTAACACTGTCTGTCTGTCTCTGCCTCTGTCTGTCTGTCTGTCTATCTCTGTAACCTTGTATGTCTGTCTCTGCCTCTGTCTGTCTGTCTATCGCTGTAACCCTGTCTGTCTGTCTCTGCCTCTGTCTCGGTCTGTCTGTCTGTCTATGTCTGTAACCCTGTGTGTCTGTCTCTGCCTCTGTCTCGGTCTGTCTATCTCTGTAACCCTGTCTGTCTGTCTATCTCTGTAACCTTGTATGTCTGTCTCTGCCTCTGTCTGTCTGTCTGTCTATCTCTGTAACCTTGTATGTCTGTCTCTGCCTCTGTCTGTCTATCTCTGTAACCTTGTATGTCTGTCTTTGCCTGTCTGTCTGTCTGTCTATCTCTGTAACCCTGTCTGTCTCTGCCTCGGTCGGTCTGTCTGTCTATCTCTGTAACCCTCTATGTCTGTCTCTGCCTCTGTCTCGGTCTGTCTGTCTGTCTATCTCTGTAACCTTGTATGTCTGTCTCTGCCTCTGTCTCGGTCTGTCTGTCTGTCTATCTCTGTAACCTTGTATGTCTGTCTCTGCCTCTATCTCGGTCTGTCTGTCTGTCTATCTCTGTAACCCTGTCTGTCTCTGCCTCTGTCTGTCTGTCTATCTCTGTAACCATGTCTGTCTCTGCCTCTGTCTCGGTCTGTCTGTCTATCTATCTATCTCTGTAACCCTGTCTGTCTGTCTGTGCCTCTGTCTGTCTGTCTATCTCTGTAACCCTGTCTGTCTCTGCCTCTGTCTGTCTGTCTATCTCTGTAACCCTGTATGTCTGTCTCTACCTCTGTCTCGGTCTGTCTGTCTGTCTATCTCTGGAACCCTGTCTGTCTCTGCCTCTGTCTGTCTGTCTATCTCTGTAACCCTGTCTGTCTGTCTCTGCCTCGGTCTGTCTGTCTATCTCTGTAACCCTGTCTGTCTCTGCCTCTGTCTGTCTGTCTGTCTATCTCTGTAACCCTGTATGTCTGTCTCTACCTCTGTCTCGGTCTGTCTCTCTATCTATCTCTGTAACCCTGTCTGTCTGTTTCTGCCTCTGTCTCGGTCTGTCTGTCTGTCTCTCTGTAACCCTGTCTGTCTGTCTCTGCCTCGGTCTCTCTGTCCATCTCTGTAACCCTGTCTGTCTCTGCCTCTGTCTGTCTATCTCTGTAACCCTGTATGTCTGTCTCTACCTCTGTCTCGGTCTGTCTGTCTGTCTATCTATCTCTGTAACCCTGTCTGTCTCTGCCTCTGTCTGTCTGTCTCTCTATCTATCTCTGTAACCCTGTCTGTCTGTTTCTGCCTCTGTCTCGGTCTGTCTGTCTGTCTATCTCAGTAACCCTGTCTGTCTGTCTCTGCCTCTGTCTCGGTCTGTCTGTCTATCTCTGTAACCCTGTCTGTCTCTGCCTCTGTCTGTCTGTCTATCTCTGTTACCCTGTATGTCTGTCTCTACCTCTGTCTCGGTGTGTCTGTCTGTCTATCTCTGTAACCCTGTATGTCTGTCTCTACCTGTCTCAGTCTGTCTATCTCTGTAACCCTGTCTGTCTGCCTCTGCCTTCTGTCTGTCTGTCTATCTCTGTAACCCTGTCTGTCTCTGCCTCTGTTTGTCTGTCTGTGTCTGTAACCCTGTCTGTCTCTGTCTCTGTCTGTGCCTCTGTCTGTCTGTGACCCTGTCTGTCTGTCTGTCTGTGCCTCTGTCTGTCTATCTGTCTCTGTCTGTCTCTCTGTCTCTGTAACTCTGTCTCCATGTCTGTTTATCTGTGTAACCCTGTCTGTCTGTCTCTGTCTCCATGTCTGTCGGTCTGCCTCTCTCTTGGCCTGTACTGGTTGGGTATTTTTCAGTATCTTCCATTGCCCTTCTTAATATGAATTATCTTCCACTGCATAAAGCTGGATAGTGTGCAGTGTGCAGTTGAAAGTGTACATTTGTACGCGTACGAATTACCCAACTTACATGACTGTTTTTTCCTGTCATGTAGCTCGGTAAGTCGTACGTGTACAACTGTCGACAAGTCGTTCGACATGCTGTTTTGGTGGAAAGGTTGCCCCGTGTTAATGCGGCCGAGATGAGACGATAAACCGAGGTCCCGTGTGCAGCACGCACTTGGCGCACTGACAAAGAACCCATGGCAACGAGAGTGTTGTCCTCTGGCGAAATTACGTAAAATGAAATCCACTTTCATAGGTACACAAATATGTAAGCATGCACTCAAGGCCTGACTAAGCGCGTTGGGTTATGCTGCTGGTCAGGCATCTGCTCAACAGATGTGGTGTAGCGTGTATGGATTTGTCCGAACGCAGTGACGCCTCCTTGAGAAAGTGAAACTAATGCGGCCGACTGGGAAGAGAGTGTTCAAGCGTTCGAGTCCGGCACGGATCAGGAATTTCACCACTCCAACCTCTCCGCCAGCACCAGCAGACCTTGAAAGGTAGTGGTCTTTCAGATGAAACGATGATTCGAGGAGCCGAGGTGCCATGTGCATCATGCATTTTGCGTACGTGAAATAACCCACGGCAACAAGAGAGCTGTCCCTGGCAAATTTGTGTACACAAATACTCTCTGATTGTAATACACGTGCACGTGCAGACAGCAAGGAGAGTGAAAACAGGGCGGCACCGCTGTGTGGTGACCCGCTCTCCACAGGGTGAACATCCTGTATTTCACACAGAGGTATCTTCTGTGGCTGGTGTACAATACAATACAATACAATATAATGATACAATACAATAATACAATACAATATATTTGGGGGGTATTTTCTCCTGAGAGAATGCACACTGAAATAATGTTTGAAATCATACAATCAAGCTGGATTTTTTACATGGCTATATTTTGTTTAAATCAATCAATCTGGTGTGTGTGTGTGTGTGTGTGTGTGTGTGTGTGTGTGTGTGTGTGTGTGTGTATGTGTGTGTGGCGTGTGTGTGTGTGTGTGTGTGTGTGTGTGTGTGTGTGTCTGTATGTGTATGTGTGTGTGTGACGATATGTTTGTATTTCTATTTTCTCTGACCCAAAATATGCCAGTAAATAAATAAATAAATGAATGAATGAATGAATTAATTAATTAATCAATCAATTAATTGATAAATGAATAAATAAATAAATAAATAAATAAATAAACTGATATATTATATAAACGTCAGCCTTGTGTGTTAGCAAATGCACGGGGACTGTCATTGGCAGAACGTCAATGGTGGGGGTCTCTCCATTCTTCCCCCAGGGAGACACATTGCTCAGTCCGCTTCCATCACCAAGTGATCATCGTCGTCACTAGGGACTCCAAGCTTGGGGACGTCCTGTCCATGCTGAAACACAACAAGTGGTCATCGTCGTCACTAGGGACTCCAAGCTTCGGGACGTCTTGTCCATGATGAAACACAACAAGTGGTCATCGTCGTCACTAGGGACTCCAAGCTTGGGGACGTCCTGCCCATGCTGAAACACAACAAGCACCCACAACAGTGGACATCATCGCAACAGTGACTCGAAGCTACAGTGCAGGGTTTCCTCTGGAAGGGTGGCCGCATGGCGACCGGACATTGATAGATGACTACTTATACATGGTCTGCTGTTGCTGGGACTGCAACAAGATGAGCTGGGTTTCTGGGATTGAGATACGGGTGGGGAATGGGGTAGAGGGAGGTGGTGGGCCACATGAGAGAAAATTACCTGTGTATATGAAACAGTGGATGGAACAGCGTATAGCATGAAAGGGATGCGGGTGTGGTGGATGTGTGTGTGTGTGTGTGTGTGTGTGTGTGTGTGTGTGTGTGTGTGTGTGTGTGTGTGTGTGTGTGTGTGTGTGTGTGTGTGTGCGTGTGTGTAATGGCGCGCGAGCTATGAATAAAAAAAAAGGTGAGGCCCTGTCTACATATACTACTGGTCGGTTGTGAATGAAACGGAAAACATCTTACTGGAATACGTTAATACGATTAAATGAAACCAGTCAATCAAATGTCAGTCAGCCAGGCCAGTCAAATAGTTCGCAGCCTAAACCAGCCAGGCCAGATAGTTTGAATCTAAACCAGTCAGGCCAGATAGTTTGAGTCTAAACCAGCCAGGCCAGATAGTTTGAGTCTAAACCAGTCAGGCCAGTCAAATAGTTCGCAGCCTAAACCAGCCAGGCCAGATAGTTTGAGTCTAAACCAGTCAGGCCAGTCAAATAGTTCGCAGTCTAAACCAGTCAGGCCAGTCAAACAGTTCGCAGCCTAAACCAGCCAGGCCAGATAGTTTGAGTGTAAACCAGTCAGGCCAGATAGTTTGAGTGTAAACCAGTCAGGCCAGATAGTTTGAGTGTAAACCAGTCAGGCCAGATAGTTTGAGTCTTAACCAGCCAGGCCAGATAGTTTGAGTCTAAACCAGTCAGGCCAGTCAAATAGTTCGCAGTCTAAACCAGCCAGGCCAGTCAAATAGTTCGCAGTCTAAACCAGCCAGGCCAGTCAAATAGTTCGCAGCCTCAATCACTGAACCAACCATCAAGTCCAATATTTCAGTGGCCCGGGAGACAAATACCTTAGCTTTTTTCCACGAGGTTAAAAGACTAAAGGTTAAAGATCCCATAGCTCTGTACGGCCAGGCCATCGGGGCAGTGAACTCATATCCGCTGTGTCCAGGGCTTGGCACAGGAAGGCGGGGCCCAGTCCTCTCCATCCACCGTTCAAGACTTCCCCCAATCATGAACACCTGGGCTGATGAAGGAAAATCAGGATACAGTGCCTTTCCCAAGGGCACACAACACATGCATGGCGAAACGAAGCCTGGAACTCTCATCACTGGTGAAACACTGGAGCACATGTCCAAATCAGAAGATGGAAGCCGTAAAAGCCATCTGCAAGGACTGAAGGATGGCAGAATCACATTACCAAGACCACCACTCCCATCAACTCCCCAACAATATCACCAAAAAGATCAGAAGTCGTCTTAGTTTTCTTACTAACCATTGGATTGCTATATTTTTGTTTTCTCCCAAAGTGTGTATTTATCCCTAATTGTAAAGCTGATCGATATTTTCTGGAGGTCTCAATAAGAGGATCCTTCGGTCTGTCTGTCTCTTTCTATATGTCTATCTGTTTCCATGATCTATTTCTCTCTCTCTCTCTCTCTCTCTCTCTCTGTCTGTCTATCTATCTATCTATCTATCACAGAATCAGAAGCAGTTTGTATCTATCTATTTATCTATCTATCTATCTATCACAGAATCAGAAGCAGAGTTTGTATATGTATATATATAATTGTGAAAAAATATAAAAGCTAATCTGTGTTTGCACATTTCTTCTGTCTTTGCTGCTGTGTGCACATGTCAAATGATCGGTACAAGGACAGGCCTGGTGCTTCCTGTTTTGAGGAAGTATCTGGGTTTGTTCCAATGTACCTTTTATTTACCTGTGTGCTAGCTGAATCGGTAGCGTAAGCATCACTGACTTGAAGTTGTGTACCTTCTGTAATGGAGAGTTACCACTCGTTACTGTTTGTTATATATATATATATATATATATATATATATATATATATATATATAACATGTGTTTGGGAGTTGTTTTGTGAACGTGGAAAGTAATCATTTACCCCTCACCACCACAACCACCCTCCAAATAAGAGAGAAAGACTAAAACTGTCATTCCTGGCTTCATACATTGAACCGTGTGTTTTTTGTTTTTTATTATTATTATTATTTTTACTCTTAATGCGTGCGAGTTATTTTGTGCTGAAGTGTACTTCCATGGAAATTATTCCAACTACTCTCTCGCTCGCTCCCTGTCTGTCTTTATCCCCCCAGACAGTCATAATCATCATCTCTATCTATTCTCTGCTTCTTTTTCATGACCCTCCCTCCACCCCGCAACAATTCTCCCTTTTCTCTCCCTTTAGTGACTGACAATAGGGGTCGCTCAATAAAGCACGTGTATGTATTCCGTTTTCTTACTTTTACCACGTTTACTGTTGAGAATAATCTGCGCTTGTACAACTGAAGTGTTCACGTGAGCATATTTTACCACCGTTCTTGTTTCAGGCAACAAACTGCGTGTTGGACGTTGTGTCGAGATGTGGCCAACTTGCGTGGGTGTATCTTCACCTTTCTCACTTTCTCACCCAGCTGTTAGAGACCGATTGGAATCCGATTTTTGATATGAACTGTTGCCCAGAACATTTGGATAACAAGACAGGAGAACACCACTTCAAACACATTCTTTCTGTTTCCTGGAAATACTGTGGGATGGAAAAGAAGCCTGGCCACAACAGCATGCCCCATCCAAAGAAAAGTTTGTAATAAACAAAGGCCTGTCCTTTCCCCATTTGTAACAGTTGTCACCCAATAGCATTGAAGATTCACTCTTTGCAAACATCTCTTGCCCGGCTGCGAAACCCATGCAGTGGAAACGGCAAGGACGGCGACATAATATACCTCCCTCTCCACCCCACCCCCACACCCCCTTTCCCAACTTCCCTCCTGAGAAAGATGTTCGACAGTCGGCACAACTTCTCCTCCCCTCCTCTCCTCCCCCGCAACCCCTTCCACCCTTTTCCCCCACCCCACAAATCCATCTGTCAAAGCGGGAGCATTTGATGACATTACCACAAGTGAGGTAACGCTGAAACCACACATAGCAAAACAAACTGGCGGTCTGTATCTGTGCCGAATTGCCAAGAAAGACCGTGTGCTCTTTGCGAAGCGTGGTGCGTGTTTGTTTCAACGGCAGTGAAACAGTGGATTTTTTTTTTTTTTTCGTTTTCTTTTTTGCGTGCGCGTGTGTGCTTGCAATGACTTTCCACATGACTTTGTTTTTAGGAGATCTAGATATCAACATAAACGTGATAGCTGTGAACATACTGTAATCAGATTCTGCATACAGGGAATTTTAAGATTTTCAAACAACTGTAATATGACGTTTTCATCTTATAAGAATGACACTTTCCTGAAAGGGACCTCTTTTTGAACTGCATATTTCTAAGGGCTAGATATTAAGAGTATCACCCTCGCAGTCAACATGACATGTAACTGAAATAGAAAAGAGAATTACATTGGTGAACAAAAAATATAGTTTTCCTGCTCCAGGTAATTTGTGTGTGTGTGTGTGTGTGTGTGTGTGTGTGTGTGTGTGTGTGTGTGTGTGTGCCAGTGTGTGTGTGCAGGACGCACGCTTGTGTTTATAGTGTATATCATGTGTGTGTGCATGTATGTGTGTGTGCGTGTGCGTGTAAGCATGCGCGCTACCATGTATATGCATGTACGTGCGCCACTCTATGTGTGCTTGTGTGTATGTGTCTGCGTGTGTTTACATGTGTGTGTGTGGATATGTGTGTGCGCATATGTGTGTGCGTGTATGTGTTTGTGTGAGTGTATACGCATTCATGTTTATGCTTGTCTGTCTGTTGCTGTGCACCCCCTGTGCGCGCATGTCTCTGTGTTGGTCACGCTCAGAGATGCGTGGAAGTCTGAGTGTCTGTGTGTACACTCCAACTGTGCACTGTATGAAAAACACTATGTTTCTCTCCCCCACTCTCTTTCTCCCCACCACCCTCTCTCCCCTTTCTCTCTCTCTCTCCGTCTCTCTCTCTCTCTCCCCTTTTCTCTTTCTTCCCTGTCTCCTCTCTGTCTCTCCCCACTTTCTGCATCTTTCTCGTAGATTGTCATGAATTATTGTTTCTCATTTCTCACTTTCTGCATCTCTCTCGTAGATTGTCATGAATTATTGTTTCTCATTTCTAATATTATTTCGTTAAAATTTGATTTTGTTCTTGAATTTTTGTTAATGGTATTGATTCACTCGCTCCTTCATGAGGGGCGGGGGCCTGTTGAAAAATAAAACAACAAACATTTGCATTATGTCTCTCTCCCTACCCCTCTCTCTTTCCTTCACCCCCCTCTCTCTCTTCTCCCTTTCACTGTCTTTCCCCTCTCTCCCTCCTTCTTCTCCTTCCTTCTTCCCCCACTTCCCTTCCTTCCTTCTTCCCCCACTTCCCTTCCTTCCTTCTTCCCCCACTTCCCTTCCTTCCTTCTTCCCCCACTTCCCTTCCGTCCTTCTTCCCCCACTTCTCTTCCTTCCTTCTTCCCCTACTTCCCTTCCTTCCCCCACTTCTCTTCCTTCCTTCTTCCCCCACTTCCCTTCCTTCCCCCACTTCTCTTCCTTCCTTCTTCCCCCACTTCCCTTCCTTCCTTCTTCCCCCACTTCCCTTCCTTCCTTCTTCCCCCACTTCTCTCTCAATGGGAATTGCCACTGAAAACAACAACAACAACAACAACACACACACACACACACACACACAAACAAACAAACAAACAAATAGACAAACAAAAACCACACAGCTGCATCCCCTTTGCATGGTTGCTGCTGCTGCTGCTGACACACACCAGCAGAAAATAAGTAGCGACACTATCGCCGGCAGGGGGGCCGCAACATCCGGGGATTGTTTTGCCTCGCGCTGTCAGCACGCGCTGCACGAGACCACGCGAGACTTGGCGCGAGAATGCTGATAGCGGCCCGTCTGGCGGCGGCTTGCCGATGCCGTTGTTGTCAGGTTGAAGTTGATAGAAATCTGCTGGAGAAGCCGCGCGAAAAGAGGGGAGGGGGTTTGCTTCTTATGTTCGTGTTCTGCTCAGTGCTGGGCCTGTGACGAGTCGGCCCCGCTTGTGTCGCCGTTTTAAACGGTTAGCTGATTGGGAGATCTGAAGTGATTTGAGGGAAAGAGGGAGGGAAAAAAAAGAAGAGAAAGATTTGGGGGGTGGGGATTGGGGTGAGGGGGAGGGGGGTGTAGATGCTTTAGATTATCTGTAGCGAGTTAATCAGCTGAGGGGAAACGCCAGAGCGGGTTTGACGTAGTTGCTTGTGTGTGTGTGTGTGTGTGTGTGTGTGTGTGACGGTGTGTGTGTGTTACTGGTATGCATCTTTTCGGGTTGTGTCTTACTTTCGTTTTTTTTGGGTTTTTTTTCTTTCTTCTTTATTTATTTTGTTTTCTTTTATGTCTGTGTGTCTGTGTTTTTCCTACTTTGTTTTGTTTGCTGGTTTTGTTTTTTGGTGGTTTTGTTTGTTTGTTTGTTTGTTTTTTGGTGTTTTTGTTTTTTGTTTGGTTAGTTTTTTTGTGTTTTTTGTTTGTTTGTGTCTGTTTTTTGTTTTTGTTTTTTGTTTTGTTTTTTTCTTCTTGCAGAGAGACACAGACAGAGATGAGCACAGACAGAAAGGTATACAGAAAATGAAAGAGAGACAGAGATACGGATACGGATGTTTTATTCATATAAAGGCCATTGCCCCTCATGAAGGGGTACAATACATAAACAAGCACAGCCACTGAAGAAAATCATGAAGTTGCAACAGATCTGAAATGCAATGCCTTGTACAAGTATATTGACAAATTCCTTATGACGCTTTCTTTTTCAGATGCTAGAAGTAGACAATCGAAATTGACTGGGATATCTATAAAAAGCAGGTGGGATATATCGTACTCTCAAACTGGTTAAAGAAGGACAACATAAAACAAAATGCAACTCGTCTTCATTTCCACTTTTTGCACAACGGACACATTAAATCAACTGCAGAATGTTTCCTGTAACGATAATAATGCTGAGAAATTTCTGAAATACCAAAACGAAATCTTGTCATAATAAATTTTAAGTGTCTGTCTAAGTTCATACGCAGGTAAATCTTAACGTCATGACCAGTACAAAATGTCCTATATACGCAAAACCTATCACTATTATTCACATGAAAATTCCACTCTTGCCATCTGCACGCAATCAGTCTATCTTTAAGGTCACACAAAAATAATCTGACATCTTGCACACCTTGATTTTCCCATACAAAACCGAAACCAAACTGATACAACTTACAACGAACTTTTGAAACCCACTTTCTTTTACCTTTTGCATCCAAGTCAGTTAACATTACATAAGCTTTCCGTGGCAACCTGCAATCATTCATTCTTGTTAATTTAATCCAGTAACGAATACAAATAAGTACAGAGTTAATATAAATTGGGTATCTATTAGTTTCTCCGTAAACAAGGTCATTTGGTGTTTTTAAATCAACCCCTAACATTTTCTTCAATGAAAACAAATGAACTTTCTCACAGTGACGTGCAGCAGCATCAAGTCCCCAAAGTTCAGGCCCATACTGTGCAATAGGCTGGACCTGAGAATCAAACAATTTCAGAAATGTAGACAAACTATTATTACTCAAAGTACGTAGTTTTCGCATTACGTATAACGCAGCGTTCTTTGCTTTTCCTGTCAAGTCAACACATGCTGAGGTAAAACTAAGTTTCGTGGAAAACAAAATACCTAAATATTTATATGCATTTACCACTGGCATTTCTGCATTGTTGTAAGTCCATTTTTCTCTTGCAGATAAAAACCCACCCTTTCTAAACACAACTATATTACTTTAAGAGAGAGAGAGAGAGAGAGAGAGAGAGAGAGAGAGAGAGAGAGAGCGGCAGAGTAAAGAGAGAGGACAGAGAGGGAAGCGGAAAAGGGAGACAGTGAAAGAGAAAGACTGGGACACACCGTAACAAAAAAAGCACGTACTCAAATCCAAACCCCCCAACAAGAGACTTGTTACGAAATTGATATACAGCATATAGCATTATATGATATCCATATTAATTCATACAATATACAACTAATACAATTATTAATATATAGTATTTAAACAGATAATGATAATACTACAGTGGTGTATATGGATGTCAGTTGCATGTTACGCAATATTTTCTAAAGGCAATTACTTCTTCTAGCAATGACACGTGACGTCAGCCACTTACATGATAGTGCGTGTAGAGAGACAGCGGTGTGATTGTGTAAGTGAGTGACCTGCCGACTGCAGAAAGATGTGTCGTGTTCCTGTGACAATATTTATGGCTGGAAGATTGAGGAGCAGGAGGAGGAGGGAGAAAAAGTGTGTGTGTGTGTGTGTGTGTAAGAGCGGCACTTAGGGCAGCAGCTACTGGAATCTTAAATTTGTTTCCAAAAGTCAGATGCGTAGAGAGCTCTCATAAAGTAACGTATCTCTTGATGTTCAGATTGTGCCAAAAATGGACTGCCCAGTTTTTTGTCAACACCTGTGTGTTGAAGTAAAGCCTCTGACCATGGTGCAGACACCAGGGGAACACGTTGTTCCATGCCTGTCGTTGCTGTGGTTCTGCCGCAGTTTGCTGGGACGGCTAGTGTCTTGTTGCAGGACTGCACGGCAGCCCGAGTAAGGTGCTGACACTACAGGCCAACTGTTCTCTGGTGTCCCCGCCAACTGTTACCCTTTTCCCGGTCCAGTTGCGTCCCTTGACCCTTACCCAGCATCACCACCCTCTCACCCATCTTCTCTACGTCACCTTGCCAACGGCTCTTCCCTCAGTCTCTACAACAGGAGGCATACTGCTCAACATTATTATCCGGTGAGAAGGGTAGGCAAGGGAGGTCATTATTGCTGTTCTGCTCCCTTCCCCTCTTCAGAACCACAGCCTCGAAGGAGGATCAGCAAAAACGTCCATCATCGTCATCGCCCCTCAGCATCTTGTGTGTGTGTGTAAATGTGTCCAATCAGCTCCTCTGCCAGCCCCTTCGACAGTACCGCTTACCGTCTGCAGTCAGGGTTAGGTGGAAGAGGTCAGGATTCCTGTTGTGCCCCTCCCCTTCTTCACTGTAGGCTCCAGCTTCACAGGAAGGGCGGAAGGGACATCCATCGTCACCATCAACTTTCAGTGTCGTGGTCATCACCCACCCAGGATCCTAGTGTGAAATCATGTGTATGTGTAGGAGAATCAGGTGTGTGCGTGTGCGGGCATGTATGTGCTATGAGTCCATGAATTTTGTGTGGCATATATTTTCACTGTTTTGGGGTTGTTTTATTGTTATTTGCTTGTGTTTGTAATCGTGTGTGAATAAAAAAAAATCTAATAAATTCTTGGTTTCTTCTGTGTGAGAATGTAGGTACCGAGGCAGGGGGGTCGGGGCGCAACAATGCAAATGTATATAATAGTCATTCCTGCAGTTGCAGAGAGTGAAACAGCCAGATGAAGAGGTTATTTCGAACAAAATCATTGGAAGGTGCTGACAAATTCTTTCATCAATTTAGAATTATCTGCATTTTCAAATTTACATAATGAAGTGTGTTCATGCACAGAGGATGGAATATTATTCCAAAGCAAACCACCGGAATATGTGAGGCTGAATTTAAACAGATCGATTCTAGAAAGAGGCAGCATTATCTTATGAGCATGGTGATCAACATTAAAACGAAAGGAACTAGTAACTGATGGTAAAGTACAGCCAGATGATATTTTGATCATGAAAATTGCTTTGTTAAACTGGAGTTTCAAATTCATTGGAAGAATGTCCAACAGTGCATAGTCTGCAATACTTTTAACATTGATGGCTGGGGGGAGACAAGTAAGAGACAAGTATCAGAGATTTTCTGACGCTTTTGTCTGGTGGCTATTATCATAAATGTTGTTTTATGTGGGTGTAGGCTCATGTGATGTGACTCTGACCATTCAACTAGCTGATTGTTTTATGTGGGTGTTGGTTCATGTGATGTGACTCTGACCATTCAACTAGCTGATTGTTTTGTGCGGGCGTAGGCTCATGTGGTTTAATCCTGACAATTCAGCTCATTTGATTGTTTGTTTCATGTGGGTGTAGGCTCGTGTGGTTCAACTGACTGACTGACTGTGAAGATGCACAGAGTAAACAGGGGGTCAAAACAGTGTCTCAGTGTTGGCATTCGTCCTACCTGCCTTTGTTCCCAACCTTTTCCCACCTTTACAATGCCGCTACTAATTATTCCTACATCCTCAAACAAGATAAACAAGAGAGGTCTGGTATCTCGTCATTTAACTTAACCTGATCTACAGCACCGTGAACATGTCTCAACACGCGTGATATGTACGGTATTAGAATTCCTGAAAGAAACAGCATTAGTTTACGCTTAATCTTAATGCTATTAAATATTCAAATCGCGAATGCATGGATAATCCATGGAATAAGCAACACTCAGCATTGCGTTGCTGTCGATAATCTCGCTAACAGCAACAACCTAAGTGTGAAATGATCCCAAGATGGTGCAGCTTTGTGACCCAACATGGATGGCATGATCGTTAATCCACAGCAATCCTCTCGGTTATTGATAGAAACACGGCACTAATCACTTTGGTTCCGGTCACACCAGGTCCTCTGGGCTTTGTACTTTGGATATGTACATCCAACCAGCATCTAATCTATTGCAACCCGTGTAAACGTTGCTAATCACAGCATCATAATTATGACATCGGAAATAGAATGCCGCCAACCTCGCCGCCACAGTGTTCTGAGGAATGAATGAGGTAAGATCATGACACGGCACACAAACATTCAGTGACGGCCTTTCATCACCATGGTAACGATTATAACAATCAATGACGAAGTGCACATTTTATAAATCAACGAGGGCAGCCCTGTCAGCCATTGCACTCATCGACCGGGACCGACATAAGTTACTCCAGTAAGAACCTGGCTAAATCAGAGTGGCTAAACGGATTTCTTTATAACTACCTAAAAATAGATTATCGGACATGGCCTTCTTTACCAACACAACACACACACAAAACTTAAATCAATAATTTTCACACACTTTCACTTACTCGTGTGCGTACACAGTAATCCCCCCCCCCCCTTACCCCTCCTCCCACTCGATTTTTTTCCTTCCCTCGTTTAATATCACTTACAGTGAAAAGACGTTAAACTAAAGAACGAACACACACACACACACACACACACACACACACACACACACACAGAGGGTGGATGTCAGTCCAGTTCAGGCCGTACCAGACCTTGGTCCCTGCTCATCTGGTTTCAGGTGACGTGGACATTGGGACTTCTTTCCTCACATCCATCCGACCTCAGCATTAAAACTGTTTCTTTTTGTGGGGATTTGCCTCTGCTGTACGAGGTCACGATGCGATACCGCGAGTGCAGGGAAAAGCAGTTGCTATCCAGATTCGGACATGGCTTAAAATGAGTCTCTCTCTCTCTCACTCTCTCTCTCTCTTTCTATCACACACACACACACACACACACACACACACACACACAGAACACTGAACACTTAAATGTTTAATGTCATTAGCTGTAAAGCTCTAGTGACATATTAAATACAAAACAGACCAAAAATGGTGCAGAACATATAAAATGGAACAGAAGGGAAAAACAGAATCAAAGGGATAATCGGCACTTTGGTACTTTGTCATTTGCTTAAAAAGTCCATGTGGCAGGCGGGTACTGTGTCTCCCCCCCACCCCCCACCCCCACCCTCCCGCACGCCCCCGCCCTCAGTCGTTCGTCTCCAAGGTTTGATCAGTACACAGGAAACAAAGTACATATAATCTGTGTAATAATTATTTAAGCATGTGACATCGA
The DNA here is from genome assembly GCF_041734735.1 of Babylonia areolata. Classification (NCBI taxonomy): domain Eukaryota; kingdom Metazoa; phylum Mollusca; class Gastropoda; order Neogastropoda; family Buccinidae; genus Babylonia; species Babylonia areolata. The sequence goes on from NC_134890.1 coordinate 8,146,576, forward strand.
CATACATCATATCAATACCAACACATAACAAAGTACATATAAAACAAATAATAATTGTTTAAGCCTGTAACACCAAAACACGTCATATCAATACGAACACATAAAAAAATACATCGTCGAAATTGACCATGCAAATGTAACCCTTCTTTTTTTTGTCTATGCCTCTTTTTGCTGTCGACTGGGCTGTAAGCAACACAATAAAAGATAGAATAAAACAACAAACAAAGAGAAGAAAGAAAAGTGGTATCTAGGTTGTGAAGGACCGTGACACTTTGTCATTTGACTGACAGTAATTCTGTCTGGAGAGATTCGCCCCCACCTCCCCCACACCTCCCTCGTCTCCCCCGCCCCCCACACCCCCACCAACCCAGAAAAAGGAGGAGGGATCTGAAATTGTGAAAACCAAAGATGGGTCTCCTCATCACCAGCGGTGATTTCAGCTCCCTTCCAGTCCCCAGTCCCCCCCTCCCCCCCCCCCCCCCCCCCCCATCCCCACCTCACCCCTAATCCCCTAATTCAGCCAACCCAACCTTCGCACTCTTCGCATCCCCCCCCCCCCACACACACACACACACACACCCACCACCTCACCCCCCACACTCCTGGAACAACGTGTTGTCAAGACAAATGACGTGCGAACTACGTCACTGGTCGGGGCTCCTAATTGACGTCATGTTGGAGGCAGGGCGGGGTCTAATTGACGGAGGAGCGCGACAAGTGGAGCTGGCACGCGCGGCGCGAGGGGACCACGTGATAATCCGACACGACCGCGAGGGTCAGTGTCAGCAGGCAGGGGCCGTTCGCTCATCCCTGCCATCACCTTGGCACAGCAGATGAACCATCAAAGCGAAAGGAAAGACGGGGTAGTGGGGGTGGATGAATAAATGATGGAATGAAGGAATAATTGTGGCGAAAAATTTATAAAGGGGAGACGTTGAAGTGGACCTGGAAACGGGGGAGGGAGAGTGGGCTCTCTTCTTTGAAACGAGTGATTCATTCCAGTCTGTCAGACAATACGTGCGGTCCTCCTGTGTGTAATGCCGTTGTCTGTTTAGTTTAGTTTGGTCTGATTGTGCTTGTTTGTTGTCGTTGATGTTGTTGCTTTTTTTTTTTTTTTCTTTTCAACAGTTTTCAGCCTCCGGACCTAATGAATGCGTTGCACCTTTCGTTTCAGGAAAGAACTGTGGGCTGCATTAATTAAACAAAAAATACGCACTTTTTCGGATTCGCTTGGACTGCTGCACTGTGAAGGCCAGGGCCTGAAGTGTCTCTGGTTAGTCATCCACCCTGTTTTCCTTCTTTTCTGACTTCAGGAGTACATCAACTGAAGTCACCCATGCCCCTTCTTTTGTGTACCCTGAACAACCCAATTTCTCCACTGCTCTTCTTTTCCCTCATTTTGTTAGCTCTGGATACAACCCTCCACCCTTAAAACATTCTTTTCAGACCTTTCTATAGCCCCAAGTCGCAATTGTTTATTTTTTACCCCAGGATAGCCAAACAAACGTTTCCTTTCCTTTCTGATTCTAGATAGGAACAAGAAGAAGAAACAACCATCAACACATTTTTCCCTTTCTGATCCCTGCACAGCCCAGACCCACCATTTGGCTTCTTTTCTAATATTTGAATTGCACACACACACACACACACACACACACACACACACACACACACACACAAAAACAAAACAAAAAAACAACAACAAAAAACAAAAAAACCCACACCTCAAAACATTTTCTTTCTTTTCTGACCTCATATAGCACCCCACTCACCCCAAATCCAATTTCTGACCTCTGGACAGCCAAAGCCTCCAGTGCCCTGTTCCAATCTTTGGATCGCGAGACCCGTCATTGTCTTGTCTTACCGCTGGGTAATCCACTTCTCTGTGTCCTCTTGTTACATCCCCAGACAGCCAAATGCTCTGTTGTCCTTTTCTGACCTCTTTTTTAACTTCTGGACGGTCAGCTCTTTCGTTGTCCTTTCCTGACCTATATATAGCCAAATTATCAATTTTCTTTCTTTCCTGGCATCTGGATATCGACATATTTCATTGGTTTTCTTTTTCTTCTTTTAAATCCACAGCCCAGTTTTGACTTTTCCTTCTTTTTTCTACCCCACATTTCAAAATTACGCTCAAAGACAGTCTGTGCCGTATGAAACCAGATTCCTTTTATGTTCGATATTTTCAGTCACATGATTTTAACATTCATATCTTTTAGTTCCTTGGTTATAATGATTAAATTTTCTCGAACGTTTTCAAGAGACAAATCTCCCTTTACTGTCAGTATTTTTTTTTTTTTTTACATTTGCTAAGTGCATGCTGCGTACTAGACCTCCGTTTATAGTCTCAACTGGAAGACTAGCACTTATATCACTACACACTGTCTAATGGAAAAAGGAGAGAGAGATAAAAGTAAAAGGCTTGTGCGTTGATCAAATTGAGAATCTGAGATATATATGGCTTCCAAAGCAAGACCCCTTACACCAGACTGCCTTTCTAGAGGGTTCACAAAAATTTAAGGACCAGTCGCGAACTTGCGCTGTTTTTTCCTCACGGTCAAACAATACTGAATTTTCGGCACACGGTGCTGATTGCAGCAAATGCAATGAGAACCACTCATGACCAGGCATAGTTTGTAAAGCACTGGATAACTGTAAGTCTTTGGCTGATGCATCGACTTTTCAAACGCATTTATCAATCTGTTGATGGTGCCCGTGTGCCTGAAACAGCCGTTTCACAGAGAGGCTAGAGGGCCATATGTAGCCTGCACGATCTAAAGCGTCTCTCCATTTTAAAATCAAAATTGTTATCGTCATTGTTTTAGCATTTTATGATAACATTCCTGCTTTTCTGAAATGGTCCCTGACTTTTTGTGAAGTGTGTGGCGGAAAAATGTGAACAAAATAATAAATTGATTTCCAAAAGACAGAAAATGCGATAGCTCCGAGTTAATACATTCTGATAGAATCTAACTCCCCTTCCCGCCCTCCCCACCCCTACAAAAAAAGAAAAGAAAAAAAGAATAAGTAGAAAACTGTTCAATAATATGTGTGTATATTGTTGTTGAGCTGAACACGCTGCCTGGCCAGCCAGAGCCCACAGTGTGCATTCACAGGATGCCTCCGGCCGGCCCCGAGTGGTTTCCCCTTGGCGACGACTTGCACACCGGCAGGCGTCGCTGTGTGGACAAGGGGGAGGTAAGGACGGCTCAGGAGGTGACGCCGCCCGATGGATCACTGTCACCACGTCGCCTGTCTGTCCCACGGCTCCCCCCTCCGCCCCCCTCCCCTTCCCCCACTTCTCTCATTACCCACCCCTTCCTTCCTTCCCCCTTTACCCTCCTGTCTCTTTTGTGTCACCTCCACATCCTCACACTCCCTCCCACCTTCTTTCCTTCCTTCCTTCCCCCTCCGTCCCCCCCCCCCCCCCCCCCCCTTTGCTCATTCTTTCTTTCTTTCCTTCTTTCTTTCTTCCTCCACTGCACCTTCCTCTTCTGTGTCACCCCCCTCCCCCTTACCTCACTCTACCCTCTCCCTCCCTGCTTCCCTCCCTCCCTCCTCCCTCCCTTCCTCCCTCCTTCCTCCCTCATGATCCATTCTTTGTCTTCCGCTTCACTCCTTCTCACTGTTGACCTCCTCTCAAACCTTTTCTCCTGATTTTATTTTTTAAAGATATTACAGGCACCGGAGAGATGAAGCAGGTGGGGGGGGGCGGGGGGGGGGGCGTGGGGGGAGCGGTGTGTGAGGCTGAGGGTGCACATAGGTATCCACGTACAAGCATGCACACACATAGAGCGCGCATATAAAAGCACACACACACACACACACACACACACACACACACACACACACACACACACACAAATACAGGTAGGAGAGTTTCTGAACGAAATTCAGTTTGGAAGCATGGTTCAAATAGATCAACTCGAAAGGGAAATGATGATAGTGATGATGATGTTGAATTAGTATGGAGTGCACGCATACTTCAAGACGGTCTTTGCTCAAAGGGATGAGCGAAAGATACCGAGTTATCCTCTCTCTCTCTCTCTCTGTGTGTGTGTGTGTGTGTGTGTGTGTGTGTGTGTGTGTGTGTGTGTGTGTGTGTGTGTGTGTGTGTGTTTCAGTGGTGATGATGGTGATGCTGATGATATAGATACTTAAACTGCGCCTTTCCTCGGACGGAGACGAAGCTCTCAGGGCTTTACAAACACGGAGTCATTTGCACAACAGGCTGCCTACCTGGGTGGAACCGACTGATACCTGCCATTGTGCGCTCATCATTCGTTTCCACTGTCATTCAATCAGGTTTCAGTCACGTGTACATACACACTGCTACATATCTATCTATCTATCTATCTGTCTGTCCATCCATCCATCCATCCATGCATAAATACCTTTTCCCCCTCTTCCATGACTGCCCACACCAGCACTCCCCTCTTCCCCTCTTATCCTCTACCCACACACATAGACACATACTCTCATGCCCACACACACACACACACACACACACACACACTATCACACACACACACACACACACACAGATATATTGTACACACACACACACACACACACACACACACACACACACATATATATATATATATATATATATATATAGAGAGAGAGAGAGAGAGAGAGAGAGAGATGAATCAATAGATGAATCAAAATCAAAAGAATGATAATATTAAGGAAAATAGAAAAATAGATGAATAAACTATAGAAATAAAATAAATTCTTTTGACAACCAAACAATAAGTAACAAATGAGCAAAACCTCACCGGTCTATAACCGAGAAATCCTCACAACCAACATGAATATGTCTTCTCTTCTTCTAGTTCTTCCTCTTCTCCTCCTCTGCTTCCTTTTCTTCTTCAGTATCATCTTCTTTTTCTTCACCTTTATAATTCATGAGTTTTGTTTGTTTGTTTGTTTTAAATCCCAGACTGTCTTGTTTATGTGCCATGCAAGCAACTCCTGACGTCAAAATACCGCTAACGACACACAGACCCACAAGCTGGAAATTCTGGAAATTCTTCAGTTGTTCAACAAGAAAGAGGAAAAAAAAGAAGAAGCAAACGAGAAAGGAAAGAAAGAAGGGAAACAATAAATAAAAAAAGCAGCAAGTATCGAGGTATCAACTCTGAGAGAGGCAAGTTTCAGTTGTGTAGAAAGCCGGGGAAGATGAAAGGGAGGCAAGACATGAGGGAAAATCACAAAGCATGCTGTCTGAGGGGTTTACATGGACGCTGACGGAACGAGGATGTGGTGCTGTTTCTGTTCCCACCTCAGATTTTACCGCCTGGACCTGGGAAAGGTATTCCGGGGGTCTGGGTTCGATCGTGGTTTGGGAGGTCGGTGGATTGAGGGCGGGGGAAATCTGTTTCTTCCCCTCTCCCGGGTTTACATGTAGGGGGCCTGCTCCTGTCTCTGTTCCCGTCGTGTCTGTACACGTGCAGAAAATCAAAATTAATACGGACGTTAAGAATCCCCATAATTCATGTCAGCAATTGGTAGGTTATGGCAACAGGAGAACACCCAGCATTATTACTCAAACAACGAAGTATGGCTGCCTTAATGACCGGGTATACACTTTAAAAGCCCAATCCGCTCATGCGACTGAACGAAGGGTGCAGCTCACGAACGCAGAAAGAGAGAAGAAAAAAAAACACAAAAAAAACAAAAACAACAACAACAACAAACCTTCCAATTGAAATCAAAAGAAAGGTAAGAAGAACAGGAAGAAGTCGAAGAAGAAGACGACGACGACGATGACGATGACGACGACGAAGAAGAAGAAGACGCGGAATCAGAAAAGGCACAAATGAACGCCACGGACTTAACTCAACAGCAGTGCAAGGGCCTCTGGTGTGTGGCCTCAGGGCGAACTAACATCGAAATCCGCCTGTGGACTGCTGACACGGAGACGTCGGCAGATGGACGTGGGTGTGAGTGTGGGTGTGGGAGTCAGGATAAGCGGCACTTGGGGATGGGGGTTTCGGACTGAAACGTAAGCACGATAGGTCAAACACACACACATACAAAACAAATAAATAATTAGATGAATAGATAGATAAATAAATAAATAAATAAATAAATAAACAATGAGAAGAAGAAATGGAAGGGAAGGTGAGAAGAAGAGGGCAACAAAGACCACAGCACCAACACCACCACAACCAGCTTAACAGTATACAACAGATACATACATACATACATATATATATTCCCCCGTGGTGCAAAACATCAAGGAGGGGAAGGCCCGAAATTCTTCCCCCGCCCCCTCACCCAAACCAAAGGCTTCACATGCACAGAGGAAACGAACACGAAAAGAAAGACTGGCCAGGGTTTGTTTCCAAAGAGTTCCCCATCACAAACATGGCGCTACAAAGGGGCTGTAATCCACTCCAGCATGTCTGAAGGTTCTTTCCCTTGATCGTCTGTTTTTCGAGTTGTTGTGTACAAGAGTGGCTGAAAAGCGAGAGGGCGCCACTGGTTTCCGGTGACAGATTTGACAGACAGACATCAGTGGTAGGAAGAAGGCAGACGCGAGACGGGAATGAGAGAAGGAGGAAAGCGGAAAAACAGAAGGGTTTTCTTCTTCTTCTTCTTCTGTTTATTCGTTTACTGTATTTCGTTAAACTTTTTTTCGATTTTTTTTCCCTCTGTGGAAGGAATCCACAGTTTCTACCGATTTAGTGATGCTAAATTCCCAGAGGGCAAATGCGCGCATAAGCACAGAGTATCTGTCTGTTTGTCTGTCTGTTTCACTCTGTTGGTTTCTTTCCCTCGAAGTGTCTGTCTGTCTGTTTCTCTTTCTAAAAAAAAAAATTTTTGCGGTTGTTATTTTTACCAGTATGTTTTAATTGAACTCCTTGTCTTTTTTCTTGAATATTCTCCTTCTCCCCTTTCTCCTTATTCCACAACCACTACAACCACAACAACAACTACTACTACTATTACTACTACTACTACTGTTTCTGTCAGCCCTTTCCTCCGCCGCTGGGCCCTTTTCTCTTCAGCTTTCCTCCTCACCATTCCTCGTGTGCTGCGGTTTGTTTGTTTGGTTGGTTGGTTGGTTTTGTTTTTGTTTTTTGTATACTTATATATACACATACAGTTGTCTTGCACACACACATAGACAACCGAAACACCGGGTTATTTATTACATAGTCAAGTGAGTAAAAAACAACAAACAGCAACAACAACAGCAAAAAAAAACAACAACCCTCCCCTCTCCTCCCACTACACACCACCACCACCACCCACCACACCACACCCAGTTTCAGTTCTGTCTCCTCCCTCAACACCCCCTCTTCCACACACACATACCCATGTGCCGTGATTGTAGCAATTAGCAGTACTGGAAAAAAGTAAAATTTCCTTGGGTAGTATCTCCGCCATTCAGATTATTGGGATGAGGGTTTGGGGGGCAGGGAGTGGGAGGTGGAGGAGGAGAAAGATTATACTAAGTATGCACATACACAGACACACACATACATACACAGATACAGACAGAGAGACAGACAGACAGACAGACAGACGAAAAACAAAAGAATTCCGATTGAGTATTGCCACAAGACTGGCCACCGATTGATTTCTCATTACTCTGATTGGGGTCCTGGTCTGGTCTTTCACTCGTCGCTCCTCAGCGCTGCAGTCTGCGTGAGAGGGAGGGGTAGAGAAAGAGAGAGAGGGAAAGAGAAAGACAGAGAGAGAGGGGGGGAATGAGGGAGAGGTTAGAGTGACAGGGAAGGAAAGGAAAGGAAGGAGGGAGGGAAGGAGGAGGGGAAGGGTTCAGAGAGAGAAAGAGAGAGACGGGGGGTAGGGAAAGGATCACACACACACACACACACACACACACACACACACACACACACACGCACACACACGCACGCACACACGCTTGTAACATTTCACGTGCATGACCGTTTTTTTTGTTTATTTACCCCGCCATGTAGGCACCCATACTTCGTTTTCGGGGGTGTGCATGCTGGGTTTTTTGTTTCCACAACTCACCGAACGCTGACATAGATTGCATTATCTTACACGTGCGTATCATTTCGATCATCTGTGTGCGTCTAGAAACCAAGGGGGTTCAGGCACTGGCAGGTGTGCACAATGTTGTATTTGTATTTGTATTTCTTTTTATCACAACAGATTTCTCTGTGTGAAATTTGGGCTGCTCTCCCCAGGGAGAGCGCGTCGCTACACTACAGCGCCATCCATTTTTTGGGTGTTTTTTTCCTGCATGCAGTTTTATTTGCTTTTACGAAGTGAATTTTTCGACAGAATTTTGCCAGGAATAACCGTTTTGTTGCCGTGGGTTCTTTTACGTGCGCTAAGTGCATGCTGCACACGGGACCTCGGTTTATCGTCTCATCAGAATGACTAGCGTCCAGACCACCACTCAAGGTCTAGTGGAGGGGGAGAAAATATCGGTGGCTGAGCCGTGATTCGAACCAGCGCGTTCAGATTCTCTCGCTTCCTAGCGGACGGGTTACCTCAAAGCCATCACTCGACATGTTAAACTGGGAAATGAAGACAATCTCCACCCTTAACCCGCCGGGTGCGCCCAATCCGGGGATCGAACGAAGGAAACTCGATGGAGAATCCAACACTCTATTTGACCATCGTACCATCAAGGCCTTGAAAAATGCATTTGAAAAATCGATCAGACAAAAATTAACGATTGTCCAGTGCTCATTATAATAAAATAGAAAGAAAAACCCAAGAAACTGCATCCCATAATGAGCGGTGCTCATAGCATTGTCAACATACACTGCTATTTGTAAAACATTGTGTCATGTCACCACAGCCACAAAAAGAAACCTGCACAATTTTCCAAGTGGTCCTTAACCAACCGACACTTTGCACGAACACCATACCACTACCCGCCTGCGCCGCCCCCCACCTTCCCCACCGACATTACCACCACCCCCACCTTCCCTTTCCTCCAGTCTGTGCGGTTGTGGCGGTGGTGATGGTGGTGGTAGTGGATGTGGAGAGGGAAGGATGGAGATGCCAGGTATCCCCAGCCGACCGACGGCGAGAGGGATGGAGGGAGTGGCGAGGGTTGAGACAGGGAGAGGGAGAGAGAGGGGGAGACAGAGACAAAGACAGAGACAGAGAGACAGTCACAGAGAGAAAATGTCAGAGAGAGAAGGGAACAGCCAAAGAGAGAAAGCGATAGAGAGAAAGAGAGACAGACAGACAGACAGAGACAGAGAGACAGAGAGAGAGATTCAAAGGGAGAAAGTCACAGAGAGACAGAGACAGAGACACAGAGAGAGTGAGAGGGGGACAGTCAAAGAGAGACAGCGAGAGAGAGAGAGAGATAGAGAGATTCAAAGGGAGAAAGTCACAGAGACAGACACAGAGACACAGACAGACAGACAGACAGACAGAGGAGTTAGGATAGGGGAAAGAGGTGAAGGAAAAAAAACCAAACCCTTTCGCTTCTGTAGTAGTGGCCGCGTGTCTTGCCGTGTCATCGATTTCTCATTACTGTGATTGAGGTCCCCTCCCCCTCCCCTCCCACTACCCTCCCCTCCCGTCCACTCTCCCCTCATCCCCCACCCCCTGCCCTCCCGCCCCGCTCCCCTCTTTTATCCCCGGTCTGTCCATCCGTCCGTTTTTCTGTCTGTCTGTCTCAACTGCGAGAGGACTGGGCCTCAGACAGACAGGGCACACACACACACACACACACACACACACACACACACACACACACACACACAATGACATAGAAAGCGACACAGAGAGCGAGGGAGAGAAAGAGAGAAAGACAATGACAAAGAGAGAGAGAGAGAAGCAGACAAGCAGGCAGACAGACAGACATAGATACAAAGAGACAGAGTGCCAAAGTCAGAGAGAATGGAAAGTAGAAAGGGGGCGGGGGGGGGGGGAGATAGGGGTGTCAGAAGGGGAGGAGGGGCTTAGGGGAGGGGGGGGGAACAGAGGGGGGGGATGGGGTGTCGAGGAAAGAGCTTCGTCTTGTCAGTCCACAGACGAGTTTTCTCCACACCAATACAAAACCTTGGCTGTTTGCTGTGTCTGTGTGTCTTCTCTTTTCCCGTCCAACTTAAGTTTTCCGACTTTTTTTTTTCTCCCCCGCAACCCCTACGCTGTATTTTTGCTTTCTTTTTTTCTTCTTTATTCTAACATATAAACTCTGTCTTTAATATGTTTTTGTTGCTGCTTAAAACGTATTTCTGTTCACTTTCTGATACGTACGATGGTTTTTGTTGTGTGTTTTTTGTGACATACAGTTGGTTTTATAAGTGATGCGTGTTGATGTTGTTTGTTTTTTTCCATGTTTTATTTTTTGTAACTTACGTTTTGGTTTATTGGTACTTTTATAGTGTGTATAGTTTTATTAATAATTCTATAACAGAAATGTGTTATTTATTTTGTGCCTTTTAAAAGAAATATCTTTAGCTGAGATCATTTCAAAACGTTAAATTTTAACATGTGTCGCAATGCACTGGAAGCCGTGCTTTTTACTGAAATTGATAATTAGCATTGTGATTATTATTGTTATCATCATCATCATTGTTTCTTTTTCGTTCTTTGATTATTATTATTATTATTAGTAGTAGTAGTAGTAGTAGTAGTAGTAACGGTAGCAGCAATATAATCATCAGTATTATCATCATCATTTTTCGTTTTCGTCCTTCCTCTGTTCCTTATTTGTAGTTTTTAATTTGAGTCTGTTTCTCTTTCTCTCTCTCTGTGTGTGTGTGTGTGTGTGTGTGTGTGTGTGTGTGTGTGTGTGAGAGAGAGAGAGAGTGAGTGAGTGAGTGAGTGAGTGAGTGTGTGTGTGTGTGTGTGTGTGTGTGTGTGTGTGTGTGTGTGTGTGTGTAAGCATGCGCGCTACCATGTATATGTATATATATCTCTCTCTCTGTGTCTCTCTGTCTCTGTCCACCTTGCGCAACACACACACACACACACACACGACACACACGCACACGCACGCACGCACGCACGCACGCACACATGCAAGATATCTGTCCACACACATTACAATCTTGCTTGTCACTGTCGTAAGCACTGCAGACTGCCGTCATTGTGATCATTATTAGAACTGGTGCCAATGTTAACAATGGCAGGTGTGGGCAGTTGTGATTGTCGTGGTAATTGTGATGATACCGATAACAGTTGAAGCGATATATTCATCGTCACGATCAGCATCTTGATCATCATCATCATGATTATGATTATTATTATTGTTGTTGTTGTTGTTATCATTGTTACTGTTGCAGCTGAACTGTATCGAACCGTTGATCCTGGTAAGAGCAATTCTTACACCACTTACACTTTTTATTATACCATTTACACCATTTACGCCACTTACATTTCCACTGTCTCTTTCCCTTCCTCCACTCTCATTCCACTTTCCCCACTGTCTCCCTCCCTACATCCCCCCCCTTTTTTTTTCCTAAACCTTTTCCGCACGAAAGAAAAAACAAATCTTCCGAGCAGTGTTTCGGAGGATCTGAATCTGCCTGAACTGATGTGAGAAAGGACTTTAACTCTCTCCATATGAACGGCGAAAGAGACGACGTAAACAGCGTTTCACCCCAATTACCATCATCAAAATATTTCAAGCGGAAGGCTCTTACACTGAAGAGGTGAATGTTGACAAAGAATACCACAATTCTGACGACGGAAGCTAAAGGTTGGGTCATTGAGACACCCACTGGACATCCAAGGGGACTGTGTAGAGGAGAAGAGAGGTCTGGCCGTACTGAGTGAGTTAAAGCACCAGGGTATATAAAGGCAATATTGGGAGGCCTGTTCAGATACTTGTGTGTGTGTGTGTGTGTGTGTGTGTGTGTGTGTGTGTGTTTACAATAATTCAAGCAGTGTGAGACTAAAAATAGAGGGATGAGTGGAGTGACGTGGTGTTGGCATCTGTGTACGGAAGCAGAATAGTATTACTGCTTTAGCCACATGCTGCTACTGATCAAAACAAATTAAAAGATAGCAGTATACAAAACTAAAGAAGAAGGAGAAGAAGCACGAAAACAAGTCCAAGAACAAGAAGAAAGCACGAATAAGAAACAAACAAGGGCGGACGCACGTAAAGAAAGAACAATCCTCAAATACAGAATGTAAAGAAAGAAAAAAAAAGAAGGAAAGAAAGAAAGAAAGAAACAGACGAAAACAGAGGGAAAAAAGAGAAGAAAAAAAAAGAAGAAAAATAAAAAAAGAGCAGATCAAGTGCAAAAACGGGGAAGCCAACGGCTAAAGGGAAGCAACCGCTCCCTCCGTTCCTTGAAGCAAGGTGGCCTCGATAGCTCATTGGGTCCGTCGGCCGCGCTTGATCCTCGGGGGAGACAGGGAAGAGACGGTCTCCTTGGCAATTAACTTGAGGCGGCCAAGACTCGTTATTGTAGCTGGAGCTGCGTGTTTCGGTTGCTGCTGCTGCTGCTGCTGCTCTGAGTGAGTGAGTGAGTGTGTGTGTGTGTGTGTGTGTGTGTGTGTGTGTGTGTGTGTGTGTGTGTGTGTGTGTGTGTGTGTGTGTGTGTGTTCGTTCGTTCTTTTGCTTAACGTCTATCCACATTTGTGGTTTTAGACGAAAATCCATTTTCTCCGCCACCCAACCCATGCCTTAAATCACCGCTACTTTCCCTGTTCCTCTTTCCTCAATTAAAAAAGGAAGAAGAATATAAACGAAATAAACTAAACTAACCAGTCAACCAGTAGAATTACAACAAAGCCAACTGGGCTCCGAATTAAACTCTGAACTATTTCAAACACATGTTAATTATCATATCTAATGGAAGCAGATGGAACTGCAGATTTTGTAAATGATATAAGTAAATATGGTTTTAACTGTTCACATTTGTGGATGATATGCACGGTGGTGCTTTCAATGCCGCAAATTCAAGTCACATTACAAGTACATTTTGTTTTTATGGCATCCAGTCGTAGTCTGTATATTAGACTGGTGAGCCTTCTGCTACTGTGATGTCCTTTTGTTTTAAAAGAAACCATGCGATCAATTTTTCGCTAGCTATTGTCAGTATTTTTTCTGTGTGTGTGTGTGTGTGTGTGTGTGTGTGTGTGTGTGTGTGTTTTTATTTTTTTCTTTCTTTTAAAATGAAACTCTTTTTCACATTGTGTTTTAAGACGGATCTTAGAATCGTTTGTTATTTTCATATTATTATGTGGGGCATGATAAAACACCAGTTTACCTGTGTGGGGCATGATAAAACACCAGTTTACCTGTGTGGGGCATGATAAAACACCAGTTTACCTGTGCGGGGCATGATAAAACACCAGTTTACCTGTGCGGGGCATGATAAAACACCAGTTTACCAGTGTGGGGCATGATAAAACACCAGTTTACCTGTGTGGGGCATGATAAAACACCAGTTTACCAGTGTGGGGCATGATAAAACATCAGTTTACCAGTGTGGGGCGTGATAAAACATCAGTTTACCTGTGTGGGGCATGATAAGACACCAGTTTACCTGTGCGGGGCATGATTAGACACCAGTTTACCTGTGTGGACACAAGATTCACATGTGTGGGGCATGGTAAGACTCCAGCTTTACCTGTGTGGGGCATGGTAAGACTCCAGTTTTACCTGTGTGGAATGGTAAGACTCCCTATTTCGCTATGTGGAATAATGGTAAGACTCCAGATTTACCTATGTGGGGCATGATATACGACTCCACAAACAACGGTGTGGAGCATTGTAAGACACCAGATTTACCTATGTGGAGCATGATATAAGACTCCACAAACACCGGTGTGGAGCATTGTAAGACACCAGATTTACCTATGTGGGGCATGATAAGACTCCACAAACACCGGTATGGAGAATTGTAAGACTCCAGATTTACCTATGTGGGGCATGATAAGACTCCACATGGAATGACTCCAGAATGAACATAAACCCGTGTACCGGGCTGTGCGGAATCGTCACACTGTGAAGTGTCCAGTCACGTTGTGGGCATGAGACACACTGTGCTGAACTGCTGCACGGTGGCCTGCATGCAAGGCGTGAGGTACCCAGTGGAGTTCCTCCCCTTGGTACAGTGCCGCAGCTTCCCTTCCCATCTCCGTGCTCAGTGGCCAGAGAAGCGGCGTGCTGAGCGACCAGTGGGCCGCGCACTGGTGTGACTGTTCACACACATTGAGTCAGTGCCGTCTTCCGTCACAAAAAAAGACTCGGGAACAATAACACTCAAAACACCATATCAAAGTAATGCCTCTCTCTCTCTCTCTCTCTCTCTCTCATACAACTTATCGTTTCTCTTTCCCTCCACCCACTGAAGTTTCTTTTGGTGTCGTTTTCTGTACCTTGTCAACCCACAAAATTTCCTTTTTCGCCCACCACTCCCCCACCACTCCCCCGCCTCCAGCCTCCTCTTCCCCCACCCCTCTCCTTCCCTTTCTCCCTCTCCTTCCTCCCCCACCCCCTACCTCCACTCTCCCTCTTCCCTGCACGACTGAGATAGCCGGCGCTGGCTGTGTGTGTGTGTGTTGGAGCTCATGTACGTTTATATGTATTTGACTGTGCTTTCATATATGTGAAACTGCATGTCTGGTGCATTTCTGTTATGCATGTGTGGATGTATGTGTGAATGTGTGTCTTCATATTTTACATTTATTTGCTTATTTATCACCATTGTTGTCTTATTTATTTATTTATTTATGTTTTATTATTATCATTTTATTAGTATTACTAATATTATTACTACTACCTTTTTCTATATTATAATTATTATTTATTTATTTATTTATTTATGCAAGCTTATCTATTATTTATTCCCCCGTTGGTTTTTTTTTTTTTTTTTTTTTTTTTTTTTTTTTTTTTTTTTTTTTGTGTGTGTGTGTGTGTGTGTTCTCAAGGCCTGACTAAGCGCGTTGGGTTACGCTGCTGGTCAGGCATCTGCTTGGCAGATGTGGTGTAGCGTATATGGTTTTGTCCGAACGCAGTGACGCCTCCTTGAGCTACTGAAACTGAAACTGAAACTGTTGTTATAATATCCAACACAGTCACAGAAGCGTATCGATGCCTAAACCTTGATCCTCCCTCACCCCGATCCTGTTTCTGCTTGGCTGTATGACATAATACCCTGCAAGGCGGGGAGCAACAAGGGGTGGGAGGGTGAAGGGAAAGAGTGGTAGTGAGGGGAGATGGGGGAATGGGGTGTGTGTGAGTGGGCGGATGGGTGGGTAAGGGGCGGAGACAGGCCAGTAAAGGGGTGTGTTGGGAGGTGGTGCTGGTGGGGTGGGGGTCGTTTGGCGTGTTCACAGACAGCCGCTTGCTGCTTCCCCTACACGACCGATAACAATCACCTACACAACACGCCCACACCTGACCAGCTATCTCGCTCGCCTTCCCCCTTGTCACGAGTTACGGGCAGCAGTCAGTTGTTGCAGGCAGCTGCCAGCCTGTCTGTAGGACTGACCAACAACAAGCTGCCGACCCCACCACCAAGCTGCCAACCCAGGGAAACAAGCCCTCCCCCGTCACCACCTCCATGTCCTGTTTCGTCGTCCGTTTACCCACCGGTGTGACATAGTCTTTATCCAGCCCCTTACCCCTTATCATTTTGACCCTCGGAAGGATTCATTACAGTGAATTTTAGTTCACATCTTATGATTGTAATTTGAGTCAATTTAATCTGTATCCCAGTTATCTGGGAAGAAGCAAACTCACAGAGACAGCATCAATCGTAAATCTCTATCAACTTAACAGGGGTTGTGTTGGTTTTTGCGTTGCTTAGGGTTAGTTTGTACGTTGACTGGGGCTTGTTTGTATGCACGGAGTTTCTTTGTGGATCTCACATACATCCCACTCCCTTCCGTTCCCTCCCCCACCCCCACCCCTCACCAACGTTCCCTATCTGTGAATGAAGGTCGTTGGACAAACCTGAAGTCTGGTCTGCTTTGGTCTTCGGACCTTCCACCACCACCACCACCACCACCATCATCATCATCATCATCACCATCATCAGCATGACAATAGATAATGACTGTAGAGATAGACAACCACGTTGTCAATGATTCAGTTTGTTTCAAATTATTAATATAACACACACACACACACACACACACACACACACACACACACACACACACTGCGTTGAGTTGCGCCTAATGTTGTATGCAGAACCGTGGCAAACTGTACTAAAACGCGCTGTATTGTGTTGCGTCCAGTAGCGTTGCGCTCTGCTATGTTATGATAATAATAATAACAACAACAAGAGGAAGAAGAGGAAGGAAAAGAATAATGTGCATTCATAGGCAATAGCGCTAACCTTGCTTTTATAGTAATACAACGCTTACTTTGTTGTCATGTGCAAAATCAGCCAGGGGGCAGAAATCTCAAAGAGGGGGGGTGGCTGGGAATTGTGACTTCAAGGCGGCCGCTTTACACCTGCTGTCCCGTCCGTCCACCCCGAGCTGAAAGCCAAAGCGCCTCCCATTGTGTGCGAGGAGACGACAAAGGGGGGTGGTAGTAGAGAATGGAGGGGAGAGAGACAGCGAGAGGGAGAGAGAGAGGAGAGAGAGAGAGAGAAGTCAGGCGAGATAAAGGTGGGAGGGGACGAGCAGTTTAGACAGACAGCCAGCCGTTGAAAGGAAGCTGACGGTTTATGATTTAATAGGGATGGGGAGGAGGGGAGGGGGGCGGTGAATCCTGTCCTCCCCCCCTCCCTCCCCCTCTCTCTCTCTTGGGGATTGCGGAGTTGGGAGTGGGGGTGGGATGTGGGGGGGTAAAATGTGGTGTTCCTCAACTGGACCAATATAGCTGTCATTTTCTCTCTTCTCTGTTATGTGTGCATGGACGTGTGTGTGTGTGTGTGTGTGTGTGTGTGTGTGTGTGTGTGTGTGTTGTTGTTGTTGTTGTTGTTGTTGTGTTATATATATATATATATATATATATATATATATATATATATATGTGTGTGTGTGTGTGTGTGTGTGTGTGTGTGTGTGTGTAAATATGTACACACACACACACACACACACACATGGAAATTAGAGTGGATTTTAATTTGAAAGTTTACCATGGACAATTTTCTCGTTGACATGCGTGAATTGCGTGCAACACAAGGGGCCTCGGTTTTTTCGTCCCATCCGAATGACTAGCGTCCAGACCACTAGTTACAGTTAAGTGTAGGGGGAGAAAATAGCAGCAAGTGTGGGATTGGACCCCCATACACTCACATTCTCTCCCTTCCTAAGCGGACGCATCACTTGGCCACCACTCCACAAGATCAGGCTTTTGTCCTGAGGCAGGGGACGGGCACCGAGTTTGATCACACTCAGACACAGACTCAGATCAGACCGACCTGGAGACTTACAAGCGCACGGTATAACACGGGCTTAATGTTGCTACAGTTAATTTCCTGTCAATACTTTATATATTGAGCGCTGCATTTTGTCTTTGTTTTTGGATTGAAATGAGATCTAAGAGTCAGACTTTCAAGGAAGCGAGTGTATGAAAACAAAACTTACAAAAAAAAAACTATGTAGACAGAAGGCTGGAGAAAGATTGGACGGAAAAGAGTTCCCTTTCCCCGGGAACGGACAGATTGTGATCCAGCGTTTTCACACGTACAATGGGAATCCACAGGGCGTTTGTGTCGTCGTTGTTTGTTCGTAATCTTATCCAATGGATAATACTATTTATTCCATGGGCGAGTCCACAAAGTATCATGGGCAAATAGCCATTCTTATTATTTCTTTGTCGTTGTTGTTATTTTCCTTTGGTGGTTGCTGATGAAAAAATCATGTTACAGTTTTTCCATGTCCCCCTACCCATTGAAAAAGGTCTTTTGAAATTAAACCAAATGTATTTTGTTGTTTGGGTTTGTTTTTGTTGTTGTTTTTGAAGCTGTTTCTTTGCGAGGCGGTAGTTGTTTTTTCTTTCTTTCTTTCTTTTTCTTTTTTTCCCCGTTGTCCTGATGCTTTTGTGATATTTCACTGTTACTTTATCTCTTCAACACAAACATCACTGTGTGTGTGAGAGAGAGTGAGTGAGTGTGTGTGTGTGTGTGTGTGTGTGTGTGTGTGTGTGTGTGTGTGTGTGTGTGTGTGTGTGTGTGTGTGTGTGTGTGTGTGTGTGTGTGTGCCTGTATGTCTGACTGTCTCTCTCTCTTTGTGTCTGGCTACCTGCCTTATGTCTGACTCTCTGTCTCCCTTGTCCTTTTCTTTGTTTTACGCCCCAACGCCCCCTCCCCCCCCCCTCACTCCATAACCCGCCCCGTTCCGCCTCTCTCTCTCCCCCCTCTTCTCTCTGTTCCACGCCCCCTCTCCTCCCCTCTCACCTTCACCAATAACAGGGTGAGACATAAACGTCCAGCCATTTCACAGCAATCAGCTCCCGTCTCCATCCAGTCGATTTGCCGTGAAGAAGAGACAGACAGACAGACGGACAGACAGACAGACCCAGAGGGGGGAAGGGAGGGAGGAAGGTAGAGTGAGACAGAGACAGGCAGAGAGAGCTAGAGAGAGACAGAGATACAGAGAGACTGACGTTGACACCGGCTTAATTACGAAAACCACCAGCCCATGAATAAAGAGAGCGGAAGAGGAGTAGGGTATACTGGTGCAGTTCAGTGTGCAGAGAATTACACGTGTTTCCCTCAGCCAAACGCAGCGAGTCGTCTTGGACATGAGCGATCTATTGTCGATAAAAAAAAGAAGAAGAAAAAAGATGAGTCACTAAATACATAATTCAGAGACCGACACACAAAGCCGAAGGGAGAGAAACAGGCACAGACATACAGGTGGAGAGTGAGAGACGGAGACAGTGGGGAGAGAGACAGAAACAGACAGAGGGTGACAGAGGGCGGGAGACTTGTCTTTACCACAGTATCTGACGCAGAAACAGACACAGACAGAGAGCGACAAACACAGACAGACAGCACACACACACACACACACACACACAGAGAGAGAGAGAGAGAGAGAGAGAGAGAGAGAGAGAGAGAGCACAACACACACACACACACACACACACACACACACACAGAAGTCATGTCCTTTTAACAGTCTTCTCTTCACAAGACCATCACAATACCTGGCTGGAAGAAAGGGTCTCATGTCTCACACAGCTGACGGGAAAAGGACGGACTCTCCTCATGCCCAACAAGTGGACTTTGAATTCCCCGTCCACTTCTTTTTTGACAACTCTGTGTATGGTGTGGAGGGGGCGTGGGGGTTGCTCTCTCTCTCTCTCTCTCTCTCTCTCTCTCTCTCTCTCTCTGTGTGTGTGTGTGTGTGTGTGTGTGTGTGTGTGTGTGTGTGTGTGTACATATTACCCGGGTGAACGTTCCCAACCCTACAGTAAAATGCCTGGAAAGATTCACACAGACTTGGGAATAAACGTAACAGCTCTGGCAATGAGTTGTATACAACACAAAAGCAAACCACCACAACCACAGCTACCACTAACAACAGCTACAACAACATCAGCAACAGCACCCTGAATGGAGTTTCTAAAATTTTATATGATTCATCTTCACCATTTCAGAAATATATGTCAAAACGTAATATAGTTCGATTTCTCATCACATACATGCACACACACACACACACACACACACACACACACACGTTCACTGACTCCTTCGCCACACATACACACACCGTTAATATAAACGCATGAAACTTTGTAGCAAAACAAGTTACGGAATAGGAGTCAACTGCAGGGGGAAAAAAAAAAAAAAGAAAGAAACGAGTAGTGGCCAGTCTTTTGTATCCTGATCCTGGTCAACGAATTTGTCAAAGTATGTATGCATAGCACCGTTTGGAAATCAAAGGAAAGATAACTTACTGTTCGGCATTGGTGGAGAAGAGTGTTTTCTTCTTGGAGTGTCTTGTAGTCTACTAAGCTGTTGCTCTCTTTTAGAAACATATAGCGAATGGGAATAAGGGAAATGAAACTAAACGAAATTTAATCAGGGTGTTGAGAGAGAGAGAGAGAGAGAGAGAGAGAGAGAAGGTGAGGGAGGGGGAGAGAAGGGTTGGATATATCTGACAGCTTTATTACAGGTGTTGAGAGCATCAGGAGCAGGAGTGGTGACAGGCTGTTTGGGCCTTTCTTTCGCTTTGAGTTATTTACTGACGTGCTATTATCGTCCACATGGACACGGTCACACACAGACAGAGTAAGGGGGTGGGAAGTGGGCGGAGGCAGAAAGACAGAGAGAGAGGGGGGGGGGGGGGGGGGAGAGAGAGAGAGAGATAGAAAGCGAGCGAGCGAGCGAGCGAGCGAGAGAAAGAGAGAGAGAGAGTACGGTTGGAGTGGTCGACAGGGGCTAGGACTTCCTCATCGAAGGCCAGAAGAGCAGCCAGGACTTCACCCCCCCTTTAACAATCAGGGCTCCTCCTTCGAACGCCAGACGGATTTCCCACTTAGGCATTCAGTACTCAACTTCTGGAACAAAGTAACCTTCCCCGAGCCAAGACCAAAGGTCTGAACAACTTGACCTTACTTAAGGGTGTCAGGCAATATGTCTCAAAGTTAGTTCCTCTTTTGGACAGGGGCGGAATGGTCACTCACTAGTTAGACACTTAACAGAAGGAAGGGTGTGCTGCGGTGACGATATTCCAAACACATTATTATTGTTACTATTATTATTGTTATTATTAGTAGTAGTAGTATCATTAGCATTATATTACTGTAAGCATTTGAAAGGCAATAGAACGCTTCTTGATCTATGATTTTTTTTCTTTGCTTATTCCAGTTTCATCGACTTTGAGAAGGCTTGAGATAGCTTTCACAAGTACATGTGATTTATCCTGAGACATTGCCATCTGCACCCCAGCAATGTTTGTCGGTATTGTCGGGCAAATGTTCACCGACTTCGTCATACGCTTATGTTACATTGCACCGACCGACTCGTTCGACGTAAGGACCGGGGTTAAGCAAGGATGTGTTCTTTCGCTTTTACTGTTAACTGTTTTTTTTTTTTTTTGTTTGTTTTGTTTTTTTTTTGGGGGGGGTTGTTTTGTTTTTAAACCAGTTCAGTCTGAAAGAGGAACTGCACGCACTTTAAAGATATACTGGACTTGGACCTTACTAAAAACATCGGACTTCTCACTCATCATCATACACGTGACTATTTCCATACCTAAATTGATAGTTTACACACACACACACACACACGCGCGCGCGCGTACGCATGCGCGCACACAAACACATAAATATATAATCATGCAGCATATGCATATCTGTTAATTACTAAGACCAGTTTCTTATTCAAGAGTGTTGTTTGTTTAACTATGTGGGTTTGTTGTGTGTGTGTGTGTGTGTGTGTTTCGCTTTTTATTGTTCGTTAAGTTTGTTTCTATTCTTAACACTACGTAATAATTTAAGTAATGTTTTTCAGAGACATGAGACAAACAAAAATAAAGACTATTTCATTTACACTGGACATAACGTCTGGAATCCAGGGGAGGAGATGGCGCAGCACAGGACCCGAACACATAATGCCCGTAAGAGAGGAGCCTTTCACAGACACCTGGGTGTTAGAAGGGCATGAGGAAAACCTGGAAGGTGGGAGGAGGCGGCACGGGGGGGACACGGGTCAGAACATGGAGGAAACCACCAGCTAAAGGACACTGGCTACACGTGAGGGAAGCTGTCAAATACAGCCTGACACAGCCAGCAATGGTTGCGGTCATGTGCCACAGCACACTACGCAGAGACCTGCAAATAGACAGGTCCAGAGGTCATATGGTTACAGTGCTGGCTTCTTGCCCGAGATTCTACAGTTCGATCCCCGGCGCACTCAGAAGGACCAAGTACGCATGATAATGATCCTGTACATCCACGTCAGCGTTCGGTGGGTTGTGGAAACAAGAACATGCCTGGCATGCACATCCCCGAAAAACGGAGTATGGCTGCCCACATGAAAGGGTAAAAAGGTCATACACTTAAAAAGATGTGTGTGTGTGTGTGTGTGTGTGTGTGTGTGTGTGTGTTTGTACAGACTGGGACTCCTCCTTCCCCCCTCAGCCCACACACCCCTCCCCGTACCCCCTCCTCCTCACCCCCCCCCCCGCCCCCCCCACCCCCCCAAACGGAAAACCTATTTTGTTTTCTCTTTATAATTAGTCCATTGTTTTGTTCTTTTCTTTCTTTACTGGACTTTTCCCAATCCTTTGTCGGTTTTGTTTTCTTTTTCTTCAGATTGTGCGGGTTGTATATTCACTATTTCAGCCCTGATATCACCTGTTGTGACAGCCTGGTCGACTGGACTTTAAGTAAGCAAGCAAAATAAAGTTATTTTCTTTTATTAACAAACAAACAAAAAAAAGAAAAGAAAAAAAAGTTTTTTTTTTTTTTAAAGCTAAGAAAGTGAACCAACACGAATAATGAATGTTTATTCCCCAGTCTCAGTCCCAGCCATCCAGCTTCCGGAATCGAACAGTTTACATCTACACTCCACCCCCCCCCCACCCCCCACGCCCCCGCCCCCACCACACCCCTCCTAATTCTCCGTTTCCCACCTTCCCTTCTCAACCACAACCCCCGCTCAAGAAAACGACCACATGTCATACAAGGACTGACATCCAGACAACACGATGACATTACATGATTTTTTTTTCCGACGTTCAAATCCCAACCCACCACACAACCACACAACCCCCTCCCCCACCCCCTAACATTCCTCTCCTCAACCCCCCTCCCTCCCGCCCACCCCCCCAAAAAAGAAAAGAGAAAAAAAAAGCCATAGCTACACACTTTGGTGTATGTTAGGTAGCCAACTACCGAGAGAGAAAAAAAGAGGAGACAACTCCGTCCGTCAGTCAGACAAGGGAAACAATGAATGGGCGCCCCTCGGACCTGATATGGCGAAGAGTTCCGAAGTTTCACGACTATTGTCGAAGTGACAAGTGTTGGAGGCCCACGGGTTTAACAAGACCCCTTCCACTGGGACGGGGGCGGCTGGCATGTGTCAGGCAGTCTGTTGTTTGTCGTGTCTCCGCGAAGCGTGCCGGGGTCCTCCTCCAGCTGGACAGTTACAACCGTTACAACAACTGTCACGTTCGGTGTTGGAGGGGTAGAATGTTGGGGAGGTGGTGGTGGTGGTGGTGGTGGTGGTGGAATTTGGGCGAATGGTGGCAGTTAGTGTGTTTTGTGCGCGCGTGTTGTGTGTGTGTGTGTGTGTGCGTGTGTGCGTGTGTGTGTGTGTGTGTGTGTGTGAGAGAGAGAGAGAGAGAGAGAGAGAGAGAGAAGACAAGACAAGACAAATAATTTATTGTACATCGGCCTCAGGCCATTATACAAACACATGGGAAGGGGTTGATGGGGGGCAGGGTCTGGTGCGGTCGGGGGTCGGGGGGTGGGGCGGAGGGATGCAATATGAATAAACATATCAACAGCAAAAACATTGTTATGATATGAACTCGCATGCTGGCATAATCTCAACAGGATCAGACAAGCCGATAAAAAGTCGAAGGGGATGTTTTTGTTGTCACTGATTGTCGTTCAGCCGGCAAATATTCAAGGGTTGACAAACTTCTTTAACGATCACACACACACACACACACAGAGAGAGAGAGAGAGAGAGAGAGAGAGAGATGTAGATGTAGATGTTTTATTCATATAGGCCATAGCCCCTTAGAAGGGGGTACACATGGAATTGACATTAAGTCGCATATTACTACAAAGAAAAAATTACGTTACATAAGCATTGCGTTGTTTAAAAGCTCTATGCACATATAAAGCAAAATGTTGTACAATAGTTTCGTTCGTAGACGACAATAACAAAATGAGTTTAAATAAACAAGGCTGTCTATAAAATTTGAGTGGAATTAATCGTTCTCTAATATTTATCAATGCTGGACAACTAAGCACAAAATGGACCTCATCTTCAGTTGATTCTTTGCATAATGGGCATAACAAATTACAAATGTTTTGACTGCCTATAACGATACTGATGAGTAAAAATATCAGAGACACCGAACCTAAATTTCGTCATTAAATACTTCAAACCTCTAGCAATATGCATACGCATATAAATTGGAACATTATGCAAATTATTGATCATTCTGTACAGCTTAAATCTGTCACTGTCCTGGATATGAGAATTCCAACTTTGCCATCTACAATCAATCAATCTTTCGCGGAACACACGAATAAAAACATTTATATCTTCAACACCTTGATTTAGCCATACAAAACCAAAACCGTACTCATATAATTTCTTTCTAACATTTGAAACCCAATTTCTTCTACCCTTATTATCTAAGTCTAACAACATTTTGTATGCTTTATATGGCAATCTGTGTTCATCCATTTGTGTTAACTTGAGCCAGTACTTAATACATTTAACGGTAGAGAGCAACGATATTGGGTATCTGTCAGTCTCACCATAGACGAGATCATTTGGTGTCTGAAGGGAGACCCCTAAAAATTTTTTCAAAGCATATAGATGAATTTTTCACAGTGTATAGCAGCAGAGTCAAGACCCCATAATTCTGCCCCGTACTGTATCATAGGCTGGATCTGAGAATCAAATATTTTTAGGAATAATTTCAGAGAT
>NC_134890.1:8173602-8176102 GCF_041734735.1 Babylonia areolata
TTGCCCAACTTTTTTTTTTTTTTTTTAAGCGGTGGGGGCTATTTTTTCGAAAGCACCGATCAAGCGACCCGCTTTCAACTTTCAAAACCACCTGCAAAACACATTGTTGCATCTACAAGCAAATTCCATTCCTTTCATAGCCGTGCAAACTTCGGGGGCGAAGCAAGCAAGTTGGAAAACGATATCGACACCACCAATCTCCGCGAAAACTCCATCAGTTGCACCCAACCTCAAAGCTTTTGATCCTCGGGAATATTCCGACACAAGACCGCCTGATATTGAAAGAGAGAGAGAAAGAGGAGGAGGAGGAGGGGAAGAGGAGAGGAGGGCTGGGACTCGGCACACACAGCGATGGCGAGGTACTAAAATTGCCGGCGGAATTAACGCGAGGGCATAAACCCACCCTTGGGGGAGTCCCGTACCACGATGGCATCCCCCCAGAGAAAGTGCTCGATGACATTGTACCCTCTCTCTCTGGTCACTCGTCGCCCGCAGTTCCGATCCGACAATTTACACCAACGGCCTCTGCCATGGCTTTCCAATTTTCCGTTCCGTCTTTTTAGAAAGTGACTGGGCCGGAAGATGCATGATGCATGGGTTGATGGGAGTTTCACGTTGTAATTTAGCCGGAAGAGGAAGGGAGAGGGGAGGAGGTGGAGGATAGAGGGGTGCGAGAGAGAGAGACAGAGACAGAGAGTTGTGTGGTGGTACTTTCTAAGGGTGAATGTCTGTGTATTCTTGCGAGAAAGAGGTGAGATCGTGTGCATGCTTGAGACAGACAGACAGACAGACAGAGGGAGGGGGAGAGAAAGAGGGAGAGGGAGAAAGAGAGAGAGAGACGGAGAGAGAGGGTTGTGTGGCTGCAGTTTCAAAGGTAAGAGTTTGTGCCTTGAGAGAGACACACAGACAGACGGACAGATGAGAGACAGAGGGAGAGAGTCAACTGTTTAGTGGTACTGTGAATAGAACAGGATGTGTGCGCGTGTGTGTGAGTATGCATGTGTGTTTTTGTGTTTGTGTGCTTGCATGTGTGTATGGGACGTGCGTCTCTCTCTCTACATATATATATATATATATATATATATATATATATATATATATATATATATATATATAAGTGTGTGTGTGTGTGTGTGTATGCATGTACCCGAGAGAGCGGCTGTGTGTGTACTAGTTTGCTTTCTTGTGCATGCATGCGTCAGGAAGAAACTAAGAAAGAGAGAGGAAGGCTGCAGGAGAGAGAGAGAGAGGCAGAGAGAGAGAGAGAGAGAGAGAGAGGGGGGGGGGGAATAGCTGGAAGGTTACATTGTTTAGGGAGGAAAAGACGGGGGAACGGGAGGGAAAGACATTGACGTGATATGATTAATAATACAGACTGCCTGTCACGTTAGCGCTCTTTGTTTGCCTCTCTCTCTCTCTCTCTCTCTCTCTCTCTGTCTCCTTCTGTCTGTCTGTCTGTTTCTCTGTCTCTGTCTCTCTCCCCTTCGCCCTCAATCAATGTTTTCAATGGTGTGTTGAATGCATGAAGAAACGTGTCCCTATTAACAAAAATGGATAGTCTGAGGATTGGTTCGACCAAGAATATGAAATTTTAGGAGGTTTTTTTTTACGAAGATGCTGACGTTCGTCAGACAAAACAGTTTGTCATGAATATGGTATAAAAATAAAAAGCGTATGCAAAAGAAATTGTTGAAGAGAAAAGAGAAACAGTTCAATCGTTATTGTTAGATTGACTGGAACCATCAGTATCGAATCAGAAAACTTTAGAATACTGTTCATAAAGCTTCATTTAAGCGCAAATAGGCAGAAATAGTATTAGCATCGATACATGGTTCAATTCGTTCAGGTCAATGTTAGAGCAGAAGCATCAGATGATAATGCAAATGAAGATCTCTGTGATAACGATGATGTAGATGGGCTCATGAATCGTACGATCTCGAAGGAAGAAATTTTACTTGCTAGGAAACTGAAAAATCATAAGGCAGTCGGTCTTCTTATAGGCTATGATAACATGATTCAGTTATTTCTAAAATGGTTTATACATATATACATTTTTTTACATACATATATGTCATACATACTCCTTGTATATTAAGATAGATAGATAGATAGATAGATAGATAGATAGATAGATAGACAGAAATAGACAGATAGATAGATAGATAGATAGATAGATAGATAGAGAATGCCGTTTTACTGTCTCAAACCGTTATTGGATTACATACATAATCAAACAAAACGCAGCATTACCGCTTCAGCTAAATGTTAACTGGTGGAAAAGTAATATTGTGTTGTTCCGAAAAAGGATGATTGTAAGTGCCAGCGAAATATAGATTTATACTGACACTTAGTCCATCACTACATATGATAAGGGTTATTCTTTTCCACACGTTTGAATTATGCTATCACTTGCAGGGACCTTGCCAACAGAACAAAGAATGTTTTGATATATACCATGAGAAAGTTATCTCTATCGATCTTTTGAATAGTTTCTGAACAC
>NC_134890.1:8181102-8186102 GCF_041734735.1 Babylonia areolata
TTATTATTATTATTATTATTATTATTATTATTATTAGCATTTACGCGTAATCTTGAAAATAAGCCCTAGGCGTTTACAAATAGAATACATGTAAATAACAAAAGGGAAAAATTGAACACAAGATACCAAACATCATAAAAAAATATTTACAACCCCCCCTCCCACCGACACACACACACACACACACACACACACAATGCGCACAAGCACACGCGCACAAGCACACACAAGTCATAGCACACAATTTTAAATAGTACAATAAAAAATGCTACCAACATATTCTGAAACTATCAAAACACATACAGAGAGAGAGAGAGACAGACAGACAGACGCACACACCCTCCTTCCCCGCCCCTGCCCCACTCACACCCCACACACCCGTAACGGCAAAATCTGTTTCCCCGAAAATCTAAATCATCGCTGATCGCGTGTTGAAACAGCAGCCTGAACCCAGCGCTTGTTGAATTGAACATCAAAGGCCTGTAACCCACAATCAAACCACAACCACCACAAGGAACAAAGACCATGGACCCCCCACCCCTAAATCCAATTTGTTTTGGGAGGAGCCATCAAAAAGCAATCGAGGTACCAATCATGATCAAACAGACACCTTCAGAAACCGCAACACCACAAAGAAAAGAAAAGAAGAAAAAAGAAAAAGGACATCAAGTCTCGTGGTGTCCCAGAGACGACTCACAAATCACATCACACGTGGACTTATAATCTCACCTCCCCGTCGCCATTCCTCTCCTTTCTCTCTTGTCTTTCCCTCCCTTCCTCTTAAAACATTCAGCGATTGACTTCCCACTCAAACGTTTGCCAGCCAAGGCTGGGGACAAGAAGAAGAAGAAGAAGAAGAAGAAAACAACTCCAAAAAACATACCCCGGGTAAATCACAGCGGGATGGTTGAATCGATGCTGTTTTCATGAAGTTCTTGCCAGTCTCAATCATTTACAGCTACCACGCGACCCGCCCCCCTTCAGTCGCTGTCAGAGGAAGGTGGCGCGAGCTAAGGGAAATCACTCGGGAGACACCCAGGGTGTAGTCTCAAGACTCATCAAACTTTAATCACGGGAGGCTAATCGCTCCCGCCAGGAGTTTCGGTGAACCGTGAGGCTTCGGGGGATGGGAGGGAGGGGGCGGCGGGGAGGGGGAAGGTAGGGAGGACGGGGGAGGGGGGGGGGGGAATCGTAGGCCTGATCTGTTGAGGCTGGTCTTCGTATGTTGTCGTCTTCCTTCTGCTGCCGATCTCATTTGTTTCACATTGCCTCCCCCCCCCCCCCAACCCCCACGCCCTCTCTCCCTTGTACTACGGCGGGGAAGGGAGTGGGATGAGGCAGGGGGGGTGCAAGAAGGGAGTGTAGAGGACAAGGATATGAAGTGATGGAGGAGGAGGTGAGGGGGGGGGGGGGAAGGGCGGAGGACGTCAGAAAACAAAGGGGTAGGTTCTGAGCTGTCTACTGGGTGTCTATTTTCTGTCTCTGTCTTTGACCCTCCTCCATCTGTATGTCACTGTCTGTCTCAGTCTCTGTCTGTCTGTCTCTGTCTGTCTGTCTGTCTCTGTCTCTGACTCTCTCCCTCTCCCAACCACACACCTCTCTCTCTCTCTCTCTCTCTCTCTCTCTCTCTATATATATATATATATATATATATAATTGCGAACAGCGTGTAACTGCGAACGATTCGTATACCTCCCCTCTTCGAAGCGTTCTTAACGGTTGCATTTCACAATTTAACGTCTGCTTCGACCTTATTCTAATACCTTAATGAATATCAATTTCCAATAACCAGCCAAACATCAGCTATTTCTGGCTATTTCGCCCTCTTTCTTCTCTTCGCGTACCACTGACGACCAAGGTTACAAACGTGCTCTCAAAATCCTAAAATCAGGGGAAGCAAGTTGTAGGAAATTAACTTTGACAGAGTTTGAAATAGTTGATTTGATCGGATATGTTGAATGCGCGTTACCAGTGCTGGGATAATTTTAGAAAGCATATCAGTGACAGATCAGAACGTCAGTTTTGACAGGAATCTGCAAAATAGTGTCGTTTGCGATTTGACCATAGGATATTTTGACGAAAGTATTTGCGAACAATGCTGCACAGTTACTGAGCACTCTCAAACGGGTGTGTTTGTATGCGGTGTGGGGTGTGTGTGTTTAAATGTCACTTTGTGTGTTTGTGTGCATGTGTGATCAAACCCAACATTACAACAGTCTGGTGCGATGTTTCAATAATATGCTTTGTCTAATAAGTTAAAGACATGCTTCTGTGATAAGAAACTCTAGGGAGAGCTGGACAGTACAAAGTCTTCAGAGAAGAAGCCCCCCTCAGTCAAGTGTTTCGGCCCTTACCTCCGTACACTATAAGGGGGCTGGGCCGCACCAGGTCATGACTCCAGGATGCCCTTGTATTGCCGCCTTTTCTTTCTTCTTTTCCCCCCTGGTCCTCAGCAGGTTCGAACTCGCGCCTCCAGGGTGGTCGCCACTTCAGGACTGTGTCACCTTTTCTGGCAGACGTTTTACCCACTGAGCCATCGTACGCCTAGTTTGAGTAGGGAAATTTAATCCTTATGAAGTTTACTTTCATTCCTCCTCGGCCAGATCCAGCTGGAACTCTTTTTTGCTTCTTCTGCCATTGCCTTGAGAGCCCATGTCCTCTCTCTGCCAGAAATTGACAGCTGTTTCATGAGGCTGTAGGCGGATGCGCCCACAAACCCTCTTGCACCTGTCTTTATGGCGAGGACTTGGGCTTGGAAGCCAGATTCTCTCAGGCTGCTGGCTAGACTAGCATACTTCTCGGTCTTGTAGATGTGGGCTTCCTCCATTCTGCTTTCGTATGGCACAGTGACCTCAATAATAAGTTAAAGACCTGCTTCTGTTTTATAATGTCTACATGTACCCAAAGCTATCGTTCGCAGTTAGACTTGCCCGTTCACATTTACCCTCATGCACCCCTGCTATTTGAAACGTCGACAAAACGTTGAAAAGAATGAACAGACGAACTTTTCCTGGTGCAACCAATTGGAGAAAGCCTTCAAAAACAAAAGAACTACGTTTGACTATCGTATGACAGTACACAGGTTGAGCTGGTCGCTTCGACTGGATAGTTCACAATTAGGCATACCTTCCCTATTAATGCCCGTATTAAGACTGCCATCTTCACCGGTGTTTATGCTGGACATTTACTGCAGGTACATTCTTTGTCTTCCAGTGAGTGTTCTTCTGAATGCCACCGATTCAGATCAGCCTGACTGCACCGTCACTACCAATGTGAACTACAACGTTGCGTGTCACTAAAGTCCCTCACAAATCGACCGTGACAGAAAAAAAAGAGCGGAGGCGCACAGACAGACAGGCAAACAGACAGGCAGACAAGCGAACGTACTGATGGCAAGTGAAATCTGGACTTCACCATAGTTTTTGTTTCCCCCGCCCCCTCTTCCCCTCCTCCCATCAACACCAAATTTGTCTGAGAATGTGAGAACATGGACAATGCCCCGCTGTTTTGAGAAAGGTGTATTTCCTCCTCTGTCGTTCCCGCACCACCCCGCTTCCAGACAAAAAAGGGGTGGGGGTGGGGTAGAGAATTGATATATATACTTATATAGCACCTATCCTTAGTCGGAGACCAAGCTCTAAGCGTTTTACAAACACGGGGGTCATTTACACAACAGGCTGCCTACGTGGGTAGAGCCGACTGACGCTGCCACTGGGCGCTCAACATTCGTTTCCTGTGTTTTTCAATCAGATTTCAGGCACGCACACATACACACTCAGACAGATATGTAACATTTTACGTGTATGACCGTTTTTGCTTATCAATCCCACCATGTAGGCAGCCATACTCCGTTTTCCGGAGTGTGCATGCTGGGTATGTTCTTGTTTCCATAACCCACTGAATGCCGACATGGATTACAGGATCTTTAACGTTCGTATTTGATGTCCCGCTACCCCACACCCCCTTTCTTTCTTTCTTTTTTCTTTTCTTTTCTTTTTTTTTCCCTTTCCTTGAGAGGTGAGGGGCTGGGGTAGTTTGTGTCTTTTGTCCGAGTGTTTCCATTTTTCAAAGTGGATTGTTCTATAACATGTTAACAGGGACTGTCTTTTTTTTCTCTCTTTGTCATGTGTTCTTTTTACGTGCGCTGAGTGCATACCGCGCACAGGACCTCGGTGTATCGACTTGTTCGAAAGACTAGCACCCAGACCACCGCGTAAGGTGTAGAAGAGTTGGGGGGGGGGGGGGGGGGGGGGGGGGGGGGCAGTAAAAATCCCGGTCCGTGTAAAGGACTGGAACCCGAGAAGACCTGGCTTCCTGGCGGGGCGCTTTACCACTTGGCCACTGCTGCACCAGTGTGCCTGACACTGCAGCTGATGCAGCCACCACTGCAAACATCTGTGGTCATCCTGACTCAGAGAGCGAAATAAAATCGTGTGTGTGTGTGTGTGTGTGTGTGTGTGTGTGTGTGTGTGTGTGTGTGTGTTTCAGTTTCTCAAGGAGGCGTCACTGCGTGCGGACAAGTCCATATACACTACACCACATCTGCTTGGCCGGTGCCTGACCAGCAGCATAACCCAACGCCTTAGTCAAGCCTTGAGTGAAGGCATGTATATTTGTGTACCTAGGAATGGATTTCTTCTGCAGAATTTTGCCAGAGGGCAACACCTATGTCGCCACGGGTTCTTTTTTTCACAGGGAGATCGGTTTATCGTCTCATCTGTGTAACCGGACGTTTCGTCTGATTTTTCAGTATAAACTTGCAAGAAAGGGACAGACCGGGATTCGAACACAGACCCTCGCGGACACTGCACTGGCAGATAAACGACAGTAGCAGAGAGGTGGAAAGAGAAGATAAAACAATAATCTAATCGTTTCTTGTAATTACAGGATACGTGTCTAATAGTCTGATGAATGAAACTGGGTCAGTAAGAAATACACGAACAATGTTGAATATAACCCCAACAACTCGCGAAAAGACTCAGGCCTCTATAACACGTTGC
>NC_134890.1:8193602-8198602 GCF_041734735.1 Babylonia areolata
CGACTACATTACCATAGTATACTGCTTGCTACGCATGGCAGGTGTGTCAATTTCCGGGGAGTGGATTTTGCAGAGGACTGGTGTGTTTCACGTGAACGTGTGTTCAGGTCAGATGCCCCCACCCCCCTCCAGCCCCCTTCCCCTGTTGGATGGTTAATTATAAGATTTGACAGGGAGTGATAGGGTTGTGTGTGTGTGTGTGTGTGTGTTAATTATTGTTCAGTTACAGGGTGGTAGTGGGTGTGAAATGGATTTCCTCTGGCCGCTTCATTTTAATCAAACTTTTCAGCCTGATACATGTACGTGATTATCTTGACTGCTCTGTTCTGCCTCACGTTGTGAGTTTGTGTCTGTAATAAATTTAGATACTATCATAGTTGCTGTTGTGTATATGCATCTGTGTGTGTGTGTGTGTGTTGGGGAGATGAGGGGCGGGGGGCGGCGCGGGGGCGACTGGGAATAGGCGAAACAGGATCATCAGTTCACTTGTAGGCGAAAAGGGATAATGCGAATCGGGAGTGGGCGAAACGGGACCTCCTCCTCCTGCTCTTGGATTATCCCTCAAAAGGTCACTCGCTGTAAATCGATTTCCCCCCACAAGCAGCATGGCGGCTGAAGATAGCAGGTAATGAAATTCACGCCTCGCTTCATGCTCCTGAAGCGTTGATAGATTCCCGTCAGATGGAAAACAGCGTGTTGTTCAGTTCAAAGGAGAGAAGAAAACAAAACAAAACAAAAACAAACAAAAAAACAAACCAGCAACAAAAAACAAAAAAACAAAACAAAACAAACAAAGCAGCAACAAAAAACAAAAAAAAAGAGAAAAAAGAGAGGAAATTCTGTGTTCGTATGATAGCCTTGCAAATATCCTTTTTGTTCCTTTCTTTAGTTTTGGTTTCCCCCTTTCTCTTCCTTCGTTTTGTACTCCATTCCTTCTTTCTTTCTTTGTTCTTGCGCATGTATGTATGCTCCTTTCCTTCCTTCCGTCCTTCATTCCTTCTTTATTCTTTGTTTCTTTCCTTTCTACCTTGAAATCTTTCATTCCTTCTTTCTTTCTACATTCTCTGCTCCTTTCATTCCTTCCTTTCTTAACGTCCTCCATTCTTTTTGCACTTTTCCATCCATCAAGACCTTCATTCATTCTTTATTCATTTCTCTCTTAATCTCTCTGTTTGTGTAATGCCATTATTTGTGGTGAGCTCGGAACACCGGCAATTTCTCGGAATACTGATGCAAAACGTGGAGTGTTGGCATCGTGGGAACGCGTCTTCTTAGGAAGCGAGAGAATCTGATCGCACTGGTTCGAATCCCACGGTAGCCAGTATTTTCTCCCCCTCTTCTAGACCTTGAGCAGTTGTCTGGACGCTAGTCATTCGGATGAGACGATAAACCCAGGTCCCGCGTGTTAGCACACGTGAAAGAATCCACGGCAATAAAAGGGTTGCCCTGGACAAAATTATGAAGAAAAAAAAATTCAGGCAGGAAATATGAAACAAAAACAAAAGAAGGATGGCGCTCTCGATGTATCGATGTTCTCTCCCTGGGGAGAGCAGCCCGAATTTCACACAGATAAAATCTCTTGTGACAAATGAGTAATACAGTACAGTACAATACAATGTGAGTTGCGGTTTGAATTAACCATATGGATGATAACAGAATATCTTGCAAAGCATAATAACAATACACTTACGAGTTCAGATAATAATGTTTAAAAAAAAGACAAGGTGACTAATGTACGTAAATGTTTGCTTGCAAAGGATTTGCACGATAAGGGATAATCAGGGCGCTCGATGTATCACCAAACTTCGGAAATGTTTCAGAGAAGCATGGATTGCAGGTGGCAGGACTCGTACGATCATAGTCAGAACAGTGAAAGGTTGTTTTTTTGTTGTTGTTTTTGTTTTTAGAATGTAGCATGTTTAGGACTAGTAGTAACTTTGAAATTACATATTTGAATAACTATGAAGAGGTTTGATAGAAGTGTATTATCTAAATTCATATTAGATGTGTCCGGTACTGGCTGTCTTCGCTTCAGACACAAGGGTGGAAACATTGTGTTAGTTATGTAATGCACCTGAAGAGGATGAACTTTATTTTCAGTTTCAAGGGGGTACAGCAGCGGGCACACAAACCCATATACGCTACACCCGATCTGCTGGGGTAGAAAAGGAGCAGACACCTTACCTTCGCATAACACAGCGTGCTGATCAGGCCATCGTGTTTTGGGTCCTGTTCTTCAAGACCTGATGATGTAACACATTGAAAACAATGAAAGTTCGTGTCTTTTCATATTCAATTTACATGTGGCATCCGGGAAAATATCTTCCCACAATCAGTGAAAATGTCTTCTCAAACGTACCTTTATTTGTCTATGAAACACGCATACAGTATTATTGTCTTTCTTTTGTTTATTTGTGCTTTTTTTCTGTATAATTTTCTTTGTTTTTTAATCTTATTCTTCAACTCTCACCTGCACCTTCCAGCCCCACCCCTACACCATTCTCCCGTCTGCATCTGTCTACCTATCTGTCTGAGTGTCTGTTCTTCTGTCTGTCTGTCTGTCTGTCTCTCCTTTGATTTTTTTTTTCCAACTGGCGGGAGCCTAACCATAAAGCGAAGCGTGAATTTCATCACCTGCTGATTTCCATGCGGATCAATGAAGTGCTTTTGAATTGAATTGGGTTGAATTAACTTCAGGTGTCATAGTGTTGTGAGTGGAAAGAAAAACAAAATGACTTCAGTGAGGGGTAAAGGGCAGGTGGGTGAGGAAATGGAAGATTATGGAACAGAAAGAACAGGAAGATAGGTATGGTCTCTCCTGTCACGTATCCCAGTTTGCTTATTTGTTAGTTTGGGGTTGTTGTTTTTTGTTGTTTTTGTTGTTGTTGTTGTTGTTTTGTTTTATTTCTGATTTTTTAATGACTGGGGAAGTGGACAAAAATGATAAGCAAAGAAAAGAAGAATGAGAAAGAAAAAATGAAAGAAGCAAATCTAAGAACCTCTCCATGCTGGTTAATTTTAACTGTGACTCTTGTATTTTACAGATATATTTGGATAATATGACTGTCTTCTGAGTTCATCATAGACAAAGGCATCATGCAAAGACAGAGAGTCGGAGAGAAAGGAAGAAAGAAAAACTTGAAGAAAGAAAGGAAAGGAGCAAAGGATAGAGAAAGAAAGAAGAAACTGAGAACTTGAAGGAAAGAATAAAAACAAAGAGAAAGGAAGAAAGAAATGGATGATGAAAGGAGTTAACAGATCCAGAATGAACGATGGAAAAGAATGGGAAAAAATAAAACAGAAGAAGAACGAAAGGGAAGAAAGAAAATATAAATGCAAGGCGATCTTACAAGCTAAATCGAAATTTATTTCTTTTTTTTTCCCCCTTTCTTCTCCTTTGAACTGAACAACACGCTGCTTTCCTGCTGACGGGAATCTACTAACGCTTCAGGAGCATGAAGCGAGGCGTGAATTTCATTACCTGCTATCTTCAGCCGCCATGCTGCTTGTGGGGAAAAACCGATTACAGCGAGTGACCTTTTGAGGGACAGAGAGCAGGAGGAGGCTGAGGTCGGAGAATGGGTGGAAAAAAACAAAAACAAAACAAGCAAACAAAAACACACACACACACACACACACACACACACACACACACACACACACACAGCAAGAATGAAGACAGAGAGAAGGAGGGAGGCGGTTTAGATTTTTTTCTCTCCCACTGTTTACTGCGATGCAGTGGCTGCTTTCTATTATTAAATTTAAGAACGAAAGATTAGATGCAACTATATTAACGTTTGCACGTGCATGACAACTCGTCTCTGTCTCTCTTGCTCTCACTCTCTCTTTTTCATTTCTATTTGCCCTGAGGGCTGGATGCAAAAAAAAAGCATATACATGCTTATTCCACTTCCCTCATTAAAAAAGATTCGTTCGTTCTCTCTCTCTTTCTCTCTCTCTCTTTCCCTCTCTCTTTCCCTATCCCTATCCTTTCTCTCTGTCTTTCTTTCCCCATCTCTCTCCCTCACTCTATCTCCCCTTCTCTTTCTACCCTCCCTCTCTCTCTTTCTATCTCTCTCTGTCTCTCCCTCTCATCATCGCTCTTTTCAACAGTTTCAGTAACGATGCCCTACACGTTTAACTGGCTGGAAATTCATGCGCATGTGATCAGCAGACTGTTCATTAAATCAGCGTGTTTCCGCGGAGATTGTCTCAGTCTGATTTTCACTTGGCTATTTTTTATAGGTTTGGGGAGAGTATGCAAACGAGTGGGCTTTTCCGTGTATGACCGTTTTTACCCCGCCTTGTAGGCAGCCATACTCCGTTTTCGCGGGTGTGCATGTTGGGTATGTTCTTGTTTCCATAACCCACCGAACGCTGACATGGATTACATGATCTTTAACGTGCGTATTTGATCTTCTGCTTGCATATACACACGAAGGAGGTTCAGGCACTTGCAGGTCTGCACATACTTATGTTGACCTGGGAGATCGTAAAAATCTGCACCCTTTACCCACCAGGCGCCGTCACCGTGATTCGAACCTGGACCCTCAGATTGAAGGTCCAACGCTTTAACCATTCGGCTATTGCGCCCGTCTCTCTCCCTTTTCAACTTCCTCCATCTTGTCAAAGTCTTTACCATCATCACCTATAGTGTGGTGTCTTCAGCAGCCATTTATTTTCTTTGTGCGTGTTTCGTTTTTATGGTTGTTGTTTTTTGTTTCTAGTTTCTTTTTCCGTTCTTCTTTAAATGTGACAAGTCTAGTCATACACACACACACACACACACACACACACACACACACACACACAGCACGCGCACGCATAGCACGCGCACACACAGACGCACACCATCCACACACACACACACGAACGCACGCATGCACGCACTAGCACACACACACACACACACACACACACACACACACACACACACACACACGTGCGTGTGCGATCTCATGTATATCCATACGAATACACATGCGCGCGAGCGCACCCGC
>NC_134890.1:8201102-8218602 GCF_041734735.1 Babylonia areolata
GTGCAGTCACCGGTGTGCTTGACGGGTCTTCAACGAACAGAATTCCTCCCTGACAACATTGTCTCACAGTCATTCGCGCGTGATGAAGGGGACTATGAAGGGTGATAGTGGAGGAGGGGGCGGAAGGGCAAAGGAGGGTGTGTGGGGGATCTGGAAGGCGGTGGTGATAAATAAAAGTTAGCTTTGGGGTAGGGTGTGGAGGGGAAGAGCTATATGTAGAAAGTTTTTTCGTTCTTTCTTTGGTAAAAAATGTTGGCTGGTTTGTATGTATGTATGGATGGATGTGTGTGTGTGTGTGTGTGTGTGTGTGTGTGTGTGTGTGTGTGTGTGTGTGTGTGTGTGTGTGTGTGCGTGCGTGCGTGCATGTGCCTGGAGCCTGACTGGACGACAATCGAAACGAATAATGAGCGCCAAACTGCAGCTGTCAGTTTATTACGGCAGGCAGCCTTTTGTGCAAATGACTCGATATTTGTATTGTAGCACTCGGCGCTTCGTCTCTGACCGAGAGAATAGATACTGAGTAAATATCAAAAATAATAATAATACAAACGTATGCTTAAGTGTATATATGTGCGTATGTGTCTGTGCGTGCGCGCGCGCGCGTGTATCTATACCTGCACTATCATCTTATCAAGATGGTTAATGCATGACTAAAGTCAACATCCGAAGATATTTGTTAAGAAGAGGAGGGGGTGGGGAGGTCAATGAAAACCCCGCTTCATCGTTCTTTTGACGAAAGCAGGACACCGTAGTGTTCACGTCTGAAGTGGCTGTCAGCTGTGTCATGCCCAGTCTGTTTCTTCTTCCTCTCGACACTGCACTCCTTGCTCCCCATCAGCGCTACCTGTCTGTCTGCTTGTCTGTCTGTCTGTGTCTTTATGTCTGTCTTTCTAAATGAATTATGGCCCATTCTCGTGGACAATGGAGTGGGTTGAAAACGAGTATCAACAGTGTCGTTAATTTGAACAAGAACCAGATGTGGTTTCAAGCTAACGTACCACTCATAAGTTGTGCGAGAGGAGTCAGGCTGGGAAATGTTTGCGGCCCTGTTCTCTTTTCATTATTCTCAGATGAATCAGTGATTGAAATGAGAGATTACAAGAAGGCACTGGGTTAGAACCAAAGCACACGTTTGCTTTCTTAGACAGTTGTTAATGATGGTTAACCAGGTCATATCTTCTTTCATGTTCCATTGAACAAATTCTGACTTGTTAAATATCTTGAAGGTCCTAGGGAATCTTTTTCCCATAATTCTGGAGTGTTCCATACTGCCTTCTGAGTGTCACCCTCATGCTGCACGTTCTAATGCAACGAAGACAGGCACATCTTCAGGTCAACATGGTCCGGGTTTCTGGACCAAGAAGTTGTGTGTCTGGGGGTGGGCAGAAAGAACTCTTTTATATTGTAGTCGACGATCCCAGCGTCGGACTGAAGCTCACGTTACAGGGTGTCCACTCTTTCTTTACCTTCATTTTACACAGTTTAGAACAGCCTTGGGAACCAGTCAGTGATCGCACAGTGCGCCTTTTCCATTGTTTTAAGAGTAAGGGACGCACTTTATGCCTTATCGGAAGCCCTGCAACATGCTCAGTTTCTTCACATCATTTTCAACTCTACACCACCACACAAAAGACTCATATTTTAATCATACAGAGTAGACCTAACGGTTGGTTTATGTGACGGGGGATGGTCGTTGTGGGCAGGTTCGGAGAGGGATAGGAAGGGTTGGGGTTGGGTTTGGCTGGATGGGAAGGTCGAGTATTAACGATGCAAATTGGTAGCGGCTGTTTGCAGTGTCCCCAAATGCCGGTCATATGGGAGGAAAATCGGTCCGAGGTGGACGCAAACTCGTGGCCATTCTTTGCAATACAAAGCACCCTGCCTCCTCACTACTGCCGCGAGGTTGGTCTGTTTGTGTTTGCTCAAGACTAAAGGGAGGGTATTGGTCTTCTTCCGCCCTCACTGATTGTCCCTTTTGCTTGATTGACAGGGCTCTTTCTCTGTGCTCTCTGTCTCTCTTTCTGTCTCTCTCTCTCTCTCTCTCTCTCTCTCTTTCTTTCTGTCGCATACACACACACGCACAAGCGCACACGCGCACAAACACACACACACGCATGCATGCACACACAAACACACTCATACACGCACATGTACACACACACGCACACAGTTACACACACGCACGCGCGCGAACACAGACACAGACACACACAGGCAACACACACACACACACACACACACACACACACACACACACACACACACACAGGCACACTTCAGTGGCTTCGCCAAAGCAGAGGTTTCCTCTTCATGAGGTTGCGTCTTTTTCCTTCTCTGTGGAGCGCTGTGCTGTCGGGTATTCTGTCTCCATGGCATTGTGCCAGGCACCGCGTGTAAAATACATTGAGCCATCATTCCTATCGAAAGGGCTGAGTCCAGGACTCACTGTCCTCAAAGACAGTGTAATACACAAACTTAGTATACCAGGGATTTGGTGCACTCAGTGAAATCGATGTTGAATTTAAAAGTCTTTTTTTTCAACCAAGATAATGTGGTGAATGTTTTTGTATGATTGGTGAGATCGATCCCTGGGGGGAAATCATATATGACTTCGTGGAGGTCAGGTACACGGACTCGTGATTCATGTACAATGTCCATCTCGGAACTAACCACACTGATGGTTTAGTGTTCTTCCAAATGCACATTCTGTGCCATCACTTGCGCTTTCTTCAAACTAATGTTAACCCCCCTCCCCCTCCCCCCCCCCCTCCCCCCCCCCTTTTATTTTTTTACATGCTGTGTAAAAGCTGGTGCGTGATATGATTTTCTGTCGTAATCGTGATGACAGCCACGTTGTTTGCAAACAGGAAATCTCTGAGGTGCTTTGCCCTTTGCTGAAAGTCTGAAGAAGGTAAAGTGGGTTATGTTTGACCTTGTCCCGAGGAAGACGCCTTTTGAAGGGCTAAACCTAAGACATGTCTCATTCAGCTGGGCAGCGAACAAAACCTCAAACATAGACGGGAGCATGACGTTGCCCTGCTTGACCCCGCTGTGAAACTCGAGTAGGTCTTTTATCGAAAAACACGACGGTTCCCTTCCATAGCGTTATATTACCACGACGCAGTACTGGTGATGATTAAATAGTGTAGGTGGATGACCAGTCTTAAGTATATTTCCTGGGAAGAAAATCAAAGGCCATAGCGAGGTCGATAGATGCACGTAGAACAGTTTCCCCCAACTCCCTGCTGGGCCTGCCGTGAGAACACCGTGTCGAACGTGGGTGTCTTTGCTCTGAACGCAATCTGTTACTCAAAGGTAAACAATGAGCGAGAACCTGTGACCAAGTTTTGAAAAGGGGACGTGTTGGGTAGAGTTGTCCCAAGGTACTAGAGAGAGGAATCTTAGACCAGTATCAGTTTACCCCTTGAATGTTGCTGACGAGTGTGATCATCGGTGAAGGGTTGTCAACTCGCTGAGATAGGACTGAGCTTACAGGTCAGGGTGTCTGGATGTCTGTTACCTTTTCCTTATCTGGAATTCTTCTCTGGGAACTCCTTAACGTTTGATCAGCAAAATCAATTACACCATGATAAGTGTATACAAAAAGTGGAAATGGTACTTCAAAACTCATTCCACGATGATCTCGTTTCAAGACCAGGGTTCAGCAGTCTGAGGGTAAACAAGATCACTTCCGTCGCCTTTGTTCTCCAGCAGCCATCCGTACAGACAGCACTGACTCATCATGCCCTGTGACACGCACTGTTCAACTTCTCTGCAGCACTGCAAACCGTCTCCTGTAGTGAGTTCGTGGATAAGATGATAAGAGCTTCGTGTTTGTGCTTTGTTGGGTTGTACAATGAACTGGATAAACCTGATCATTGAAGAAGCGTACTTGGCACAGAACGAGGACTTGGCGAGAGAGGTGGAAATCCTGTGGGAGCAAGACAAGACAAGAAAGAACAATACGTGCTTCTTTCAACTAACGCCGAGGGGGTACATGAAACTGTTACATGATTATTTCATGCAGCAAATACAAAATATGAAACACAGTAATTCGCCATAAAGCTCACAATCGATTGCAATGACTTTACAGCCTGGAAAAAAAGGATAGAAAAAACAACCATGCATCAACAACACATGAATGATTCAGAACTGTTCACTGCGTAGCTTGCTTGCTTGCTTAAAAAGATACATAATATTTCTTTTTACCGAGAGGGCCGCGCAGGGTGGGGAAGGAAGGCTTTCTTTGTCGTGGCAAATACATCCAGACCACAAACCAGAGCTTCGCCGAATCTTTACCCAATGCTGGTTAGCTGTCGAGTTCACATTCGACACTTAAAGGCGTTGTGTGGATGATGCCATTTTCTCTTTAGTGTGGGAGGTTGATGGGTGTGTGTGTACATGTGCGCGCGCGCACACACACACACACACACACACACACACACACACACACACACACACGCACACACACACACACACACACACACACACCAAGTAGACTCCACCTTTCCTCCCCCTCCCCCCCCCTTCTCACCCCACGTCATCGTCGAAATATGAAAAAAAGACTTTGTCGTTCTTTCCTCCCTCCCTCCTTTTTTTTCTTTTTCTTCTTGTCACTCTCGGTCCGCCCGCCCGTTGACCAAGGAAACTGATTTGATTGACGGCCCGATATTAGCATGAAAGTGACAAGGCTCTGGGTATTTGCATGAAACTGACAAGGCCGCAGCGGCCAAAACTCCACACAGCACAAGCCGAGAGAGAGAGAGAGAGAGAGAGAGAGAGAGAGAGAAGTGTGTGCTGGGGGGTGGGGGGAACATTGGTGTCAGTTTCTTTTTCTTGTTTACACGTTTGGCCCGCTGGCCTCTATGAGCTGGGCGGCTTGAGGAATGAAACTGATTTGTCGCAGCGGTCGTCGTCTCAGTTGTTGGGACAGCTTTTTCTGTTGGAACCAATTTCGTTTCTAGCTGTCGCTTTCGTGTTGACAGTTCTTTTTTTTTCTTTTTTCCTACTTTTTTTCTTCTTTTTTTTATCCCCCCCCTCCCCCACGTGCAGCGTAGCTCCGCCGCGACGTGTCAGCATGCAACTGCCTGACAGATTAGATGTCAATTTCCTGCTCAACCTCCCTGGTTCAGCTTGCCCCCACCCCCACCCCCACCCCCAACTCTCTCACCCCTCTTCCCACCCACCTTCGCGACATCTCCATTATACCCAGCCCACCTTTCGCTCCCTCTCTGTCTCTCTCTTTCTCTGATTAGAGAGAAGAGAGAGGAGGATGAGAAAATGAGAAAGGGGAGGGGATATATATATATATATATATATATATATATATTGTATTGTATTGTATTGCTTTATGTCGCAACAGATTTCTCTGTGTGAAATTCGGCAATTTGGGCTGTACTCCTCAGAGAGAGCGCGTCGCTATACTGAGATCGCCGCCTCTTTTTTGGAATTATTCCTTCATGCAATTTTCTTTGTCTTCATATCGAAATTGTATTTTTCTACAGAATTTTGCCAGGGACAACCCTTTTGTTGCCATGAGTTCTTTTTGGTGCGCTAAGAGCATGCTGCACACGGGACCACGGTTTATCGTCTGATCCGAATGACTAGTATCCAGACCACTACTCAACCAGTGGAGGGGGAGAAAATACTGGCAACTGTGGGATTCGAACCAGTGCGCTGAGATTCTCTTGCTTCCTAGGCGGACGCGTTACACTAGGTCAACACATCATAATATTCTTCGCTGTTTCTCTGTGAAGTCACTGGGGCACCGCACAGAATGAACTGTTTGCCAGGTTCCCCCTTGGTTGGCTATCTGCAGATGGTTTTCATGTCCATTCTGCAATGTTGTCAGTCAGTCTTTTTTTCTGTCTTCCCCTCCATCTCCCTCCCTCAACACTTCCTTTACTGTATGTTACAGCAATGTCACTGTGTCTTGTTAC
This sequence comes from Babylonia areolata, assembly GCF_041734735.1. Taxonomy (NCBI): domain Eukaryota; kingdom Metazoa; phylum Mollusca; class Gastropoda; order Neogastropoda; family Buccinidae; genus Babylonia; species Babylonia areolata. The sequence continues at coordinate 8,207,042 of NC_134890.1, forward strand.
TTGGCCACACCAGTATAGCTTTTCTTCTCGTGACTGATGTCAGCAGACTTTCAGATTGTATAGTGAACTGCTTGAGGGTTTGGTGCCCTTGTTCATTAGAGATATGATCAGTGTATCTGATGGTTAGTATCCTGTGATAATACCTCATTTCCATAGCTTGAAGTCTTCTTTCCAAGTCCGTCGTTAGGTTCCATTTCTCGCATGCACGCAGGAAGATGGAATTTTATCAGTACACACAGAATCTGATGTGTTTCATAGAACTGTTGCCATCCTTCCATATAAGTTTCATTCAGTCTGGACAGTGCTGATGTTGTCTTTGCTGCCATTGAGAGGATTTATGGTTTGCATTCCCTCCATTGCTAATGATGGATCCCAGGTTGGTGAACCATTGAACAGTTCCTAGGTTCTGTCCCAGGATAGGTATTATCAGCAGTAATGGAGTTGTAGCTAGCCATCAGTTTTGGTCTTTTCGGCGCTGATTTCCAAGCCATGTCTTATCAATGTTTCATTCAGTTTTTTTCACAAGCTGGATGAGTTCTTTCTTACTGCCTGCCAAGCTGTCGATGTCGTTTGCAAAGCGTCGGTTTGTGCTGGTTCTTTCTCCAAAGCTCACTGTGCTGTGAAGCGCGTCAGTCATGATGCGTTTCAGGAATATGTTGAACAGCACGGGAGACAGAAGGGAGCCCTGACGGACTCCGACTGAAAATTGAATCCATTCTGCAGTGGCACACTGTGTGAGTACAGAATTGCTCGCATTGGAGTATAGTTGCTGGATGGTGTTGATAAGTTTTTGCCTGATGTTAATATTTTTCATTGTGGCCCATAGTGCTTCCTGTCAGACTCTGTCAAATGCCTTCTTGAAATTCATGAATACGTGGTAGAATTCCATCAGGAGTTAAAGGTGTTTTCGTAAAGGGTACACAGGTTAAAGATCTCTGCAACAGTACTTCTGCCTTTGCGAAATCAAGTTTGTTCCTCAGTAACGATGGAAATTGTTTGCGGATGTAATCTGTTCAGAATGATTTTGAGCATTACTTTGCTTGCATGGCTGATCAAACTCATGGCGCAATAGTACTGGCAGTGTTGGAGATTTCCTTTCTTGGCGTTTACCTGTCGTTGCTGTCAAGGTTTTTCTCGATGTTATCGCATTGCTGTCCAGTCCAGTTTTGTTCATTTATTTACTGATAATTTTTGTGTATAGCACTGTCGTTCTCTTTTCCTTTCTAACTTTTCTTTCATTGTTAAAGGCTTTTCTAGTGTCACACAATTATTAAGGTTTAATTGACAATTAAAATTGATTCTGATTCTAATGCACATTCATAAACACACACGCACATACACACACGCACACACACACACACACACACACACACACACACACACACACACACACACACACACACACACACACACACACACACACGTACACACACACGAGATCATCAAGACATGGCGCCAAAAGCCAGGTAAAACAAACAAACTTGCATGACTTTATTACATGACGAAGATTAACGCGGAATCTGTAAAAGAATAAACAGATAGTTAGATAAACATTTCCAGACCCTGGCAGATTTCAAGATTTCCAGCAAGATTGAGTAAGTGGAATAAGCAGCCAGCAGCAATCAGCGTGACATGCGTGATGAGTTGAATTTTTACCTTTCCAGTGACAGGCCTGGAATTACACACACAACAACAACAACGACAACAACCCAAGCGCGCACGCGCACACGCACGCACGCACGCACACACAAACGCAGTGATAGATAGACACACGGACAGACAGAGAGATAACCTCCCACTCGTTAGAGTTTAATTCTGTGATGCATTCATATCACACACCTCCAACCCTACCCCCCAGCCCTCTTCATCCACCCACCTCTCATTCAACCCTCTTACCTCCCTTGCTCCCCCCCCACCCCAATACCATACCCCCACCTATCCCCCATCACACTCCTCTCCACCCCGATTCCTTTCTACCCCCCCCCCCCCGATCCCCCCGCCCCCCACGCTCCCCTCCCCCATCCCCTCCCTCCTCCATTCTACCCACAACAAAACAAAGTTATCGCCGTGGCAACAGTCTCTCCGGAGAGTAGGAATGTGCAGAGGGGCAGGATCGGGGATCAAATCCCGTTTGAGCGCAGGATGACAGGCTTTTTATCGCCATACACTCAGGCCACAGGGAGGACTGAAAACATTGCACGAATATGGCGATTTTCTTGCGGCAAAAAGGTGAAAAACGGCGATAACATGTATCGACCTTTTTTTTTCTTTTTTTTTTTCCTTTTGATTAATTAATTTTTGATTAACTTTTTATTTGAAAAAAAATGAAAGAAAATAAAACTGTGCAATTCAGGATCGTTAGAATATTAGGGTATATTCATGGACAGATTGCTTTTTTACAGTTTAATGTCGAAATTGAAATTCTGTTGTTGTTTTCTGATGTTTTGTTTGGGTGGCACCGAGAGGAGATAACATTACAACTGTGTTACTGATATTGATTATTCTGGTGCTTTCTAGTCCTCTGTCAGTGTGTGTGTGTGTGTGTGTGTGTGTGTGTGTGTGTGTGTGTGTGTGTGTGTGTGTGTGTGTATGTGTGTGTGTGTGTGCGCGCGCGCGAACAAGCGTGTGTGTGTGTTTTACGTTTTTCACAATTGTGATTTTAATATGTGTCTGCGTTTGTTTCGGTGGGTTTACATCATTAGCAGAGGAAATTACGTTTATGTCTCACTGATTTGGATTATTTTCATGCTTTCTAATCCTCTCTCTCTGTGTCTCTCTGTCGCTCTCTGTCTCTGTGTGTGTGTGTGTCTCTCTCTCTCGCTCTCTTTCTGTCTCTCTCTCTCGCTCTGTGTCATCACGTTGTCATTTATATGACTAATTATTATCATTCGTAGTAGTAGCAGTAGATGCAGCAGTGTTAAATAAAATATTATTGTTGTGTCGTAATCGTTAATGTTGGTATTGTTATTGTTGTCACAAGGACAGATTGGAAGACTAGGCGATGCCTAAAAATCTATATCCTTGAGTAATAAACTTTTTGAATCTTGAATCTTGTGTGTGTGTGTGTGTGTGTGTGTGTGTGTGTGTGTGTGTGTGTGTGTGTGTGTGTGTGTGTGTGTGTGTGTGTGTGTGAAGGGGAAGGGAGCTGCGCCATTGGTGGCAGATCCGCTTGGAGCAGACTGCTTGGTGTTGTGTTGTCTTTCATATGATGCATGATACGACTGATCCTCCGTATTGTTTATGCATCTTACACCACAAGCCAATTTCTTTTTGGGGATAATAAAGAAATAGATATTTCATATTTACTTATAGGGAACATTACACTACCGTATGCATTGATGTATTTTGTTCTTTGCAAGCTATAATTCACTATACACAGTCCGTTGAGAAAGGTTTGGGCAGAAACCTTGACTCCTACTCTCTCCCCGGAGTTTAACTCTCTCCATACGAACGGCGAAAGAAACGACGTTAACAGCGTTTCACCCCAATTACCATCATCAAAATATTGCAAGTGGAAGGCTCTTATACTGAAGAGGTGAATGTTGACAAAGAATACCACAATTCTGACGACGGAAGCTAAAGGTTAAGTCATTCAGACACCCACTGGACATCCGAGGGGTCTGTGTAGAGGAGAAGAGAGGACTGGCCGTACTGAGTGAATTAATCTTTACTTTAAAGGCAATTATTCATTAGTTTCAGAAGATAATGATTGTAGGTAAAAAAACCCAAAAAAACAAGTAGGCTAAAAGCAATTCTGACTAAAATATAAAAAAGCTATGATTACAATTCAAATTTTCATATTTGATTTTTTTTTTACACGCCAAACCGATGAGCGTCAGACGTTGAAAATTAAAATTCTGATAAAAAAGAAAAGGACACTCAAGATTCAAAAGTGGAAAATGATACAATACGATATACTTTCCTTTCTCCAAAACGATAGATAAACTTGTGGTGTAGAACACATATATAAACAACACACGATAATCACAGCCACTCAATATGTGTACAGAAGAGACATGAAAATGCACAAATGTTGGCTTTTAAAAAAAAGAAGAAAAAAGAAAAAAAAAAGAAAAAAAAGCTACTTGTACAATAATCTCAGTTATACACATGCAATGATCTCAGGAAGCCATGAACTTCTCAAAAGAGTGACCGCTTTTGAAGCTAGTAGTTGACCATAAGTGACGTGTGTGTGTGTGTGTGTGTGTGTGTGTGTGTGTGTGTGTGTGTGTGTGTGTGTGTGTGTGTGTGTGTGTGTGTGTGTGTGTGTATGTGTGTGTGTGTGTGTGTGTGTGTGTGTGTGTGTGTGTGTGTGTTTGTTTGTTTGTGTGTGTGTGTGTGTGTGTGTGTGTGTGTGTGTGTGTGTGTGTGTGTGTGTGTGTGTGTGTGTGTGTGTGTGTGTGAGATACGCGAGTCGATATGAAGTATTATATTCAGATCTGGGGGCAGGGTATAGCTGTTTTGTGGGTGTCATAAAATTGAGACATCACTGTCAGTGGCGTGTTCGTGTGTACGTGTGTTGCAGTGTATCGCTGTGTGTTTTGAAACATTTGCCAAAATCTGTGCGTGCGTGCGTGCGTGCGCGCGCGCGCGCGCGCGCGCGTGTGTGTGTGTGTGTGTGTGTGTGTGTGTGTGTGTGTGTTTATATCAGATTTAAGTAATGACATTAAATGGAATGAAGAAGTGCGTGTGGATGTGCGAAGAAATCGCTCTTGTGGAAATATATTGGATGCAATGAAGAAATATGCTTGTACTTGCGTGCGAGCGCGCATGTGTGTATGTGTGTGTGCGCGCGCGAGCGTGTGTGTGTGTGTGTGCGTGCGTGTGTGTCTGTGTGACGTGATAGTAGTAATAGCAACAGCTACAACAACAACATAAAAAGTAGCATCAATAACAGCTGGTGACGGCAGAACCCCCAGTACTATCCCACCCACCCCCCCTCTCTCTCTCTCTCGCTCTCTCTCTCTCTCGCTCTCTCTCGCTCTCTCCCGCACATTTTGATCCAGTCAAGCGTATCCGAGATTCAAAGAGCAGGCTGTTTCTCAGTATTTCAGCAACCTTTCACTAGGCAACAACAAATGCGATATTGATTTTTAAAGAATCAATATCCAAACAGCTGTTCCTTGGTAAATGTTTTCGTTTCGTGTACAGCTTATTTAAGCAAATTGATTTTTTTTTTTTGATGGGGTGGGGGTGGGGGGTGTGCGGGGAGGGGGTGGCGGATGGGGGCAGGTGGTGGCAGTCATTGGGGGTATTGTAACAGATATGCCCGTATAGATAACCAGGCATGCGTTTATGGATATCAGTGACGTTATTACCGTCATGGGATACCAGTTCGTTTCCTCCAGTCGAGTTACTGTCTGCCCGCTTGAATGTTCACAGAACTGATTTCTAAATCTTGTTTCGGACATGATCGGCGATGCATGAGCGCGCACGGCCCCAGTTTCCACCCCCTCACCCCCTCACCCCGCCCACACCATACTGGAATAGAAATACGTGCAAGGATATACCGAATCTTTGGTGTATCGGCAGATGATATAATTTTCTCGACAAATGTACTGGATGTAAACATTTAAGTGAAGTTTTGTTGAACGATATAATCTGAATTAATTACAAATGTTAATGATACTTATACAGTCAATCATGTGTGTAAAATATGACTGTACAGCCTCGACTGACATAATTCATATGTGAATGTTTCAAAGTACACGTCAAGTCATATTTTACATACACATCTTATATTCAGTTTGGTTGGTTTTTACCCTTTATTGCTTTGTCCATAAATCGCGATTATGTTTCTCATGACAAGTAGATATATGACTCTGATTCTTACACACACATACACCCACATACGCGCAAACAAATGTATATATATATATATATATATATATATATATATAGAGAGAGAGAGAGAGAGAGAGAGAGAGAGAGAGAGAGAGAGGGAGAGAGAGAGAGAGAGAGAGAGAGAGGGAGGGAGGGAGAGAGAGAGAGAGAGAGAGAGAGAGAGAGAGAGAGAGAGAGAGAGATTTACACACACTGCTATGTTTAAATGCATGATTATAATCTATATCTTATAACTTTCTCCGGTATGTTGCCAGTGAAAATATATTTTGTTCCATAATATTTTACTTGCAACGACAAGGTTTGTGATGATAGATAGAATGTGTTCTAAAATACAGAACATGTTGCTGGTGTGGTTTTGTCAGGATAATCAATTAATTATCAATGTGTGGTTCGTTCGTCGGGATCGACGAGGACCATCTAGTCATCCTGGGGGTGGATGGGTTGGCCATATTGGGCTATGAAGGATGACTGATGACTTGCGCGATGACTTTGTTTATAGTGAGGAAGAGTTGCGCACCGTCGACCTCACTCTCTTGTCCGAGACCGTCTGTATCAAGTGGCAAGACGAGGTCAAGACGACTGGAGATGGAAACGGATGCAGTGGATGACCAGGATGTCCTGTGTGCCTCATCCTGCCCTCAGCACTCCACAGTGCTCTGCTGCAACCGCCTTCCTCTCCATTGAACCATGAAGGTTTCTTCCGCAGAATCCGCCGGATCCAGTCTTCACATGCTTGGGTAGACAAGCCTGATTATCAATACTTGGATAGTGTATACCCTGTTCGTTTAGTGCACGGTTTTGCTATTGATCTTTGTAATGTGAACGTGTTCTTTGGTCGGTATTCTTCTCATTTCATGTCTATTATTTGCCTTCTATGTATTCTTTTTGTGGACCCTATTTTACTGTATTTATTCATTGCTTATTTTGTTCATTTATTTCATTTCATTTTATGCTAATGTTTAGGGTAGGCTGTCAAGGCCAGACCAACGCGTTTGAGTTTCTGCGAATGACAGGCATCTGCTCCTGGGTTGCTTTTTTGTTTGTTTTGTTTGTTGGTTTTTGTTTGTTTGTTTTTTTTGTTGTTTTTGTTTGTTTGTTTTTAGCAGAGGTATGTCGCGAATATGAATCAGTCCGTACACTTTGAAACCGCCTTAAAACTGAAACTTTCGTTTGGTGATTTGTTTCTCTTTGAAATTGTGTAAAAAAAAAAGAAAAAAAAAAAAAAAAAAGAAGTACAAAACAATTACGTTTCTACAGAAATGTTGCAGTTGAAATGAATGACGTTGAATGTGTAGTTATGTATCGTGTATTGTGGACAGAAATATATATGTATTCGTGTTCCTTTGGTGAATTTTCTGGTCAGTTTTTCAAAATAAATTCCAGACAAGAAATCGGAGCAGTTGTGGCAAGAAAATCAACACCATTGGTTGAGAGAGAATGTAATGAAAGGTATTTCTTTTTGAAGGGGAGTTTCAACAAACTGTTATCTAAACATACAACATGTACGAATCAGAACACACGAATTCATACACGTGAAAATTTGAACATTTTGTATCTGTGGGATTTTGAGATTTGATATAAAAAGATACTGAGATTTTTTTTACAACTTCATCTTCTTATTTGCAAATGACATTTACGTACTGAAACGGAAGAAACAAGGTACTCTTTCATAGTTTTGGATAGGGTTTTGTCTCAACGAAAGAGAGAGAGAGGGAGAGAGAGAGAGAGAGAGAGAGAGAGAGAGAGAAGAGAGAGAGAGAGAGGGAGAGAGAGAGAGAGAGAGAAGCGGGGAGGGGTACTCCCGGTCTGTCGTCAGCCTCACTGTTCACAGGGTGTCCGTCATCCTAAAGAAGACAAGCTGGCCTCATCAAAGGGATAAGGAAAAAAAGCCGTTTAACCTCTCTGTCCAAATCCACTTGACGCCTCAGATCAATAACCCGGCCCCCTCCTCCCACCTTCCTTCTGTAAGTCTTCCCACACTCAGTCCATCCCATCCGCGGAGAGAAAAAAAACCGTTTAACCTCTCTGTCCAAATCCATTTGAAGCCCAGACTTCCAGTCCGCCTCTCCACACTTCTTCACTTTCATCCCATCAGGCTGTCCACAGGCTGTCCACATGACGTCCACACGATGTCCACGGGATGTCCACACGATGTCCGCGGGGCTTCCCCAGTACACCAGAGACCAAAGACCCAAACCGAGCCGTTGTCCAACAAAGAGGGAGTTAAGTTTCCGCGTGATGACCCACCGACAACCGGGTGGTGGAGGTGGGTGGGTGGGTGGCGAGTTGAGCAAGGGGGTGGGAAGTCCGTAGAGTGGGGGGAGGGCGGGTGGGTGGGGGTTCCGCTTTGACCCATCCATGATGGTTCTCTCTTTTTCTCCAGGCCACACCGAGTCTTCACGTCTGCTCGCTGACCCGTTTGATCTTCTGACCTGCCTGACGAGATGGCACACTGCTCAATTGTCTTTCTCCCCTCCAGGCGTTCAGTAAACGCCTTGGACTTACACTGCCTCACACCCACACACACCCACACCCACCCCACCTCCAATTCTCCGCATTTTATTTACCGCACGCGCGTATGGATTAGCGCTTCAATCGTCCAGCGTGTGAGCCGTCCACCCACTTTTTCTTTTTCTTTTTTTTCTTTTTTCCCAATTCTGCCGCCTTTCTCAAGCGCCCCAGTCCCTCCCCACCACCCCCTCTCCCCCTCCCTGCCCCCCTCCAGGGCTTTAACGGGAATCGTTCAAACTCCAGCTATTATTGACGAGGGCTGGTGGTAGGTGAAATTGACCGGTAGGCTGGATGGGTTTGGGGGTAGAGGTTGGAGGTGGGAGAGAGGGACTGTGGGTGAGGATGGGGGGTAGGGGTGGGGAGGAAAGGAGTGTGACCGTGTTTGTCCAGCCGGCACGTGTCAAAACTTTTTGAAAGCGTGATTGGAGGTGACAAGCGCTGTCATTTTCAGTCTACTTTCCCTTCCCTCCATCCCCACTCGCCTTCCCCTCCCCTTACCCCCTCCCCTCACCCCCTCACCCAATCCACCCCACCCCTCCCACTTCCCACAGGTCAAAAGAAACGGGACGAAAATTTGATTGATTGCTGTAAGGTGTCGCTGTCGTGTGCTGCCTCATCTCTGGTAGGTGTGTGTGTGTGTGTGTGTGTGTGTGTGTGTGTGTGTGTGTGTGTGTGTGTGTGTGAGTGTGTGTGTGTGTGTGTGTGTGTGTGTGTGTGTGTGTGTGTGTGTGTGTGTGTGTGTGTGTGTGTGTGTGTGTGTGTGTGTGAGTGTGTGTGTAAAAGGAAAAAGAAAATTTCTCGGGGTTCTAGCTGGGGGGGAGAGAGTAAGGGAGGAGGAGGGGGTGGGGGGTACATAGCCACTGACACACAAAACCTTTCTGGGCAGTAAGCAGGACAAACCGTTGACAGATGAAAGGTTGGACAAACTTTGAGAGGAGGATTTGGAGGGAGTCACGGGCAGACCATCAGTGTGCTGATTGTGCAGACATCAGAACGTCTGTTTGTTTGTTTGTTTGTTTTCTGTTGGGCTGTGTCTGTTGTGGCCAGGAAGACGAATTCAACCAGGCACAAGGAAACGAGAACACAAAAGAGTGATCAGCTGTTTCTGCTGGAAGTGATCGAGTTTCCCTCCCCTCCCTCTTTCTCTCCCCCCTCACCCTCACCCCACTCTCTTTCTCTCCCTACCCCCCATCTCTCTCTCTCTCTCTCACACACACTCACTCTCTGTCTGTCTTGTCTTTGTCTCTCTCTGTCTGTGTATATTTTTGTGTCTGTCTGTCTCTCTGTCTGTTTCTCTGTCCATCAGTATGTGGAGAAAGGTAATTATGTGTGTGTTGGGAGGAGGTGTGGGGGTGTGGGGGGAGACATATAACGTATGTTGAGGGAGTTCCTTTATATGTTTCTTGGCAGAGGAAGGCGGAAGGGACGATTATAATTATATACGTGTTTGTTATATTCTTCATCGAATGAAAACTTTTATTTATTTATTTATTTATTTACTTTATAACATTTTAAACGCATCATTCGTTTGTTTTTAGCAAATGCTCAGCGAATATTTGTTTCAAAGTCAATAGAAATTCAGCAGTCAACATTAATGACTTACCACAAAAAAAAGAATTTGTGTTAGAAAACAACTAGATTACTGTGTAGACCTCCGTGACATATCCTTGACAAAACATCAAACTTGCCACACTTCAGTCTATGCGGTCTTCAGAAGTAATTAACAAACAATGAGGCCAGTTGATGAAATGATTAACAAATAGTAAAGAGTGGTAACTCTCTCCATTCACAAGGTACACAACTTCAAGTCAGTGCTGCTTACGCTACCGAATCAGCTAGCACACAGGTAAATAAAAGGTACACTGGAACAAACCCAGACACTTCCTCGAAAAAGGAAGCGCCGGGCCTGTCCTTATGCCGATCATTTGATATGTGCATACAGAAGCAGAGACAAAAGAACATGTGCAAACACAAATTAGCTTTTATTCAAGACTGGCATTGCCTCTTTAATCCTGAACAAGCCACAGAGAACACATGAGCAATATAGAACAAATACATGCTACCTCATCTCTGGTGTGTGTGTGTGTGTGAAATGTTTTAAACCATGAGAAAAATCTAGAAGAGTTTGTGTTTAGAGACAGTGATGTGCAGCGACAATTCGAACGTGGCGTAGTGAGTAGGGTGCAGTGGGGGTGGGGAGACATTAGCAGATCAAGTGCCCGGCTATAAGAAAAGAGAGATCCAGATCCGAGCCGGTCTGGGTGCTAGTCTTTTAGAAGTGACGGTACAGAGTAGTTCCGTCCGTGATCAACAAGCATGTATGTATGTCGCCTCACAAAAATACCCAGGTGAGAAAAGGGCTGGTCCTGGAACAGACTTGAAGAAGAACCCTTAATCCTTGGGGATGAACATACCTCATACCTCGCACTCGAATACAAGAACATGAAGAATCTCTCTCTCTCTCTCTCTCTCTCTCTCTCTCTCTCTCTCTCTCTCTCTCTGTATATAAGAAATGTCACTGTATCATGTCTGTTTGCTCTCTCTGTCTCTGTCTCTGTCTGTCTGTCTGTCTGTCTGTCTCTCACACACACACACACACACACACACACACACACACACATACATACATACATACATACATACACATTCACATACACACATACTCACACACACACACACACACACACACACATACATACATACATACACACATACTCACACACACACACACACACACACACACACACACACACACACACACACGGCCCCATCGTCCCACCCTCCCACAACCTAAACCGCACTCCACTAAGAACCATCCCCCATCTTGCCTCCCTTCCCCCGGCCCTCTCACCCCCCCCCCCCTTCCCACACACACACCCCTTTTCCCCATTCCATCCTCCAATCACTATCCTACCACCACCACCACCACCACCATCATCACCACAACGGCCTCCTGTCTGTTCGCCGCCTCCCAGAATTATCACCCCTGCCTCTGCCCACATGGTGGCGCCGCGGGAGTCATCAACACGCCGCCATCTTAGCATCCGGGTCACGGCAGGGGCGGAGGTGTGAAGATGGCGCGTGAGCAGTCCAGCCCACCTGTGTGCTAATTAATCCCACAGAGGAGAACTCTTCTGGTGCCAAGTCTTCCCCCTACCGCCCCGTTCCGTCCTGATGGCTCCGAGAGTCGGCTGGTGCCACTTTTT
>NC_134890.1:8226102-8228602 GCF_041734735.1 Babylonia areolata
TACAACATCAGCAACAGTCTCAACAACGACATCAACAACAAAAATATCAGCAACAACAACAATAAAACAACATCAGCAACAAAACAACGACATCATCATCAACAACAACGTCAGCAACAACAATAAAAACAACAAATCAACAATGATAAAACCAGCAGAGGCAACAACAACAACGACGACATCAACATCAACGTTAGCACCATGAACAACACTCCTCGCCCCCCCCCCTCTGCCCCCCCCCCCCACCCCCCCACCCCCCCCTCTTCCCCCCGTTCCTTCTACTCCCTTGTCCTACCTAGTTTAGAAAAAGAAAAAAGAAAAAGAAAGAACGAAAAAAAAGAAGTGAGACATATTCAGCCCATGGCTTATGCATCGAGGTGGCCTGTATAACAGGGGGTGTTGGATGAGGGTGTGTGTGGGGGGTGGTGGTGGTGGAGAGGGAGGGTGATGGCAAGCTGTTTTTTTATGGCACCGAAATGTGCAACATTGGTCCATTCTTAAATTAAACTTTATTCCCCCCACCCCCCACCCCTCCCTCTGTCTCTGTCTCTCCAGCTCTCTCTGTGTCTCTCTGTCTCTCCCCCCAGTTCCTCCACGGGGAAATATTGGCAGGTCGTAAAATACTCGAGACCGGGCCTCAGTTCTATTGAAAAGCCGCGCGCGCTACATACATTTGCATGACAATGAGTGAGGCGGGGGGACGGAGGGTGTGTGTGTGTGTGGGGGGGGGGGGGCAGTCGTGGGGGAGGGTAGGGGTGGGGGGTGGGGGGTCTGCACGATATTACACCAATGACATGGTTCCGCGGTTAAAAAGAGGAAAAAACAAAAGAAACTAAAAAGAGAAGGGAAAAAAAAAGTACAACGAAGTGGTGGTGGTGGTGTGTGTGTGTGGGGGGAGAGGGTGGTGTGGGGGGGGGTAGGGGTGGAGGGGAACCAGTTGTGGTGGTGGTGGTGCTGGTAGTAGGGGGGTGATGGTGGTGGAGATTCTGGTTAAAAAAAAAAAAAGCTTGTCCTGGTCGACAGGTTGAACACTCTGGATCACACACACACACACACACACACACACACACACACACACACACACACATACAAACACACACACACACGTGTCAACACACACACATAACACACACACACACACACACACACACACACACATACAAACACACACACATACACACACACACACACACACACACACACACACTTTTGTTATTTATATTTACATTGTTATAGGTTAATACTTGTTGATATGCATATACATATTCTCCTTTCCATGACACCTCATTCAATACACACCACAATCTCTTTAGACCTTTTTCTTATAATATGCTTTTCCTCTGATACATAACATGAATTTTTTTTTACACTAATATTCACATGCATTCCCTTTCCTTTATCCACTTCTTTACTCCTTTCCGTCTAAAAACACTTATAGTGAATAGACGTTAAACTGAAGATAACACACACACACACACACACACACACACACACACACACACACACACACACACTGCATGCATGCATCACGCACACAGAGATATCTATCTATGGTATGCTTGAATTATGCAGTCTGCAAGATTTTAACTCCTCTCTCTCTCTCTCTCTCTCTCTCTCTCTCTCTCTCTCTCTCAACCATTCATTCATTCATTCAACCAACTATTCTGTCTCTGTCTCTTCTCTCCCTCTCTCCCTATCTCTCTTTCTCGCTCTCTTACTCTCTTCAATCTGTAACGATAATTTTACCTGTTTTCTCGTAAAATGGCCTTTAACATTTTTGTGTGTGAACCCAATAGATACTTGAGTGCGTGTGTGTGTGTGTGTGTGTGTGTGTGTGTGTGTGTGTGTGTGTGTGTGTGTGTGTGTGTGTGTGTGTGTGTGTGTGTGTGTGTGTGTGTGTGTGTGTGTGTGTGTGTGTTGTACCTTTTCATCCCTTCGGAAGGATTTCGGGCAAACGACGGATTGTGCCCACCGTGTTCAGCGTGGAAAGGTGGTGTGTAAGATTTGTTTCAAACACGTGCACATATCGACTGTAACATATATCTGAAAAGAAGACTGATAATAATAATAATAATAATAATAATAATAATAATAATAATAATAATAATAATGATAGCTGGTGTATATAGTCTAAATGCAGGGGATTGGGAGTGGGCCACTCTTATGAGCTCTCACCTTCTTCACCTTCTACTTCTGCTACGTTCGTGGGTCTACGTTCATTCCTGTACATGTACCAGTGAGCTTTTCACCGTGTGCATTACCGCGTATTTGCCTCGCCATATAGGCAGCCATATTCCGTTTTCTGGGATGTGCATGCTGGGTAGGTTCATGTTTTCGAAACCCTCCAAACGCTGCCACGGATCACGGAATCGGTTTACGTGCGCGTTTGGCCCTGCATTGTGCATGCACAAACCACAGGCTGACCTGCACACCATTGACCTGGGAGATCTGTGAAATCCACCTTTGACCCTACCAGGCGCCGTGACCGGGGATTCGAACC
>NC_134890.1:8243602-8256102 GCF_041734735.1 Babylonia areolata
AGCAGATGCCTGACCAGCAGCGTAACCCAACGCGCTTAGTCAGGCCTTGAGAAAAAAATAAAATAAAATAAATAAAAAACTAAAATAAAATAAATAACAATAATAATAATAATATAAAATAAAATAAACCAAATAAAGTAAAAATAAAAATAAATAAATAGAAAAAAAAGATCTATAAAAATACCACTACTAATGATAATAATATTTAAAAGGCGCAAAATCTTGATTAAGTCTACTCTAGGCGCGCGCGCACACACACACACACACACACACATACGCACACACAACACAGTGTAGAAGAACTGACATAGCTGTAGGAATCGGTCAGGCAGGGGCTAACGTCCTGAAAACTGAACATCAGGCAAGCACCCCTGTATCAGTTAATAAAGGGTAGAGCTTTAAAAGAAAAAAAAGAGAAAAAAAAATGACAGCCTTTCACGGCCAGCGGGGCAGTGAATTCATGACCTCCCTGTCCAGCCCTCGGCATAGGGAGGCGGGGCCCTGTCATCCCCTTCAGTCGCTGTAAATAACTTATATTCCCCAACCCGTCGGGTACCCGTTCTCACCTGGGTGGAGTGATGGTGATGATATGATGATGATGATATGGATACTTATATAGCGCCTTTTCCTCGGTCAGAGACCAAGCTCTAAGCGCTTTACAATCACAGTAATTTTCACAATAGGTTGCCTACCTGCGTAGAGCCGACCGACAGCTGTCATTGGCCGCTCATCATTCGTTTCCTTTGTCATTCAATAAGGTTTTAGTCACGCACACTACATACTTACACATAGAGGCAGATAACATTTTACGTGTATGGCCGTTTTGTTTATTTACCCCGCCTTGTAGGCAGCCATACTCAGTTCTCGGGGATGTGCATGCTGGATATGTTCTTATTTCTATGACCCCACCGAACGCTGACATGGATTACAGGATCTTTAACGTGCGTATTTTGATCTTCTGCGTGCGTTTATACACAAAGACGGTTCAGGCACTGAGAGTAAGGACAATGAGAGTGAAGTACATTTCCCATGGGCACAGCACAACATCATCTCCTAACAGGGACTCGAACACTGGTCACTGGTGAACACTGGATCACAAGTCCAGCGCCTAACCGATTCTGTCACGGTGCCTCGCAGTTGGCCAAAAATTGGCCTGTGGAGTACCTGTTCACAGCAAAGATAGCGGCAAGGAACAGCAGCAACAGTAGCAGTGATACCAATGTTTAGCAAAGGTTGATGTGATAGCAGTAGTAGCACAAGTAGCAGCTGTGATAATAATAGTAGTCGTTGTCGCAGTAATACTAGTAATAGTTGTAGCAGCAGCAGCAGCAGAATCAAGCAGTGAGTTGCAGTAGCAGCAGCAGTAACAGCAGTTGGAAGAGGAAGAGCAATAGCAATAGTAACAACTGTAGCAATAGCAGCATCACATGCAAAAGTCAGTGAGGGGTTTAATGTCCTGAAAGCCTCAAGACAGCCCAGACCGGACTTGTTCAGACCGAAAATCGCTTTGGGGGAACCAGTACACGGTAAAAATCATAGCGCTAGAGGCGAAAAAACCTCGCACGCGCACACAGACACACGCACACACACACACACACACTCTCTCTCTCTCTCTCTCTCTCTCTTCAAGAAACAAGATCAGCTCAGGCTTCTGTTCCTTTGTTGTTGTTGTTGTTGTTTATGTATGGAAGCTAGTGTGGTGTCAGCAGCGTTTATGGATCAGCCCACACGTTTACTCGCCCTTTAGAAACTGAAATTGATTCGAGACGCAAACCGATGCTGGTTTCATGCTTTAGGCGAAATCAAGTGTTGACTTTAAAAGGGCAAACAAACACACCTTGTTTCAGCCACTTTTTTTTTTTTTTTTTTTTTTTTTTAGAAATGTTTTTTGCACTCTTCTCATATTCTTTTACCTGGATGCCAGTTCTCGGATCGTCTTATTCACAATTTTTTTCATTCTGAAAACACGTTCAGTTTTCATTTAACTTTAAACAGAAAAAGTCCACAATAAACATTTATGAACATCCAGTCTTTCATAAAACGCGCAAAAAAAAGAAAAAGAAAAAAAAAAAGAATAAATAGACAAAACACGCCGAAGAAATGAGGTTTCTTTTCCGGACGTTTTTTGATTGAACACGAGAGGTAAATTTGTTTCTCCCTTGGGGTTTGATAAAAGTTCACATGGAAGCTATGTGTCCTTTTTTCTTTTTTCTTTTTTTTTCCTCGCCAGCCGCTTGGGATCGGCATGTTCGCGCCTTTCAGACTAATACCTCTTTTGAGCAGTTCACCCCGCCTGTTTTCATAGCGATGCCGTTTTGTTCCCTGGCAAAAGAGGCAAACTCTTCACTTAGACGCTTGGCTTGGCCCACGAAGGGGTCTCCCTATTCACGTCTCACCGGGAGAGGAGTCAAGCAAGGCTGCTTCGCTTGCCTTTTGTTGTATCCGCCGGCCCCGAATCCCGCTTGACTTCTCGGCAGGCGTGCTGATCGTTTTGTGCCAGTGTGTTCGCCTCCTTTCACAGGCTTGAATACCTGGGATTTGAATGCGGCGGACCATCCACTGCTTCCTCACCCACCCCCCTTTACCCACTCTGCCCCTTTCGTCCTTCTCCTCCCATCCCCACCCCCTCCTCACTCCTTCCCATAAAGAAACGCAGCTCTGCGGGTTTGTAATCTGTACTTTTTGTTTGCTGTTTTGGCGAGGATTTCGTGTTTCTTCGCTTGCACGGCCAAGGGCGAAAGATAAAGGTGTGATTCACTCCTGTTCAGTCCTGTTCTTTCTTTTGTTTTGGGGGGATTCCCCACTCAGCGCTTCTCCACTGCCTCCCTGCCCTCCTCACTTCCCCAGATCCGCGGATCCTCTGCAGACTGAGGAAAACAAAACCCTAAAATAGCGGGAGTGGTGTCAGGTCGGAGCTTTAAACACCATCGGTTCCTTGTCCCGGGAACGGAGAAGACTGAAATAAAAAGCAACATCTTTGGCCGCTGCATCTGTGGTGAGAACATGAGATATTTCCACGTTGCGCCATTCACTGAGTTAAGCCTGTTGTCTGGAGAAAGGTGGCTGGGGGTGTTGCTGTGCAGTGTTGATGATGTATGTGTTAGCTAACTTTGCTTGAAGGGGGGGGGGGGGTATGGGGGGGGGGGGGGGTCACTCGGTACCAAGGTGAAAGGTGAGGAACGCGTTAATTCACATGCACGTGGTGGATTCTTTTTACATGTCGTTGTTTCTATGTCTTTCGATTTTTTTCTTCTTTTACTTCATATGCTGGTGTTTTGATGCCCTTCGATTTTATGAGCTCTGTTTGCTTGTTCGTTTTGTTTTGCTTTCAGTTAGTATCCTGTTTTTCTATCCTTCCATTTTCTTCTTTCCTTCTTTCTTCTCGTCTATCCTTTTAAATTCTTCTTTTCAGGGGAGGGGGCTGGGGGAGGTGAAGGTAATAGTCTTATATTTATCAAGCTCTCTTGTTCTCTTCATAAGCCCCACACCACTTTCCTCTTCTCGGAATTCATTCTTGCTTCTATTTCTTCTCTCTCTCTCTCTCTCTCTCTCTCTCTCTCTCTCTCTCTCTCTCTCTCTCTCTCTCTCTCTTGTGGGCTGGATGTAAAAAAGCAGCGGTGCTTACTCCACTACCCTCGTTAAATAAAAATTCGTTTCGTTTCGTTTCTCTCTCTCTCTCTCTCTCTCTCTCTCTCTCTCTCTCTCTCTCTCTCTCTCTCTCTCTCTGTGCCATTCTTCTTTCCTTACGCCTCTAAAGTTATATGTATATACCATTGTAATGACAAGTGTGAACATTATACCACCAATATTCATTCCAAGAAAAAAAAAAGGTTCGTGTTCTTACTGTTCGCACACATTGTTAAGGAGTTTTCGGGTAATATCGAGAAATGAATAATCAGACAAATAAGAAAAGCAGCACATACAAAAGAAAAATCGCCATCTTGCCAAATAAACAGCCACCAACAAGACGGAATGAATATGTACGTTGCATCTCCAGAGTCATCCAGATTTGCATACAAATTCTGAAGCAAAGTTCATTCATTGAAAACTATTGATTTTTACAGTGATTTTACAATGATAATAATAGTGATGCTAAGAAGAAGAAGAATGAGAATAATGACAATAATATTGATAATAATGATGATGATGATGATGATGATTATGATGATGACGATGATAATAACGTGATTTATACAGTGTCCTTCCATGCAAAACAAGCTCTGTTGCGCTATACAATATAAAAATCGATGTGTTAATAATGCATTTGAACACTATAAAAAAAAAATTAAAAAAGAGCAAAGACAATCTACATCCATACATCTTGCAATGGACTTCCATCCAAACACTCAAACAAAAATGCACACACACACACACACACACACACACACACACACACACATAGCGAAAGGGGATGAACATGAACATCGTGGTTTTCACGTTGAATTATAGTCAATGTCAAAATTATGAAGTGCTTGGCTTTATTTTCATTCATTCTAATTTTCATTCTTCTTTCTTCTAAGGGTCCATTGCATTATGAAGAAACGCCTTTAATTTTTTTAAGATAGAAAAAGAACAACAAAAACAACAAGAAATCTTTATTTATATTTCATGAATAATGTAGATGCCACTAAACAGACATCGCAGCGATTGTTTCAAACAATGTAATAGAAGAGATATTTTTTAAGAGAGAGAGAGAGAGAACAAGAACAAAAACTTTAATCTCCAGGCCTCCGGCGCCTAGAAAGGAGAGAGAGAGAGAGAGTATTTCTTCACCACCGCTTCAAAACCAATGCCCTCTTTTGTTTAGTTCTTCAACTCCAATTTCAGTCCCTTTATTTTTAATTCTTATCTTTTCAGCTTGCAGCAGGTGACGTCAGTGACCCAGTGTCGTCACTCGGACAACGCATTGTGCCTTCTGGACCATCTCCTACTGTCAGTGTTCACTTGAGTCCAGGGGCTGACCAGCACGTCGGGTTTTTGCCTTGGTTAGCATCTGCACATTGTTTCTTTTTTCTTTTTTTTTTAATGAGATGTGGTGTAGCATATATGGATCAGTTCGCACGCTTTGACGCCGCCTTGACACTTTGGAAATAAAGATCCACTTCGATAGGAAAAACAAATAAAACTGCACGCAGGAAAAAATACAAAAAAATGGGTGGCGCTGTAGTGTAGCGACGTGCTCTCTCTGGGAATTTCACAGAGAGAAATCAATTGTGATAAAACGAAATACAAATATAGAGAGAGGGAATATTTTTCTTTGTTTTCTGCTGTTGCTGTTTTGGTGTTGTTCCCTAAATGACACACGTCCATGCAGACATGCTGCCAAAGTAGCGGAACTCCCAAATACACACACACACACACACACACACACACACACACACGCAAGCAAGCACGCACGCACGAACACACACACACACATACACACGCGCACGCACGCACACACACGAAATCCTTTCACTTGAAGTAAGTCTTCAAGAAAAGAGGCTTCACTGTCAATCTTCGGTAAAAAAAAAAAAAGAAGGGGAAAAAAAGAAATGCTCCGCAGAACACATACATATTTCCCCGCAAACACCTTAGCGCATACAACGCTCTTTTTTTTTCTTTTTTTTTTTTTTTACCGATGATTCGTTTTCTCCTGCTTTTCGTTTTTTGTCTGTCATCTTTACTGTTCTTACTTTTCTTTTGTTTGTAATTCTTGCTACAATGTGTAACTTGCCACCTGCAGAGACATCCGTAACATCTTTTCGTGCTTGCATAATTATATGATCATTACGACGTGGCCTAGTGTTAGATTGTCTTGTTGTCCTGTCGGATTTTTCATTTTGACATTTCCAAATAAATGACTGTTAAGCAGAGAAAAAGATGAAAAATAACCAGAAGAAACAGACATTATTCCTGTCCAGTTGGAGTTGAAAGAAATAACGGTGTACATCCGTTGCTTGAAAACCGAAAGCAATAACACAGATAAACTCCAAGTCCAAGACTCCAAAATTTGGTGAATGTGTGTGTGTGTGTGTGTGTGTGTGTGTGTGTGTGTGTGTGTGAAGGGGTGGGCGCTGAAGAGGTGGGGGTTGGGGGCGGATGTGGAAGAAAAAAAAACACCTCCAGCTTGGTCACTTTCCAACCACTATTTTAAAACCGTTCCGGCAATTCACTGGAAGTACAAGTACCGCCCGTCACCCATCTCCACCACCACGATCCTCTCCCCCTCCAGACCACCATGCCCCCACCCTCCCTACTCTCCTCCAGCCACTACTTACCCCTCTCCACCTCTCCCCCTTCACCCCCTCAGTCAGAAACCGGGACCTCTAGAACGTACACACACCTTTGGAAAGGACCCTCTCTAACTAAACCACCACGTACGCCCGTCGGCAGTGTCCAGCCATTCAAGCTCCGATCACTCACTCCCGTGAAGAAAAAAAAACCCCAACAACAACAGCAACAATAACATTGGTCAGCCCAAGCCAAAGACTGTCCATATGCGGGTCTTTGCTCTTCTGACCCGCTGATCGGAACGAGCGTCATTTACGCCCCTTTGATTGCGACACTAAAATAATTCCATTCCGTTCGAGTGGTCATCCTCTGGGGGTGTGACGGTCACAGTCTTTGTAGATGGGTGGCGGCGGACGTTTGGAGACTTCCCGCTATTTGGAGAGAAGAGGGTGCCCGTGAAACGAGCTGGGCAGTAGTCTAGTAATGGAGACTGCTAGCTCTCTAACTCCCTGTTCACTGCCGGCACAGTGAGAGGCGAGAGTGGTGGGGCCTGTGTGAGTGAGTCTTATTGCCCAGGTGTGAGAGGGCCCGAACCCGGTGTCGGCGATCTTTGAGCGAGCGTTTGTTGATCAACTCGGGGCTGTTGAGGAGGAGGTGTGAAGAGATCAGTTACAGAACTGGGATCGTCTGCTTAGTGTGGAGGTGGGGGGTGGGGGTAAGGTGAGGGGGGGAGGAGGAAGGACGTGTGTGTGTGTATGTGTGTGTGTGTGTGGGGGGGGGGGATGGAGTGGGGAGGTTGTGTGTGTGTGTGTGTGTGTGTGTGTGTCTGTGTCTGTGTGTATCTTAGTTCCTCTGTGTCTGTGTGTTTGTCTTGGCCAGGAGATCAGACTTGGGGTCTTGTTGTTGTTGTTATAGGGACGTATGGTCATTTTCTATCCGTCTCTCCCCCTCTCTTGGTCATTACAGAGAGAGGAGCTGGGCCTTGCTACTGCTGCTGTTTCCCTGAAGTGTTGAACGTGGCGCTTTGTGCCTTTAATCATGTTTGTCTTTCTCCGTCAAGGTGTGTCTACGCGGTAGAGATTACGGGGTCACGTGGGATGGATCCCCCCCCCCCCTCCTCTAAATTTCGTTCCACACATTTCGTTTGCTGACAGAAGTCAAGCGAAAAAGAAGCAATGTGATAGTAGTGGGTGGGGGGGGGAGGACAGTGGTGGGGTGCAGGGGCAGACCTGTCCGAAAGCGCTCTTTTCACGTGCGATTCTCGTCAACAATTTTTTTTAAACACACACACACCAAAAACTGTTAGACAGCTGTCTACATTTGGACAATGAGATACAATAAAAGACAAAGACACTAAAATATATGTATACAGACACAGACACGTTGCATAATGATATGCATACGATACACAGCAAAAAAAAAGTCTGTCTTATTTTTGCCCCTGCAAAGATCACCCATTCCCATTGTGGGGACATGAGCATTTGGCGTAATCATTTAATGAGAAATCTCAGGGCGCCCCTTTGAGCTACCGTCTGGCGTACGAGTACCACTGGGGAAAACGAAACGTTCGCGAGGCAGGGCTGTAGCCGAGCCAGCGGTGTGAGTCAGACTGGTCTAGTGATCCTAACTCTGGAAATCAGCGGCGAAAAGAGTAAGCTGATGACCAACAACAACACTACCATCACTTTTGATAGAACTATTCTGGACCCCCCCCCCGCCCCCCCATTACCCCCCACCCCCACCCCCTGCACACAAAAAAACAAAGAAAAAAGAAAAAAATTAACAAACAAAAACAACAACAACAAAAAAACGGGTAACTGTTCAACAGTTCACCTATCTGGGATCCATCATCAGCACTGAAGGACCCAAACCAGAAATCCCATGACAGGAAGCAAAGACAGTATCAGCACTGTCCAGACTGAAACCTGTATGGAAGGACAGCAACATCTCCATGAGACACAAGATCACACTGCTGCGGACACTTCCTGTATGCACTGCGAGACATGGACCATCATGGCGGATTTGGAAATGAAATGTCGTCACTTGATCACTTCAGCAACGAACAAGTGCCCCCAACCCCCCAGCAGCACACTGGGCCTTGTGGAGATCTGCTGAGAAAAGAAAACTGCACTGTTATGGCCAAGTAACAAAATCCAGTGGCCTTGTTTAAACAACCCTCCAGGGAACTGTTGAGGGATTGTGGTCAGGCTTATTTATCATCATTGTTGTCTTATTTATTTATTTATTTATTTATTATTATTATTATTATTATTATCATTATTATTATTATTATTATTATTATTATTATTATTTTCATTACTACTACCTTTTTTATATCATGATTATTATTTATTTATGTAAGCTTATATATATATATATTTTTTCTCAAGGCCTGACTAAGCGCGTTGGGTTACGCTGCTGGTCAGGCATCTGCTTGGCAGATGTGGTGTAGCGTATATGGATTTGTCCGAACGCAGTGACGCCTCCTTGAGCTACTGAAACTGAAACTGAAACTGTTGAGGGAGGGAGACAGAGGGGGACACTGAAAAAAATAAAACAAAACCAAAAAAAAAAACCCCAAAAAAACACAAAACCTTCGATGGTCTGACAATATTGCAGAATGGACAGGAAAAACCAATTGCGGACACCCAGGCTTTGACACACAACCGGCAGACCTGGAGAGTTCTAACAGCTCTTGTGTGCGGCACCCCAATGACTGTGCACAGAGCTGAGGAAGAAGAAGAAGAAGAAGAAGAGTCATTGCGGCACCGCACAGAAGAACTTTGGATGCGGAGTGTCTTGGGCAAGTCACAATGCTTGCGTCCGTCACTCTCCAGATGGGATTTTCGTGTTGTGTTTTCTCCCCACATACGGCAGGTAGTACCGGGTCATAATCATACCTACTCGCAGCAAAGAACCTTTACACCAAGTTTAAAACCAACTTTCCATGGGTCTGAGTTTGGCTGATTTCAGTTTGGAATTCCTTCTGGGACACACGTTTTATAATACAGTCTCACCTATGCCTGTCATTTAGCCAGTACGTCTGTCTGTCTGTCTCTGTCTCTCTGTGTGTGACTCTATGCTAATTTATCAATATTACTTTTCCGCTTCCCGCTCTCTCTCCCTCTTTCCTTTTTTTTCTTTTTCTCTTCACTCTCACTCTGCCTGTCTCTCACTCAATATATTTTGCATGTCTCGCCTCTCTCTCTGTGCGTCTCTTTGTTTTTATCTCTGTCTCTCTCTTGCTCCACCCTCTCTCAGTCTCCCAAACAAATCTGTTTGTTTCCTCTTTCTCTCCCCCTCCCCCCTCTCTCTCTCTCTCTCTCTCTCCTTTCCTTGAGCTATCTCTTTCATAATAGAAATGTTTGTGTGCAGCACACGTGAACGTTCAGTCACTTAACCTGTCATGTGTTCAAGCCCATAATTATCACCAGAGCAGTGATAAAAATGATTACAGTGAACCTGAGCCAGTCGGCGTGTATCTGTGATCTTGCGCGTTGTAACGGAACAAGAGAAAGAGAGGGAGAGGGGAGAGAGAGAGAGAGAGATGGGGAGAGAGTGAGAGATAGGGAGGGAGATAGGAGAGAGAAAGAGATAGCGGGGGTAGAGAGCGAGAGAGAGGGGGGGGGGGAGAGGAAGAGAAAGAGGTCGAGGGAGAAAGACAGAGAGAGCGACAGAGAGAAAAGACAGTGAGAGAGAGGAGGGGGAGAGAGGAAGAGAAAGAGACCTTGGGAGAAAGAGAGAGAGAGAGAGAGGAGGAGGAGGAGGGGAAGGGGGCAGACAGAGACCAAGAGAGAGGGAGGTTGTGTGTGGAGTATGCAGACAGACGGATAGAAAGCGCGATAGAGGGAAGGAGGAGAAGAAGGAGAAGAGGAGGAGGAGGGAGACAGAGAGAAAGAGAGACAGGGACAGAGACAGAGCTGAAGGCAGTAACTGAGAACGTTGTCCTTTTAACATTCATTGTCTTTTGTTTCTCTTGACGAAATAACGACTTCCCGCTTGTACAAAGTCCATATTAGTCGTTTTATTTATTTGTACCTTTACTTATTTCTAACATTCATCTTTGATTTCGCCCTCCATCTGTCCTGTCTCGTCCTGCTCATGTTAAGTTATCTTTTTTTTTTCTTTCTTTCTTTTTATTTATTTATCTATTTATTTATTTATTTATTTTGCTTTTGGTTGTTGTCAAAATGATAACATTCAAATGTGAGAAATGAATACTTCGGATATGTGTTTTCTTCTTTTTTGGTTGTTACATTCAAATGTGAGAAATGAATACTTTGGAGTTTTTTGTTTGTTTGTTTGTTTGTTTTTGTTTTTTGGTTGTTGTCAAAATGATAAGATTCAAATGTGAGAAATGAATACTTTGGATGTCTACAATCACCAGTTAGTTGGACGGGACATTGAACACACATTTCTTCCTCCCTTCTTCTTGTTGATGTTAGTGTTGTTGTTGTTGTTGTTGTACTTCTTCTTCTTCTTCCTCATTCTAGTTCTTCGTATTCTTGTTATTATCATTGTTCTTTATTTCTTGTCTTTCTTCTTATTATTCTTCTTCTTCTTCCTCCTTCTTCTCTACTTTATCCTCTTCTTCCTTCATCATATTCCTTCTAAGCTCGTCAATAAGGTGCAAGTGTAATCGAGCAGAACACATAATTTTGCCCTGAATCTGATTCTATCTCTTTTTTTTTTCTTTTTTTCCTTTTTTACTTGTTATTTTCATCTAGATTTTCTTTCCTGTGTTTTGGGGTGTTCTTCGTACATTTTTGCTAATTATTTTTTTCTTCTTTACTTTGTATGACCAACGGTAATCTGCATATATAACACAGTGTTTTTGTACTTCCATGTTGTCGGAATTGTAATTTGGCCAGATGCAGGAAAAAAATGTTTAAATGTTTCTAAGTCTGTGAGATGGAGATTGCCAGTTTGCGTGGGAGAGCATGTATACATACACATAATGATTGGCTCTTCATTTTCTGCTGCTGTATCTTGTTGTTTTTTATGCATTTTCTTTATTCATTCTGAGCTATTATTTCTATAACAACAAAAAAAGTTTTTAAAATATGTTTTTCATTCTTTTATTTTTGTCATTTTACAGCTGGAACACATGAACATATAGGAACCAAAACATGATAATAGAATAGTTGAAAGTAACATTAAACATTGGGAAATGGTTGGGAGGCACAAGATACTCACATGACACCATATATACATAGTACTGTCTAAGCATGATATTATTCATATGTGTATTTTCAGTGAATAAGAGTTATTAACCAATGTACTTATTTAGTCATTTATTATTTAGTTAGTTAGTTAGTTATTCATCTATCTATCTATCTATCTGCCTTCTAACTGAAGAAGTGGTTAAAAAAAATATTCGGAAACTACGCCAAAAAGTAATTGCATGACAAAGAAACTGTCCAATAAAACGACGAACAGATCCCATTGAGCAATAACAGACAGACACAGACAGCATGCACACACAGACACACACACACACACACACACACACACACACACACACACACAACAAAGAAACAATATAAGGAACAAAACAGGTGTCCGCTTGGAGACGACATGTCACAGCTTGCAGATCAATGTGTAATAAGTATTATTACATCAGGTAGTAAATATGTCTGTCTGTCTGTCCGTCTGTCTGTCTATCTACCTACATGATCATTTATCTAAGGTATGTATTAAATCTATCATATTTACTTATTTGTACACTTATCAGTCGTTTATGTTTTTTTGTTTTGGTTTATTTGTCTTTGTATTTCATGTTTCTTTTATTATATTCGATAATAAAATTAAAAAAAATTAAATCCCAAGATTAAAAACTTGCGAACTGGTAAGTATTCCTGCAGTGCTTTCGTTTCCTGTGTGCAAATAGTGATTATCTAAGCCTGCATGCTGTATGAAGATGACGACGTAAGCTGGCTTTTTGCTCCAGTCTATGTGTACACATAGCTGTTTCCTTTAATCAAACGCTGCAGGGTCTTGTTATCTCGTTACTGAATACGTTTCAACCAGGCAACTGAACAGAAAAAAAGGAGGAGGAGGAATAGAAGAATGAATAAATGAATGAATGAATCTTTGATGGGTAAAGAATCAGGCACAATAAAGGACTTTTTTTTTTTTTTTTACAATTAGCCAATTCAACAACACAAAACATAAACATAGATAAATAAATAAAATGAAATAGGATAAGATAATGAAAACGACTGATGAGAAGAAGAAGAAGAAGAAGAAGAAGAAGAAAGATTTGCAATGGACCGTCGCATCCTTCA
>NC_134890.1:8263602-8268602 GCF_041734735.1 Babylonia areolata
ATTATCATTATCAACGGTAGCTTATATTCTTTGAGGAGTTGTTGAATACTGTGGTCGGAAGATAAAGGAAAATGATGATGTTGAAGAATACAAATGAAATGAATTTTTTCTTATTGAAAATAGCCTGTTTGGCTTTTATGCGATAGATAGATAGATAGATAGATAGATAGATAGATAGATAGATAGATAATATATTGATAGACATATGAATGGAGAAAAAAATCAATCAATAACAGACAGACTGTTGAATAAGATATATCTATGCCCTACGACTTTTAAATCGCATCGATTAACTTAGATATGTAAACAAACTATGTGACTGACTTACTAATTAAGTGCCAAATTAATTATCTAAATGATTATTCAGCTTGTCGACTTTCAGTTCACATCGACAAACGAACAAATAGATAATTAATAAATATTAAATGAATAAATGAATGAATGAATGATAAAGACATAAAGTACTTATTTCAACCTTTTCACAACTTATTATTTATCTTGTCGATTTTGTAAGTCACATCGATCAAACCAGGCACACAAACAAATAATACGCACGAATGAATAACAAAACAATCAAATTATTAAACATAATATAAAGTATGATTCAGCCTTACGACTTTGATTTCAAATATCACATCGACCAACAGGCTTCAGACATGTACCTCACACCCAAAGGCATAATTCAGCCTCTTGATTGTCAGTTCAAATGATACTGATGAAATTAATAACTAAACAAATAGAGAGACAGACAGACAAGACAGACAGACTGACTGATAAATGGACACATAGATAGATAGATAGATAGATAGATTTGTATTTGTATTTCTTTTTATCACAACAGATTTCTCTGTGTGACATTCGGGCTGCTCTTCCCAGGGAGAGCGCGTCGCTACACTACAGCGCCACCTTTTGTTTTGTTTTGTTTTTTTCCTGCGCGTGCAGGGTTTTTTCCCTATCGCAGTGGATTTGATTTTCTACAGAATTTTGCCAGGAAAAACCCTTTTGTTGCCGTGGGTTCTTTTACATGCGCTAAGTGCATGCTGCGCACGGGACCTCGGTTTATCGTCTCATCCGAATGACTAGCGTCCAGACCACCACTCAAGGTCTACTGGAAGGGGAGAAAATATCGGCAGCTGAGCCGTGATTCGAACCAGCGCGCTCAGATTCTCTCTATAGATAGATAGATAGATAGATCAAAAAACAATTTGGTTCATGAAATTCGTCTGAGACTGAGGTTTGGTTGTGACAGAAAGGCGAGGTCGAACAGGAGCGGTCCCTGCGACGGACCGCGGACTTGGCTGTCCTGACCGGACTGAAAATCCAGCGTGGCCAGGGAACGCGGAAGAAAAAGAAGAGGAGCAGCCTCGGTTTTGGAGCTGCGAGATTCCAATGGCCTGAATACCAGCGTTGTGTCATGCTGTGCTGGTCTTGAAACAAGAAGTGTATTCATCCAGAGATTGAATGTCATGTAGAAACTGCAACAGTAGGCATCACACATAAGTATAAGCAATATCAACGACAAGCCCATGAGATCAGGATGATGACACACCGCTGAATGTGATGACAAAGTGACGGAGAGTCGAAGACCCCACTATGTATTCACACAGTGCTAGCCAGTAACGTGTATAACCTTGTTGCTGTTGTGAACATTTTGGCTTTCACTTTTGTTTTGTTTTGTTTTTTTCTTTCAACTTCATTTTTCTTTGCCCATATGGTCGA
Organism: Babylonia areolata; assembly: GCF_041734735.1. Classification (NCBI taxonomy): domain Eukaryota; kingdom Metazoa; phylum Mollusca; class Gastropoda; order Neogastropoda; family Buccinidae; genus Babylonia; species Babylonia areolata. The sequence continues at coordinate 8,265,322 of NC_134890.1, forward strand.
CCGAACGCTATAGAAGCATATCGTGCTTATTCCTTTACCCTCTTAAGATAAAAACTTTCGTTTCGTTTCGTTTTATTTCGTTTTGTTTCTCAGGAAGCATGACATCTCCTGTTCGCTAGATTACAAATACACAAAGGAGATGTTTCTTTGTAATATCTAACAAAGGAAAGCCCTAATAGCTATCAACCAATCGATTTATCAATCACACACACACACACACACACACACGCACGCACACACACACACGCACGCACACACACACACACACACACACAGTAACCCTCCGTCAGTCTATACTATAAACTATCGTTGCACTTCCTTATCAGTTCTCTGCCTCTCTGCTCTCACTGTCGTTTCCTCTGTGTCAGTCACCCCGTCATCATCCACCCCTCTGCGGCCCCCAACCTCCCGCCCCCACGTGTTGTATGCACACACACAGATAACAATGTTTGGGTTGGTTGTGTGTTTGTTTGTTGGTTTTGTTGTTGTTGTTGTTTTTTTTTGTTTTTTTGGTTGTTGTTTTTTGTTGTTGTTTTTAGGGGAGGTGCGGGTGTGGCGTGGGGATCTGATAACATCTCAATAATAAAAAGACGTTGAAAGTGAAGAAAGAAAGACACACTACAAGAACCCCAGCAGCAGCACCAAGCACCAGGCAGTGGATGGATGATAGCACAGACCCAGCCCGCTATCGATTCCATTAGACCCCATTAAGTAGAGGCCGGGTGGCCCCAGTCTTCACCCCCCACACCCCACACACCCACCCCCTGACCCCCACCCTGGCACCACCCACCCCTCCCTGACTTAATTATGTTGGTTAAACAGTCTTGCCCGGTCGACTCTCAAGAAAGAAGAACCATGGCACACACACACACACACACACACACACACACACACACACACACACACACACACACACACACTGTGGATGGGATGGAGACGAAGAAATTCACACTCAGACTCTTCCTCTGTCCCCCTGCCTCCCCCTCCTCTCTCTCTTTCTCTCTCTTCCATCATTCGTTGACAGCAGGGCTCAGATTAGCAAAGCGAGAAACATGTTGAAGAAGCCAATTTTCCTTCTTCTTCTTCTTCTTCTTCTTCATCTTCTCTTCTTCCTTCCTTCCTTCCTTTCTTTCTTGTTCTTATTCTTGTTGTTCTTGTTCTTGTCCTTCTTTTTTCTCCCTCCTTCCTTCCTTCCTTTTTTCTTCTTGTTCTTGTTCTTCTTCGTCTATGTTATACATGTATTCACAAATCTGCCCCTTCCTATCTTTATGGCAGCTTCACCTCTACACTCCATCTCGCTCTCAACGATCGGCTTTGGATCCACTCTGTTTACTTATGCCCATATTCAAACACTCCACTGTTGGACGCCGTTCTTTCTCTGTCTCTGGACCTTGGATTTAGAATGAAAATCCTCTTTCGCTTCGTCAGGTCTCCGCACTCAGCTCTTTCAAGTCTGGCCTTAAAACCCACCTCTTCCCAAGATAGCCTCCCTCCCCTGCCTCTTCCTTGTCTTCAGTTTCTTCAGTTGTACAGTTATGCATGCGTGTGAATGACTGGTGTGAAAGCGCTTTGATTTGTGTCTGTACAAGATTCAGCACAATATAAATATTATTATTATTATTATTATCATTCTCCTTCTTCTTTCCTACCTTTCTTTTTTCTTGCCTTGTCTTGGGTGTGGGTTTTTGTTGTTGCTTTTGCTTGAGAAAGAAAGGTGAGATCAGACGTAAAAAATAACAACAAAAAACACAATGACTTGGGGAGAGCAGCCCGAGTTTCACACACAGAAATCCGTTGTGATAAAAAGAAATACAGGCACACACACACACACACACACACACACACACACACACACACACATATATATATATATATATATATATATATATATATATATATATATATGATATGAACTTATGTATATATAGAGATAGATATATGTATATATGGAGATAGATATAGATATATGGGTATGTAGTCTACATATATACATACATATACATATATAGCCAATGCGTTATTACGATTGGATTGAGTAAATAGTTTCTGACCAAGCCAGGCGGAATGATTCAGTCCATTTGTACTTGTTTCATAAAATAAATGAAAGAATGGATAAATCAACAAATGAATAAATGAATCAGTGGATAGATAAAAAAACATAATAAGTGAATGAATGAATGAATAGATAAACAAATAGATAAGTACATGTATACATGATACACGTACAAAAAATTCAGTAAAACATATGATTATCACTAAAATAAGATAAAATCAACAAATCATAGTTTTTTGTTGATTAAAAAACAAAAAAAAAACCAAAAAACAACAACGCCAAAACAAAACAAAAGAAAGAAACAAACAAACAAAAAACAGGAGATGTGGTGAAGCGTATATGGACCGGTCCTTACACTCTGGTGCGTCCTGGAAACTGAAACGATCAAAGTAGGTAGATTAATCATTTCAGATAACATTTTGAAAGTGATTTGGTCTGGCTGCAGTAATGTGTGTCTGTTGTCAGAGGGGTTTTTTTGTTTGTTTGTTTGTTTGTTTTTAGCATGGTACGTGTATTTGTGTGCCTGTGTGTAACATGACAAAGAAAAGGGCTTTTGTTGGGGGCGAGGTGAAAGAGAGGAACAAAGAAAGAGAAGCACAGGCAGACAAGATAAAATAAGATAAGATAAGATAAGAATAACTTTATTATCTCCAATTAGAGAAATTTGGTCAGGTGCATTATCACAACATAGACAAGTAAACAACATGGAGACCATCACTGTAAAAACAACAACAACAGTTATTAGGATTATAACGAAGACACAGATGTAAAATATCACATATATTGTTTCGTACTTTCATTCCACACATTGCAGGCAATATTTAGAAATAAATAAATAAAATGAAATAAAACAAACATTATTTTGAACATGATTGTGAGCATGACATACTATATTGCACCCTGATTATAATTAGAATAAGAGTGTCTATCTGTGTCTATGTATCAAGTGTCAAGTGTCTATGTATATATGTATCTATCTATCTATATATCTGTGTGTGTATGTGTGTGTGCGTGCATTTTGGTACGTATGACTTTTGCTGCAGTATTTGCGTGCGTGCATTTTAACTCACTCAGTACGGCCAGTCCTCTCTTCTCCTCTACACAGACCCCTCGGATGTCCAGTGGGTGTCTGAATGACCCAACCTTTAGCTTCCGTCGTCAGAATTGTGGTATTCTTTGTCAACATTTACCTCTTCAGTACAAGAGCCTTCCGCTTGCAATATTTTGA
>NC_134890.1:8273602-8291102 GCF_041734735.1 Babylonia areolata
TCATTATAAATAATACTGCAGAACAGGAAAATGGTTGCTGACCGGTCCTCAATCATTAGTAACATCATTTTACATCCCGTTACATTGCATTACATTACAGTACATTACGTTAACTTGCGTTAGAAATTTGCAACATTTGATTGCATTACGTAATATCATTCATTTGCATCGTTGATAAGCAAACTTTGCTCCAATTATGTGATGAAAGAAAACACAGTCGAGAGAATTTTACCTATGTTCTCTAATCCTTCTTCTTCAGTGCTCGAAGTTAACAATACGTTACATCACAATCCCTTGCGCAGGTTAACGTGTAGATCGTACATCTGTGTTCAACCGTGTTTGTTTTTAACTCACTCAGTACGGCCAGTCCTCTCTTCTCCTCTACACAGACCCCTCGGATGTCCAGTGGGTGTCTGAATGACCCAACCTTTAGCTTCCGTCGTCAGAATTGTGGTATTCTTTGTCAACATTCACCTCTTCAGTACAAGAGCCTTCCGCTTGCAATTTTGATGGTGGTAACTGGGGTGAAACGCTGTTAACTTCGTCTCTTTCGCCGTTCGTATGGAGAGAGTTAAACCCTAGCCATTTTAACACCCATACACCGTGTTCGGGTGTTGGGGCCATCTTTGTTTGTTACCATAACCCCACAGAACGCGCTGAGACATGCACTTTACACAGGGTCTTCAACTGACGAGCGCTCTCGATTTTCTGCACGCGTAAGTGACAGTGGGGAAAAGATTAAACCATGAGGCACTTCGTTGTTTCTGAAAAAAAAAAAATGCTGGAAGAAGAAGAAGGCGAAGAAAAGTTATCGCCAGCTTCAAACTCGCCAGGGCCCGCCAGGGATTCGACCTCAAGGGCTCTCGGAAAGGAAGATCAAGTTTCTAACCACTTTCGCCACGCCTAATCTCCCCGGCCGTCAATCAAATTAATCGGTTTCATGGTCCGGCCGACCGCAACAGACACTTGACATTGAACGAGGACATTAACTGAACGACACCCCTCCCTCCCTCTCTCTCTCTCTCTTCCTTTTTTTTTAAATTTTATTTTTAAGTTGGCGAAAACTGTGACATGCACTGAATTTGACTGAGAGTTTTGAACTTCTTATCTGATGATGGAAAAGAAAACAGTATGCCTGAATTTTGAGAATGTGCTGGGTGGTAATATTGATGTAGATCAATTACAATTCTTCAGCGAGTTTAGTGAGGGAATGCCAGATCCGTGGAATCAATACATATACGGATTCATTGGAATATATATATATATATATATATATATATATATATATATATATATATATATATATATATATATATATATATATATATATATATATATATATATATATATATATATATATATCAGTGAATTTGCGTCTCGAAATGTATTTTGATTTTGACTGTTTATCTGCATGGGGTTCAGCTAAAATGATCAGCACGACAGCCACATTACTACTGCCGTCACCGCTACACATAACTACTGCCGTCACCGCTACACATAACTACTACTGCCGTTACCGCTACACATAACTACTGCCGTCACCGCTACACATAACTACACATAACTACTGCCGTCACCACTACACATAACACGTTATTATCTTCTTCGATTCCACTTCCCCCGTCGGTATGCGCGTGTATGCATGTATGTGTGTGCGTGTGTGCATGTATGTGTGTGCGTGTGTGTATGTATGTATTGTATATATGTATATATACATGTATTATATGTATACATGTATTGTATGTATGTGTGTGTGTGTGTGTGTGTGTGTGTGTGTGTGTGTGTGTGTGTGTGTGTGAAAGCAGACGAACTCTGTAATTAAGTAGGCCTAGTTAGCATAAAGAAACAAGAAGCAAGAAGCTGTCTCCTAAAAGTTACTGCACGTTAAACAAAACTTCAGTCACTAAAGATGTTATACATTTATTTACACTGCACGTTCGCTACCATGCAAACAAACAGATCCCATGGCTGATATTTGACTCTGTTTGTCTATCTCCGGGCCCCCTGGTTCTGTCTCTGTCACACACACACACACACACACACACACACACACACACACACAGAGAGAGAGAGAGAGAGAGAGAGAGAGAGAGAGAGAGAGAGAGAATACTACTCAGTGCTGTACATTGAAATCGAAATCTGTACACACCCAAACCATACTTTATTCTTGATTCACACGGTAACACACACACACACACACACACACACACACACAGAGAGAGAGAGAGAGAGAGAGAGAGAGAGAGAGAGAGTTGAGAGAAAACGAGAGAGAACTACTGTCCTGTACATTGAAATAGAAATATATACATCCTCAAACCTTTAATATTGATTCAGACACTAACACAAGTACAAAGATATGGATGAAGGATGGCTGTGCAGTGTGTGTATTCTGCATGTGACCACTGAAGAACAGGACAGATAATAGGCACAATACTGTGATAATGGATGGTAAGTACAATATTGCTGTGATAGATAATCATAACAATATTGTGATGGCGACAGATCAATTGTCACAAAATTGTGAGGAGAGATCATAGTGACAATATTGTGACGAAAGATCATGTGATGAGAGATGATCTTAAAAAAAAAAAAAGAACAAAGAAGACAATATTGTGACGACATCTAAAGAACCATTTTGTTTTGTGAAACTGAAAACAGCATGCAACAGACATGCGATGTCCCACTGAGGCAACGCTGACCCCTCCCCTCCCCCTTTCCCACCTTCTCCACCCACACCCCTTTCTACCACGACTCACCTTTGAATAGCAACCATATTATTTTTTTACGACTATTACTACTACTACAGCTACTACCGACCACCATAGCACGAAAAGCAATCGTTCAACCTGCCAGCAGACACTGGCGTACCCAGTTGTAATAATTCCACCCGCCCACCTCACTCTCCACCTTTCCCCTTCCTACAGAAACCCACACTGACTCTTCAGTGAGAGAGAGCGAACAGCAGAGTTGTATCTATGTCCCGGCGTGACAGGCTTGCCCACCCCCTTCCCACCCTGCCTCTGATCGCGACATGATCGGCCCCGCCCCTTTCTCCCTCGGGGACTGAATGGCGCGATTGACGGCCCATTGATTGGTCGAGACGGGTCAGCTGATCTGTCAAAGCCGCCATCATGGCGCTTGGCACGAGACGGGCAGGCGCGGCCTTTCCTCCGAGCCTGGAAATTGACAAGCCTCCGAGTGACGGGCCAGGCAGGCAGTCAAGTCGCGCGAGGCATCGCTTGGCTTGGAGAGGGAAAGAGAGGAAGAAGAGAGAGAGAGAGAGGGGAGAAGTGGCGAGACAGGATCTGTCTGTGTTGACTGACTGACAGACTGACTCGCGCAGCAAGGAAAGCCGTCCTCTTTCCATTGAAACTGAACTGACCGCTTCAAAGCGTGCAAGTCGTGACTAATGTGTTGGTGATGGTGCTGACAACTGACCGCTGTCAGTTTCCACAGGAGAAACATTCTTCTTCTTTTTGGATTGGAAACCTCTCATCATTCCCCCTTTCCTTCCTTGCCCCGTTTCACAAAGTGGTCTGCTTTGCGTGAAAGGGTTATTATTAATGTCACCCTGTGGGTACTAGCAGACACCCGTTGGAATTCAAAACTGGGGTAAGTACGTTGAATATGTTTTGTGTGAGCGTGTGGTGTCTTTTGAACGCTTGCCAACATTCTGCTGTGTGTGTGTGTGTGTGTGTGTGTGTGTGTGTACTAAAAAAAACTGCTTGCATTCGGCTGGTCTTTTCAAAAGATATGTGTTTTCTACTTCGAGACCGTTTCACTTTAGAAACTTGCAATGCGTTAACGTTTACATGTATTGTATTTCATTTATTTATTTATCTATTTTTAGCAAATAAAAGAAGCGAATTGCTGTTCAAGACCATAGCACGGAGTTCGTAAAAGGGAGTAGATCTTGACACCTGAACACAGTAAAGTGAAATACATAAATCCAAATGAAGCATTTCACTTGTGTGATGCAGACTTCAGACCAGCGCAGTTCACCTTCGGGTGTCGTCAGTTCTGACCCGTGGCTCTGAAACCTAATGATACCATTTATTGATTTGTTTGTGCTTTCATCTTCTTGCACACGACCACCATGAGTTACTATGAGTTACTATGGGTTTTCGCTATCGGTTACCAGTGGTGGTTGGTAGTCAGCGAGGGAATGACTGCTTGAGTGATGAGGGTCGATTTTGTGAGTGGCCATATTTGGCACGGTAAGCTGTGTCGGTGTTGTGTTTTGCTTTTTTCTTTTTTTTCTTTTTTTTCTAAAGGAGGTGGGGGGTGCAGCGGAGTGTGTGGTGTGTGTGTGTGTGAAGAAGACAGGTGGGGTCAATTTCGGCAAGGACACGGGGCAATAACAAGAGAGAGAGAGAGAGAGAGAGAGAGAGCAGAATACTTTGTCTCCGATATAGCACACAGGATGCTTCATTAGACTCGAGAAATCATTCTGTGGTGTTAAACGCATAAAAAATGAACAAGAATCACGGTCATTCGAAACGTCAACATGGAAGACAAAATGCTTTAACTTCAAGTAAACTGTACATACATTGATAACAGTTATCCTTACACATGCAATGCAATAACCTCAAGAAAAGATATATATATATATATATATATATATATATATATATATATATATATATATATATATATACTCTGTGTGTGTGTGTGTGTGTGTGTGTGTGTGTGTGTGTGTGTGTGAACAGACAAAACTACGTAACAGAGAGAGAGTGGGGAAGGGTGTTATAATGTTGAATAGAAAACTGAACAATTGTCCGTCAGTTTGCTAGAGGATGTCAGGTTTGTTATGGTTGTGTCAGATGTTTTAGCTCATGAAGGAGACAGTAACATGTTTTGTGGCTTGACAGGTACCCGCGAAATCCAATAAAAAAAATAAAATAAAAAGCCCAAATAAAACAGGCCTACTTAAAAAGTTTGCAGATGTACACACGAGGATTGATAGCGTGAGGAAGCCAACGTTAATGTTTTTAGATTGTTCATGTTTACACATGAAAACTATAACGGATTAATTACCTTTGTTTGCTGTTGTTTTGGAATGAAATGACAAACGAGCGGGTTGATTGAAACACGTTTTTGAAGCCAACCGTGCAGCACTTGATGAAAGTGACTGTTAGAATGTACACATACAAGTCTGTACAATGGAAATCTGTCTCTCGCACGCTCTCTCACTTTCTCTCTCTCTCTCTCTCTCTCCCTTTCACTCTTACTGTCCCTCTCTTTCACACAGACATGCACACACACACACACACACATGCACACACACACACACACACACACACACGCACATACACGCACGCACGCACTCTGACATTCACACACACATACAAACAGAAACAAACACAACACAATCACACTCTCACTCACATTATGGGACACACATGTAGTAAGGACACAAATTATAGACTATGAAGTATGGAGCATTTGTCTTCCTCTTACTACTTCCTCTCTCTCTTCTTCTCTTTTCCTCCCTCAAACACACACACACACACACACACACACACACACACACACACACACACCTAACGTTTTTTTTTTTCGTTTATTTATTTATAGTCTGTTCATCTAAGATGATGATATTAGACTGATAAACACACCACACACATTCACACACAACACAATCACAGACTTATTCAGTACAATACAATGCAATGCAATACAATGCAATGGAATGCAATATAATACAATACAATATAATACGATACGATACAACACAGCACAGCACAATACAACGTAATACAATGCAGCACAGTACAACACAACACAATTTTATTCATCCAACTAGAACTTCATTGTGCATCCACAATCATGCTCGTCACTCACCCCACACATCATCTCAACCCACAGCCGAGTCCAAGACATAACAAGGATTGGACCAAAAGACTGCAAATCTGCACTGATAAAGCCCCCACCCCTCCCACACACACAAGAAACTTCGTTCTGATCTTTTTTTTTTAAGACACGTAATATCGGAATAATAATTAAAAGATAACGTGTTTATTTTTAAACACAGTTTTATATAATAAGGTAAATATATGAAAAATATTATAAATGGTTAAATGACATGTTAAGTATAGCATTGTAGCATACAGTAAACAAAAACAAACAAACAACAACAACAACAAAACAAAACAAAAAAAGACAAACCACTCACATAACAGGCACACATGCGTTGACATGCGTTATGGACCATAAAGTATGGAATGCTTGTCCTCCGCTCACAATGCGAGCCATAAACGACAACAGACCCTGTTGGGAGTGTGATATGTGCCTTCATTAAGTTGTATCCGACGTCAGCGCTGGTACTTGTGAGATGATTGATTGCCAAAGATCGCTGTAATTGTTGCATGTTTATAGTGTATAATATTGTTCCTGTGGTTTACCTCAAGTTGAAGTTTAAGCATTGATTTTTATGTCTGTTACATGTTGAATGGACGTGGTTCTGTTGCGTTGTTTAAATGTATCTTTAACACCACGAGTGATTTTTTTTAATTGTGTCTGTTCCAAACGTGTGTGTGTGTGTGTGTGTGTGTGTGTGAATCAGAAACAGAATCAAATTTAATGTCAATGAAACTTAACAAGGTTTATAAGACAAGCATGCAAAGTTACATATACTACACACACAAAAATAACAATAAAATTTGTGTGTGTGTGTGTTCATCATGAAACTTTTGACGATGAGTATCTTCATTTCGAAATAACACATTCCAATTAATTTTGTCAAGAAAAAAAAACCGCCATGATTTATGATTATTTGATACTGATGTTAGCCATGCAACATTATGTCAGTTTCTTTCTTTTTCCCTTATTCCTGTGAACGTTCAAACAAGTGAGCTTGTTTTGGTGTTAATATCCCCGAAGAACAGGTAGTCTTGTTATTCACTGTACTGATGAAAATGGCTGGAATATTTCTTGTGCGACAAAAAATTATTATTGATGATTATTCCATTTACCTGTATATGCAATGATAGATAATGATAATACTTTTGTTGTGTAGTGTTCGTTGTTTGTAAAAGGCCTTGTCCTATTATCACAATGATGGCGATGATAATGGTTATGGTAATGCTGATAATAATAACGATATGATTGCTTATTCCGGTTGTCGTATTGAGATGTATTGTGTGTGTGTGTGTGTGTGTGTTGTTGTTGTTGTTGCTGTTGTTGTTGTTGTTTCGTTGATTTTTTTTTTTCTGGGGGGGGGGGGGCGGGGGGGGAGAGGTGGGAGGTTGTTTTACTTGACTGTTCTTTGTTTTTGTCTTTTTTATTTGCTTAAAAACACATTAATATTATTTGGATAACTTTTCTTTGTATCATTTCTCGGGTTGTGTGGATTCTGTTGATTATTATGTGATTTTCTATCACCACTACCACGCTATATTTCATTGCACGATTTTGTTTGTTTGTTTGTTTTGCTGTTTTTGTGTGCATGCTGCCAACGTATATGTGATACACAATACTGTACTGTTCTTTTCTTTCTTTTTTTGTTTTCTGGTGTTTTTTGTTTTGTTTTTCTTTTTTTCTCGTTCTTTTTTGCTCCTATATTTTTGATAGCTGTCTGTTGTTATTTTGTACAACAACACAGTGGTGTTGAGCCACTGCGAATGTCTGAGCGAAAGGTTTTGAAGAATTGTATGTGTATATCTATATCTATCTATCTATCTTATTATACACACACACACACACACACACACACACACACACACACACACACACACACACACACACACATATATATATATATATATAATTTTGCATTATCAAAAGAACATTTTCACGCAATAAATGCCTTTACTGCAAACCACTGTCGCAGTAACAAAGACAATTATCATAACGCAATGTGAACGATACCACGTAATTGAACACCGCAACACTACTGTGGTTTTGTTGTTTTACATCGGGTTGTACTGGTTTAAACTGTATACATGTGTATGGGTGAAACATACCAACTTGCACGACACAATGAGAAGATTTGATTAAACGCAATATATATATATATATATATATATATATATATATATATATATATATATATATATATATATATATAATAGACACAAAGTTTATTTCTGTAGATGTTTCTTAAATATCAGATTTCCACCATGATGGGCTTCTTCAGGAAGTTCTTAAAGTGGTGTTTCTAGCCGGTTTGTATCTCAAATCTTTTCATTTATTTATTCATTTATTTATATTGTTTATTTATTTATTTATTTATTTATTTATTTGTATTATTCATTTATTTATTATTGATATTAATATTGTTGTTGTTGTTATGGTTATTATTATTATTGTTGTTATTGTCCTCATCATCACCATCATCATCATCATCATCATCATCGTCATCATCATCATCACACCTTTGGTGAACATTTTCATCTTTGCTATTAATCATCGAATTCCTCTGAACTCATTGGAGCAATAAGCACACTGTACGTTGGTTTAATCTGCATAATTGTTTGTGAGCATTTCTCTCTGAAATAATATTTTACCGCTTTTATTGATTGATTGATTGATTATCTGTTTATTCATTTATCTATTCATTCGTTTATCTATTTATTCGTTCATTTATTATTTATTCATTTGTTTATCTATTTGTTTGTTTGTTTATTCATGTATTATTTCGTACGGTCATTTGCGTCTGTCATGCGAATACATGCTGTACCGAATATCTTAGTAGTAAAATATGGCAGCGATTTGTTTATATATTCTATTCACTAATCCATCAGTCCATTCATTCATTCATTCTTTCATTCATTCCTTCCTTCCTTCCTTCATTCATTCATTCATTTATCAGTTCATTCACTCATTCTTTCATCAATTCGATCTTTCTTTGTTTCTTTCTGTTTCCCTATCTATGTCATTATGTGACCGACTTTTCTTTTCTTCATTTAAAAAAAAATTTTTGATGTGGTTTTAATACATTTCAAAAGGTGACCGATTTATTTATTTGATGATTTGTCATGTTAGATTATTATTATCATTATTATCATTGCTTATTATCATTATTATTGTTAACAACAACAACACCAACAAAACAACAATAATAATAATAATATTGATAATAATAATGAAAATGATAATAATAATAATAATACATTATTATTATTATTATTATTATTATTATTATTATTATTATTATTATTATTATTTTTGTTGTTGTTGTTGTTTTATTGTTGTTGTTGTTGTTGTTGTTATCATTATTATTGCTATTATCATTATGATCATTATAATTTAATCATTCGTTCATTTATCTATTTACCCACTTCTGTTCATAGACGCAGGTTATTTTGTCTTTTTAGTGTGATTTTTTGTTTATTTTACTCATTTATTTATTTATTTTATTATTATTAATATTGTTATTATTATTATTTTATTTATTTATTTATTTTATTTTATTTTTTTTTTTTTACATTATTTTGATTTCTGTGACTGGTTTCAAGAACTGACTGGTTCTCTGCCCAAATTGCACGCTTGCGGTCGGCTTGTTTTTTTGGGGTTTTTTGGGGGTTTTTTTTGGGGGGGTTGTTGTTGTTTTTTGGTTTGTTTTTTTTGTGTGTGTTTTTTTTTTTAGCACCATGGTTTGATTTGATGATTTACAGCTCCTGACGACGCCCGTCGTGGCAGGAGTCAAAGGTGATTAGTGTTGCAAAGGAGATCAAAGACGAGTAGATGCACTGAAGTCAAACAAGGATTGAAATATGGAATAATTTGGGGGCAGAAAAGCAATAGTGTAAATGTCAGGTTTGAAAACAACAGGTCTATATTGATGTAATTTTTTGTTTTTCATTTAGTTACAATAAAAAAAAAGGTATTATATATTTTAAGATGACAACAATTATTATTATTATTATTATAATGATAATGATGATAATATATAATAATAATAACAACAACAACAACAACAACAATTATAATAATAATAATAATAATAAAGATGATGATGATGACAATAAGAACAGTAATAACAATAATAATAATAATGATGATGATGATGATGATGATGACAATAACAACAGTAATAACAATAGCAATAATAATAATGATGATGATGGTGATGATGATGCTGTTTGGGAGTGTGCCTGCTATATTTATCCTCGTTGACTAAAACCAACGAAGAGAGAGGCGAGGGGGTCAGGAGTGGAATCGCACATTTTAAAATGTCGTAGTTTCCCGTCCGGTCCTTTATTCCCCCTCATACATTAAAAAAAAAAAAAAAAAAAAGTATTGTCACAGGGTTAGAAGAAAGGTGAGGCGATTTTCCTATGAATTTGATCATTCTCTCTTTGGTTTAAACATTTTTAATATCAAGAACAAGGTGCAATACAGCGTTCAATTAAGAAGACTTGAGCAACAACAAGCATGAGTTTATATCGTTCTCTCTTTCATCTACCCATCCATTCATTGATCTTCATTCATAGCCCTGTTATAGAGAGATAAGTCGCTTCATCAATTTACCTTATTATTATCATTATCATTATATCATTATTATTCTTAGTAGTAGTAGTAGTAGTAGTAGTAGTAGTAGTAGTATCATTAGTATTAGTATCAGTGTTAGTATTATTATCATCATCATCGTCATCATCACCATCACAGCATTATAACAAATATTATCATTACCATTTATTGCTTGCATGGGCCTGTTTCAGAGAGATTACGCGCTGCATTTGGGAAAAAAAACAAACATCATCCATATCATCATTATCACTGATATCATTATTATCGTTATCATGTTGTTATTGTTGTTGTTGTTAAGCAGTTCATTATATCTTTCACACATGGATCAGACTGTCAACACACTGTTCATTCCTCTCTCTCTCTGTTTTTGTCGCAGAGCTGGAATCAACGGAGAAACAGACAGCGGAGAATAGCAAAGACGACGAACAGCCTCTGGACAGAGAGTGTGTGAAAGAGACAGAGACACATCGAGAGAAAGATAGACTGAGAGGCAGACCTCTCGACACACAAAATGGACATCCGTTAAACCTGGACACCCGTGTTAAAGTTTGTATTCGTTGGGATCAGAGGACGCGGTGTGTGTGTGTGTGCAAACGAGCGTTGAGGCGCTAACACTCGACAGTTGAACTGATCCTTTCGCCTGGTTAAAAAAAGAAGAAAAAAAAAAGAAGATCAAATAATATAAAAAAGCGACGACGATGACCCCTCCTTCCAGCACCCCACTCCCCTCCGCCTTCGCTTCTCGAAAATCAGCGTGGAGTGAAAGAACTACCAAGAAATAAGTGAATAATTATATATCTATATACATCATCAGAACGAAAAAGAGAGTGCAACCCGCGATATTTTGTTGTGTGTGCAACTCTCTGGTTGGGTGGGGGAAAGTTGCCAACGGCTGTAGCCTTTTTATTTTATCTTATAGTTTACACAGTGAGGGGAAAACAAACAACAGCAAAGCAATACGATCACAACCCAATCATCTGATTTAAAAGAACAGAGGGAAACACACCAAAAACAACCAGCGACAATATAAAAAAAAGAGAAGGAGAAAGAAGCGGCTGCTAAAGAGTTTGTATTATAAAGAAATTAAACTCACGAACTAACAATAAAGAAACAATAGAAAATAAATATATAGATTAGCACATAAAAACGCAGACGCTAAAAACTAGATGACTAACTGGATAAAATAAAAACTTGAGGCACATTGTGAAGCACCGAAAGAGCAGTTGACTGTTGTACAAAAAATTGAAGCAAATAAGTCACAGTCACACATACGCAGGGTTCATTCATGAAAGAAAGTTTAAGAGTCCCCTCACCACCACCCCTTTCCGCCCTTCTTCCCCCTCCTCACACCCCCACACTATAAAGTAAATCATTGAAAAGCTGGGGCGTCAGCAACCACCATACCCCCCTCCCCCTCCTTCACCCCCCACCCCCCGACCACCCAGTTCATCAGCGGTAGTCAGTGTCATCATCATCAACTGCTGGCATCACGTAGCAGCGGCCTTTACCACGCCACCTCATTGCGGTGACACGCTCCGCCGGCCGGGGTCACGAATCGCAGGGACCACACCGTCCAGCGCCCGAGCCGGAAGAGGAAGATAAATGAGCGATGGATGAAGACTGACTCGAGACAAGGCCAGCAGGAGTTGCCTCCCTCCCTCCCTCCTCCATCACCTCCACCTTTTCACCCACCCGAGGCTTTCCGATCCTCACCGGATTTTGCCGAAGTGTGTTTTGTTGTTTGTCGTGTCGGTGTGGTTTTGGTGCGTGTGGAGTTTTCCAGTTTCTTCTTTTGTTTTTCTTTTCTCCAGTGAGCACGGCTGGTGCATGATGGTTAGGTTGTCTGGAGTACGGAACTTAATTCATGCATTTGGGGACCCGTATCATCGACACAACCTTTTCATCGTGTAGATATTATCAGAAACCATCGTGTTTGAAAACTATAACATGTATATTTTTTTAACAACAAAAACACAACAATAACAAAAACCCAACAACGAACAGAATATTTTCAAGGGGGATAAAAGGAGAACAACAGCAACAATAACAAAACAGACAACCATGGGTAAACAACCTGACTGATAATTTCTGAGCCTCCCCCAACAACTCGTTGAACGCAGGACCAACGTCAGCCACTCCCTTCTCCACCAACAACAACAACGATGGACAAGCTCCAAGATCCTCACGACATGTACATGTTCTGTGAACAAGAGCCTCTGCCCTCTAGAGACACAGGAGGAGGAGGAGTGGACGGAGGGGATCTAGGAGGAGGAGGGGGAGGGGGATACTGCCTCCCTCCCAACCACCCCCATCTCCTTGGGGGAGGGGGGTTGGGGCTGGGTGGTGGTGGTGGTGACGGCGGCTACCCCTCCCTCGTGCCCCCCTCCTCCATCATGTCCACGGCCGCCTCCCCCAGTCCCGGGACGTGCGCCCCCCTCTACCACTACCCCCCTCTGCAGCAGCAGCAGCAGCCCCCGCCCCCGCACGCGCCCCCCGACCCCCTGGGGGGCATGGTGGGGGCAGACTTTCCCTGGCTGAAGGAGAAGAAGGGGGGAGCAGGTGGTGGGGGCGGTCGCAAGGAGCAGCAGATGGCTTTGGCTGGTGCAGGTGAGAGAGAGTGAGAGAGAGAGAGAGAGAGGCTGTGGTGGTGCTGTTATCTTGTTTGTTGTTGTTGTTATGTGTTTGTGTGTGTGTGTGAGTGATTGAGTGTGCGTCTGTGTGTCTTGGTTGTTTCGTCGTTGGTTTAACTTCCATTCTTTAATTTTTTTTTTAGACATGAGAGGTGGGGGGAGTGCGGAGGGTGGAGTGCGTGTGCGATCTGCATGTGTTTGAGAACGTGTTGTGTGTGTGTGTTTGAGAACGTGCTGTGTGTTTGTGTTTGAGAACGTGCTGTGTGTTTGTGTTTGAGAACGTGTTGTGTGTTTGTGTTTGAACGTGTTGTGTGTTTGTGTTTGAGAACGTGTTGTGTGTTTGTGTTTGAACGTGTTGTGTGTTTGTGTTTGAGAACGTGCTGTGTGTTTGTGTTTGAGAACGTGTTGTGTGTTTGTGTTTGAGAACGTGCTGTGTGTTTGTGTTTGAGAACGTGCTGCCAGGAGTTTGTTGGTGTGCTGTGCTCTGAGTGTGGTTTTTAATTGATGATAATTATAATCGCCATCATCATCATCATCATAAAAAAGCTTGAATGAGTGAGGTGTGTGTGTGTGTGGTGTGTGTGTGTGTGTGTGAGAGAGAGAGAGAGAGAGAGAGAGAGAGAGAGAACATGTGTGTGTGTATGTGTTTACTGTATATTGGTTCCTCCTTAAACCAATTTTCGCTACCAGCTTTAAACGTTAAACGGGAGAAACGAGTTTCAATCACAGGTTTTGGTGTGTGCGCATGCGCGTGGTGTGTGTGTGTGTGTGTGTGTGTGTGTGTGTGTGTGTGTTTGTGTGTACGCGCGCATGTGTGTGTATGCGGCTTGCCTGTCTTACGTCATTACACCAGGCAAAGCTACCAAGGAAGCAATCTTTACTCACATCACCACAGAGAGAGAGAGAGAGAGAGAGAGAGAGAGAGCAGTGAATACGGCTTGTAGACTGTCAGTCTCACCCGGGATGATGGATGGAGGAATTAATTGGTTTTGATAGGAGACTTGTGAGCGGTCTAATTTCGTTCTCCCCTTTTAAATAGCACACTCCCTAGCACATAACCCCCGAAAAAAATCTCTCCATTACCCCATGCTGCTATGAGTACTAATTTGTATTGGGATAGGACGGAGGTTTCAGCAATCTGTGGTGTGTGTGTGTGTGTGTGTGTGTGTGTGTGTGTGTGTGTGTGTAAAGGAATGTGCAATATAAAAAATCCCCCTCTCCGTCTGTCTCTCTTTCACTGTCACTCTGTGTTTCTGTCTCTGTCTCTCTTCCTTTCTCTCTTTCTCTGTCTTCCTCCCTCCTGCCCTCACTCACTCCTCCTCTCTCACTGTCTCTGTATGTACCTGTGTGTGTGTGTGTGTGTGTGTGTGTGTGTGTGTCCCCTTCCCTCCCTCTCTTTCTTCCCTCCCTCCCACCCTCTCTCCGTCTCCTTCCATAATATCATCAGTGTATGCTTTCAAGAATTTTCACAGGATTCACGTCGTCTGTACCCTCTCCACCACACCCCCTTGCTGTCTTGTTGATGTGGTTGATGGTGTTAAGTTGGTTTGCTTTTTTTTTTCTCGCCGTGTTCCCTTGTCTCGTACATCCCAACGCCAAAAGGCGCACATTAACGAACGTTAACGATCGCGTAGTCTCCATGTCAGCGTTCGGTGGGTTGTGGAACAAGAACATGACCAGTCCTGCAGCACCTCCCCGCCCCCCTACCCCCACACAACTCCGCGAAAAAAAACGGGAGTGTGGCAGTCTACATGGGGAGAGGGGTAAAAAGAAAAACAAAACAAAACAAAACAAACAAGAGAGGCAAGGCCTTCAAGACTCACTTGTGATAAATCAAGTCCCCTAGCATTAATTGCAGAGTAATTTCCCTTTTTAACTAACTGCACCAAAACGTTTGCAAAATAAATAAAAATTCCATGCTTAGCAAAAGAAGTTCCTGTTTGAACAAAAAATGATAATAATGACTCCTCTTGTTGTTGTATTCAGAATAAGAGGTCAGAGTGCCAAGTTTAGAGAATACAAAAAATATAAATATAAAAGTAAATGCAGTTTGCATATAATTAGGCTTCTTTATTATTTTTTTTGTGCCCACCCCAGAGGTGCAATATTGTTTTAAACAAGATGACTGGAAAGAACTGAATTTTTCCTATTTTTGTGCCAAATTTGGTGTCAACTGACAAAGTATTTGCAGAGAAAATGTCAATGTTAAAGTTTACCACGGACACACAGACACACGGACACACACACACACACACACACACACACACACAACCGAACACCGGGTTAAAACATAGACTCACTTTGTTTACGCAAGTGAGTCAAAAAACCACGGTCACACTAAAAAGTCCTACACTGGCACCCTGACGATCGTGGGAGTTCACAGCCCACTAAGGCAGAAGAAGCAATTCTCGGCGCTATTGTGACTCGTATGATGAAGTGACCACCTGACGATTCGAGTGGTGTATGACTTGTCGTCCAGGCAGTCCGCCACTGCCCGACACGCTTGACCATCGAGCGTTAATCTGTCGACTCAGTGAAATGTGTCGACAGGTGTTTTATCATCCCAGTTATCGTGTAGCCGTTTATCAGCTGACTAGTCAGCTTACAGACATCACAAGCGAAAAACAATACTAATTATAGTTTTAATGATGATAATTATTGTGTTTTTACAACAACAACAACTACTACTACTACTACTATTACTACTACTGCTGTTGTTGTTGCTACTAGTACTACTACTTATATTGCTGCTATTACTGCTACAATAATAATAATAATGATAGTAATAATGATGATGATGTTGATGATAATGACGATGACGATAATGATGGTGATGATGATGATGGTGATGATGATGATGGTGATGATAATCATGATGATAAGGATAACCGCGAGGAAGGTGGCAGAATGGTTAACTCACTCAGTACGGCCAGTCCTCTCTTCTCCTCTACACAGACCCCTCGGATGTCCAGTGGGTGTCTGGATGACCCAACCTTTAGCTTACGTCGTCAGAATTGTGGTATTCTTTGTCAACTTTCACGTCTTCAGTATAAGAGCCTTCCGCTTGCAATATTTTGATGATGGTAATTGGGGTGAAACGCTGTTAACGTCGTCCCTTTCGCCGTTCGCATGGAAAGAGTTAAGACACTCAACTGCCAGTGCAGTGTTCCGGAGGCTGTGGGTTCCATTCCAGCCCTCGCCCTTTCTCCCACGCTCCACTGAAGAAATCCAGCTGAGCGTCTAGTCAGTAGGATGAGAACCTGAACTGAGGTCCCGCGTGCAGCACACTCTTGGTGCACTGGAAAAGAACCCATGACAACAAAAGTGCTGTCCTCTGGCAAGGTTCTGCAGAAGAAACGATCCACTCTGATAGACACACACACACACACACACACACACACACACACACACACACACACACACACACACACACACACATATCTCTCTCTCTCTCTCTCTCTCTCTATATATATATATATAGAGAGAGAGAGAGAGAGAGAAATGAATGCACACAAGATCTAAGCGCGTTGGGTTATGCTGCTGGTCATGCATCTCCCTAGCAGATACCGTGTAGCGTTTATATGGATTTGTCCGAACGCAGTGGCGCCTCCTTGAGAAACTGAATACAACAACAACACTATAAAAAAAAGAAAGAAAAAAACAAAAACAAAAAAAGAACAATGATAATGATATCAATAATAATAATGATAAAGAGGATCGTTTGAAAACCGGATACAGCAGTCACTAGCGAATAACGATAACAACATTTATAACAAAAAAGATGATAATGATAATATCACCACTAATAATGACAATGATGGTAATAAAAATAATAATGCTTGCAAAAACAAAACAGTAACAATAATAATGTAATAATAATGATAATAATAATAATAATAATAGAGTAATGATTCTTGGACGGAAAAATGGAGATATATAGTGATAGCGACGTAGTTTGTTGTTAGCGTTGAAATGATTACGAAGTGATTACATTTGATGCAAGTTTCCGGTAAGAATTTTTTTTCTTTAATTTGTTTAATCACCACTGCATGTCAAATACGTTGCAGTCAACATAAAATTACTACAAACAAATGAATTAGAAAGTAAATTACAAAAAGATACGTATATGATACATACATGCACTCACGCACACAAGTATACATGCACACATAACATACCTACCTACATACCTACGTATGTATGTATACATACACGTATGTACGTATTTGCATACATACATACTTACGTATGCACGTGCGAATGCTCATACGTAGGTAAGTACGTACGTACGTCGTACGTACGTGCATACATGCATACACGCATACAGAATAAAATACACGCATACATCATACTTACATAAAATAAACGAGCAAATGTAATGAATAGCATTCTGTCAT
>NC_134890.1:8298602-8303602 GCF_041734735.1 Babylonia areolata
TGGTGGTATCAGACAAAGGTATCTCGCTGCTGTCGGCTGTCACGTGCAAGGTGCACGTGCGTGCTTCCTTGTTATGTGTGTGTGGAGAAAGAGGGTGTGGGCGGTGTGCTGATGGCCGTGCATGGAATGGCCCAGGCTTCCAGTTCATCGCAATCTATGGCATCAGACACCATCCTTCCCCACCGTCCCGACACACCCGCTCCAGTCTCTCTGTGTATTTTGTTTGTTTTGTTTGTTTGTTTGTTTGTCTCACCATTTAGTATCCTCCTCCTCCACCTCCGCCTCATGATCATCATGATCATGATCATCATATTCTTCTTCTTCTTTATTTCAATTATTAAAAAACAAAAAACAAAAAAAAAAAAACACTAAAAACAAACTAATTCTATCATCTTATTGTCATCAATACATTTGCAGCAGAGCGTTATCGCCATCAAGAAAGAAAACATGATGATGTTGATAATAACAATAATAATAATAATAACAATAATGATATTAATAATTATAATTATAATATTGATAATAATAATAATATGAAGAAGAAGAAGAAGAAGCTTATCGTTATCGTTATTATTATTGTCATCATTATTGTTGTTGTTATCATCATCATCGTCGTCGTCATCATCATCATCATTATTCATCATCATCATCATCATTATTATCATTTTGTATTTGTATTTCTTTTTATCACAACAGATTTCTCTGTGTGAAATTCGGGCTGCTCTCCCTAGGGAGAGCACGTCGCTACACTACAGCGCCACCCATTTTTGACTCACTTGTGTAAACAAAGTGAGTCTATGTTTTAACCCGGTGTTCGGTTGTCTGTGTGTGTGTGTGTGTGTGTGTCCGTGGTAAACGTTAACATTGACATTTTCTCTGCAAATACTTTGTCAGTTGACACCAAATTTGGCATAAAAATAGGAAAAATTCAGTTCTTTCCAGTCATTTTGTTTAAAACAATATTGCACCTCTGGGATGGGCACACGAAAATAAAGAATGAAGCCTAATAGTATTCTCTAAACTTGGCACTTTGATCTGATATTCAACCCAGCAGCTAGAGCAGTCATTATTATCATTTTTTGTTCAAACAGGAACTTCTTTTGCTAAGCATGGAAGTTTTATTTATTTTGCAAACGTTTTGGTGCAGATAGCAAAAAAGGGAAATTACTCTGTAATGCTAGGGGAGTTAATTTGCTTTAAACTGATCTTTCTCATCTTAAACATTACATTTTGAAACAAGATAGGCAAGGCCTTCAAGACTCACTTGTGATGCACTTTTTAAAAAAAAATCCAAGCTTTTTATGTATTGAGTATAATTTCAAAATGTAATGTTTAAGATGAGAAAGATCAGTTTAAAGCAAACTAAGTTCCCCAGCAGAGTAATTTCCCTTGTTTTACTGTCTACACCAAAACGTTTGCGATAAATAAAACTTCCATGCTTAGCAAAAGAAGTTCCTGTTTGAACAAAAAATGATAATAATGACAGATCTTTTGTTGGGTCGAATATCAGATCAAAGTGCCAAGTTTAGAGAATACAAAAAATATAAATATAACAGTAAATGCATTATACTCAATACATAAAAAAGCTTGGATTTAAAAAAAAAAAAAGTGTATCACAAGTGAGTCTTGAAGGCATTGCCTTTCTTGTTTTTTTTATGTTTTCCTGCGTGCGGTTTTATTTGCTTTTCCTATCGAAGTGGATTTTTCTACAGAATTTTGCCGGGAACAATCCTTTTGTTGTCGTGGGTTCTTTTACGTGCGCTAAGTGCATGCTGCACGCGGGACCTCGGTTTATCGTCTCATCCGAATATCTAGCGTCCAGACCACCACTCAAGGTCTAGTGGAGGGGGAGTAAATATCGGCGGCTGAGCCGTGATTCGAACCTGCGCGCTCAGATTCTCTCGTTTCCTAGGCGGACGCGTTACCTCTAGGCCATCACTCCACATTATTATTGTTGTTGTTGTTGTTGTTGTTGTTGTTGTTATGATGTAGTGGTAGTAGCAGCAACAGTACTGATGATGATATCATAGTTATTGTTATTATCATCATCATTGTCATTATCATTATCCTTCTTCTTACCACCACCACCTCCACAACTATTACTACTACAACAATAATTGAAAGTTGTCGCGTGGAAAAGCTAATGTCAATTTTAGTAGTAGTAGTAGTAGTAGTGTGATGATTCAAAATCATTATGGGGTCACTAGATCCGACAAAAAGGGACGGGAACGAACGGGTGTCTTGGTGAAATCTAAGGTCACCACGGCAATGAATGCCTTCAAGTATATCAAACTTTTCCTCGTTGTTACTGTTGTTTTGATAATCATTGTGAACATCTGTGGCGTGACAAAGTGTACTGAGAAAGAGAGAGATAGAAATACGTTGGTACAGAAATGCACAGAGCTCTCTCTCTCTCTCTCTCTCTCTCTCTCTCTCTCTCTCTCTCTCTCTCTATATATATATATATATATATATATATATATCTATATATATATACACACATCAGTTTTCATATCGTTTATTGCAGTCATGAACTCTATGTTATGTCTCTCTCTCTCTCTCTCTCTCTCTCTCTCTCTCTCTCTCTCTCTCTCTCGATGCCAGGTGACATTTATTGTCGTGGTAACCTTAGATTTCATCAAGACACCCGTTCGTCCCCCCTTCTTTTCTTGCCGGTTTTTTTTTTATGGTAATGGGACTATCGACTTCAGAATGATTTTGAATCATCACACACACACACACACACACACACACACACACACACACACACACACACACACACACACACACACACACACACACACACACACACACACACACACACACACTTGTCTCCCTCTCTCCATGTATACATCAGTTTTCATATCGTTTATTGCAGTCATGAACTCTGTGTTGTGAATCTCTCTCTCTCTCTCTCTCTCTCTCTCTCTCTCTCTCTCTCACACACACACACACACACACACACACACACACACACACACACACACACACACACACACACAATATATGAATGAGTTTACGTGTCGTCTATTGCTGTCACGAACTCTCCCTCTTGTCACCAAATTAAAACAAGTTATTACTGCAGTGAACTTAGATTGCAGGTCGACACTCGCTCGTGACCCTTTGCTATTTTATTTCATGTGATTGTATTTTACCTGTACTGAGAATCATTGTCGAGGAATGGGTTGACGCCATCTTTGTTTTAATAGAATGATATAATATTATTATTGTACTGTATTACCGGAACCTGTGAAAGGGTCATTTCACCAAGGCAAACCAGGGCTTTTTTTGTTGTTGCCAACGACCTCGATTAATGGGAGGGAACTGTTGGTTTGTGAAACATGGGGAAGGGAACGGGAAAGTGAGGGGGTTAAGGGACCGGGGAACAGGGAAGTGAGGGGGTTAAGGGAAAGGGGAACAGGGAAGTGAGGGGGTTAAGGGACAGGGGAAGGGAAGTGAAGGGGGTTAAAGGACAGAGGAAGGGGAAGTGAAGGGGGTTAAGGGACAGAGGAAGGGGAAGTGAAGGGGTTAAGGGACAGAGGAAGGGGAAGTGAAGGGGTTAAAGGACAGGGGTACAGGGAAGTGATGGGGTTAAGGACAGAGGAAAGGGAAAGTGAAGGGGGTTAAAGGACAGGGGTACAGGGAAGTGAGGGGGTTAAGGGACAGGGGAACAGGGAAGTGAGGGGGTTAAGGGACCGGGGAACAGGGAAGTGAGGGGGTTAAGGGACGGGGGAGCAGGGAAGTGAGGGGGTTAAGTGACGGGGGAGCAGGGAAGTGAGGGGGTTAAGGGAAAGGGGAACAGGGAAGTGAGGGGGTTAAGTGACGGGGGAGCAGGGAAGTGAGGGGGTTAAGTGACGGGGGAGCAGGTAAGTGAGGGGGTTAAGGGAAAGGGGAACAGGGAAGTGAGGGGGTTAAGTGACGGGGGAGCAGGGAAGTGAGGGGGTTAAGGGACCGGGGAACAGGGAAGTGAGGGCGTTAAGGGACAGGGGAACAGGGAAGTGAGGGGGTTAAGGGACAGGGGAACAGGGAAGTGAGGGGGTTAAGGGAAAGGGGAACAGGGAAGGGAAGTGAGGGGGTTAAGGGACCGGGGAACAGGGAAGTGAGGGGGTTAAGGGACCGGGGAACAGGGAAGTGAGGGGGTTAAGGCACCGGGGAACAGGGAAGTGAGGGGGTTAATGGAAAGGGGAAGGGGAAGTGAGGGGGTTAAAGGACAGGGGAACAGGGAAGTGATGGGGTTAAGGGACAGGGGAAAGGGAAGTGAGGGGGTTAAGGGACAGGGAAGGGAAGAGGGTAAGGGAGGAAAAGTGAGGGGGTTAAGGGACAGGGAACAGGGAATGAGGGGAACAGGGAAAGTGAGGGGGTTAAGGGACAGGGGAACGGGAAGTGAGGGGGTTAAGGGACAGGGGAACAGGGAAAGTGAGGGGGTTAGGGAAGGGTAGGGGGAAGTGAGGGGTTAAGGGAAAGGAAGGAGTGAGGGGGTAAGGAAGGGGACGGAAAGGGAAAGGAAAAGGGGGGGTTAAGGGAAGGGACGGGAGAAGGAGGGGTGGAGGGAAAAGTGAGGGGTTAAGGGACGGGGAAAGGAGGGTGGGAGGAACGGGAATGAGGGTTAAGGACAGGGGTAGGGTAAGTGAGGGGTTAGGGACAGGGGAACGGAAATGAAGGGGTTAAGGACAGTGAACGGGAAGTGAAGGGGTTAAAGGACAGGGGAACAGGGAAGTGAGGGGGTTAAGGGACAGGGGAACAGGGAAGTGAGGGGGTTAAGGGACAGGGGAACGGGAAAGTGAAGGGGTTAAGGGACAGGGGAACGGGGAAGTGAGGGGGTTAAGGGACAGGGGAACAGGGAAAGTGAGGGGGTTAAGGGACAGAGGAGCAGGGAAGTGAGGGGGTTAAGGGACGGGGAGCAGGGAAAGTGAGGGGGTTAAGGGACAGGGGAACGGGAAGTGAGGGGGTTAAGGGACAGGGGAGCAGGGAAAGTGAGGGGGTTAAGGGAAAGGGGAACA
>NC_134890.1:8316102-8338602 GCF_041734735.1 Babylonia areolata
CTCTCCACAGGGAGAGCGCGTCGTTACAGTACAGCGCCACCCCCGTTGTTACCTGCCTGGATGTCTGTTTCATTTCCCGTCAGCTGTTATTTTTATGCAGTTCCTTATTGTATTGCATTAGTGATCTTTGCTGTGCGTTTTTTGTTTGTTTGCTTGTTTGTTTTTGATGTGTGTGTGTGTGTGTGTTTGTGTGTGTGTGTGTGTGTGTGTGTGTGTGTGTGTGTGTGTGTGTACTGTCCCCTGGAGTAAAGCGTGTCGTCATCATCCGGTGCCACACTTGTCCCCTCTTCCGCGCGCGCACACACGCCATTATAAAAAAAATATATATATCAACCGCTCTCTCTCTCTCTCTCTTTCTCTCTCTCTCTCTCATATATATATATATATATATATATATATATATATATATATCCGTGTGTGTGTGTGTGTGTGTGTGTGTGTGTGTGTGTGACACGTCTTGAAAAAAGTTCCATGGCGTGTGACTTGTGACCATCCTCATAGTATGAAATATCGTGAAGTGTATACATGAGATCGGGCACACACACCTTTTTGCTGACCCCTATGAATGAAGTCTCCTTTTGCTGTGAGGTTCCTTTCAATAGAGACCATTTGTCAGTTCTCGAAACCACGCCTCTCCCACCTTTCCATCCCTTGTGTGTGTGTGTGTGTGATAACATATTCGGGTAAATCTTTTTGTTTGCTTGGCTGGCTGGTTTGGTTTTAGTCGTTTGATTACGTTTTTTTTTTCTTCTCGAAATGAAAGAACATATAGTATAATTATCATTGACCTGAAGCTGTGAACCTTGTAAATGGAGAGAGGTATTGTTGTTGTTTTTTTTCTCCTTTCTGTGTCTGTAGAATGATCCAACGTGTGTTTGAGCTCGCGAGCAAAAAAAATCACACACACAAATAAGTTATGATTTGGAAATTGAACATGGCTACGTTCCTTCAAACTTAAACTTATTTCTGGTTATAGACTGCATCGGATTTGTCGTCCATCCAAGTGTGGTGAAAATACACCGTTGACTTCATTTTATTTTACTTTATTTATCTATTCATTTATATATTTTGGTAAAGACACGTTAGTACATTCGAACGTCCGGACTACGACATTCTCTCGACTGCAGACAAAACTGGCTTAGATCGTCAGATATTAGAATCAATCGATTGCAGACAAAACTGGCTTAGATCGTCAGGTATAAGAATCAATCGATCCTGTTCGTGTGTTTGGTGTGTATGAATATGAGAGAGAGATTGACTGATTGATAGAGAGAGAGAGAGAGAGAGAGAGAGAGAGAGAGAGAGAGAGACTCGAATACACCCCTCTCCCGCAACACACTCCTTTCCCAAAGCACACACACACACACACACACACACACACACACACACAACATCACACCAGATGGCAATCTTTAAAATAAACGCCTCGACTCCGATCTCAAGTTCTTGAATTTCAGTCCTCTATAATCTCCCACCCCAGCCCTCCCTACCCCACCCAGCCCCACTTCACACGTTTTTACATAAAGACGACAGCCAGGGAAGGGAGGCCACTGACAACACGTGGCCAAGGAAGGAAGCTCAGCTCAGAAAATTTGCCCGTGGTGGCAATATTGATCGGGGATGGAGGGGTGCGGTGGGACCTGGGTGTGGGACCCCATCGATTGAGATGGTCACAAACCGTCTCACGTTTTCCGCAATACAGCCAGCCGGCGTTCTGTTTATATATGTTTTCGATCAGGTGGGTGGGTGGGGTATGTGTTTATCTTTTACTTTCTTTTTTTCAGTATTTTATTTGTAGTCTACATGATTTGATGGTGTGGGCAGTGTAATATGGGCAGGATTTCAGTTGTTTTTGTCGGTGTTTTTTTTCTCTTTTTTCTCGAATTGGGAGAAGAATACTATGCAAGTATAGAATTCAAGAATGAGTGTGAGGGGGGGGGGGCGGGGGGGGGGGGGGGGGGTAGAGCTTAGGTAGACGGGGTGGATGAGTGAAGTGGAGGGGTGAGAGGAAGATGGGGAGTATCGATAATATCTTTTTATTGTTTTTCACTTCTTTTTGATAATGATCAAAGCGTCACGTACGGTGCGGCAACACGAGCAATAATAACAGGAATATAAGCAAGCAAAGTCACACGATGTTTTGTGTTTTTTTTGTTTTTTGTTTTTGTTTGTTTGTTTCTTCAGGTGAAGGTGAGAACTCCTTATTGCAGAAAGGGAGTATGAGAATTATAATAATGGTGATGATGATGATGACAATAATAATAATAATAATGGGCATTTATGGCGCTTAATCTTACCAAAGCCCTAAGCGCTTACAAAACAACAACAACAACAACAAAACCATATAGGACAAGTACAATGAGACGAAACAGCACAGGCATCAAGGAACAGTCACCACTTCCACCACGATTTTGCCGTTCTCTTATCACGCACACAACAGACACTCACGCAGAAGGGACACACTAACTGGAGAGGAATGAAACAGAGATGCCAATCAGGATGGGAAAAGAGTAGTTTTAAGAGAAGATTTGAAGGATGACAGAGAATTATGAAGAATGAAAAAGAAAAAAAAAATGAAGAAAAAAGAGCAGTAACCATTACATAGAAATCATCAGGTCAACTCAAACTAAAAACAAAACAAAACCGCTAACATAATGTTCACCAACATTGAATGGAGATCTTCAATTGACAAAACAGACTTCACTGTTTGTCTGCCCTTTTCTGTCAATAACTTTATTTGAAGGGAAGGGGGTGGGGGGGCAACGGTTCACACAACAAGACAGATAATAATTATATATACAGTAGTTGAATGAACATTTAAACTGTAAATAACGTAAGCATATAAGATTTTATTCGTAAGTTCAGTAATTGTAGTAAAGTGTGTCACCCACGGTCTCTGGCGATTGACTTTCTACATTCATTATCGGCCGTTTCTCTTGCTGAAATTAAGGGCTACTTTCTTTTTCTTTTTTTTCATAAAGACAATTAAGTAAATCTAATGGACCGTACTTCTAGTTATATAAAGTTGTTGTTTTTTGTGGGTTTTTTGTTGTTTTTTTTTTTTTGTTTTGTTTTTTTGTTCCACGTTCTGTCTACCCTGTTTCCCGCAACTCACCACGCAGCTCACCCCCTCCTCTCCTACCTTCTTCTTCTTCCTCGTTCGCCTCCCATTAGATGAGCAGCCTGGTGTCCTCGATGAAGGCTGCCGTCCGTCGCAGCTCCTCCAGGGTGCCGTACAGTTTGGCTTCCACTGCTGTCGGTGTTGGCCAGTACTTCCTCCTGGATGCTGCATGCGTCCTACAGTTTTGAAAGATGTGGTCAGTTGTCTTTGGTCCCTCACCACAAGGGCACTCTCCACTCTGTCCAATGCCAAATTTTATGTGTATGTGGTGGAGCAGGCGGTTGTGTCCAGTCCTCAGGCGGAAGATCTTGACCTGTTCCCGTCGTTCCAGCAAATGGTATCTGTCTTCTGGGCTCTCCTACCTTTAAATCGTATGAAAAAAAAGTCTAGATGATGACATTCAAATGTGAAAATTGATATACCTACCTTACCAAGATGTCTGCAGTCAGCAGTATGTGTGACTGGACATTATACAGAACACCCCCCCCCCCCCCCCCCCCCCCGCCCCACCCCTCCCTTCTCTTCTTGAAAATAACAACGGTATTACGTCTTAAAATTAAATACCATATACGTAGAACACACATATTCTAATCTCCTGTTGTTGTTGTTTAGTTGATGACTAAGTCGTGTATTTCTGATTTTCTCAACGTTTGCATCCCTTCGCGCCATCCTCGTTCTTGATCTGATGCCAGACTGTTTCGAGTTCCCTCAAACAGAACCGAAACAAAACAAAAATCAAAAAGCCACTGTACCTTTTCCATTTAGTCCCCGGCTGTCTGTCTGAATCACCTTTTAAGTCTACCCAGGAATCTACTCTGTTTATTCAGTACAATTACAGAAGTAGCAGCAGTAGTAGTAGTTGTGGT
The DNA here is from genome assembly GCF_041734735.1 of Babylonia areolata. NCBI lineage: Eukaryota > Metazoa > Mollusca > Gastropoda > Neogastropoda > Buccinidae > Babylonia > Babylonia areolata. The sequence goes on from NC_134890.1 coordinate 8,320,090, forward strand.
AGCAGCAGCAGCAGTAGTAATGATAGTAGTGGTAGTAGTAGTAGTAGTATACACCTGCTTGCTGTGGAGACGAAGAGATATCTCATGAGATCAACTGTATCAGACAACTAAACAAACCAGTTTCAAAGTGAACACGGCCAGGCGAGCATACATTCATTCATTCATTCAATCAACCGGAGCGGCCACAAAGCACACACTGACCAAACAAACTCCAATAATAATAAATAACCTGTAGAATGAAAGCTGAGATTGTAGTCGACGAACGCTGTGGTGGCTTTTTTTTATTATTATTATCATTATCATTTTAAAGGCTCCATCAAGCGGGAGCTGTGCATATTGTAAATATATACATATGGTCCCTTACTGAATTCAGTCCCCCTGGCTGATTTATAGAGCTGATCTGTATGACGCTGGATGGGGAAGGAGGAGGAGGAGAAGGGGAGAGAAGGGAGGAGGAAGTGGGGTGTGTGTAGGGTGGAGGGGGGAGGGTATTTTTGAAAAGGGGGTGGGGGAACTGATCCTGGTGGAAACCGGATCTGGTTTATCTGGGCGGTGATCTGCCGGTGGTGGGATTACGTGGGTTTGGTCGGCGCTCCTTTGAAATTTAGCCCCGGCGGATAAGAGGAGGTTTTTTGGTTGTTGTTGTTTGTTTTTTTGTTTTTTTGTTCTTGTTGTTTTGTTGTTGTTTTTTGTTTGGAGGGATGGCTTCTAGGGTAAGGGCGGGGGAAGGAGAGAGGGTGGGGGGGTTTGGGGTGGTGGTTGGGAGCGATCATGACATGTTGTGATATGTGTAGGTGGCAAACACCCTACAGTATTAGAAATTCAAGGACGACTTCCACCGTGGCATGGGTATTTTATGCACAAACAAATAAATATAAATATAAAACACCCTCCACATGCTTGCAAAAAACAGAAACACGCGGTGTGTCGGGTTGAAGCCGCCCCCTAGGGGGTTCAGTTACAAACCAATAAGCCCGCCAGTCATGCGTACTGATATTTCATTAATAAAATGCATGCCACTGTTGGAGACGTTTATGGATTCTCAGTGCGTGTGTGGGGGAGGGGGAGGGGTGGAGGCGGAGAGGGGGGTTGGGGTTAGTGGTGGTGCGCGCGCGACTAAGTGTGTACCCATCCCTGCTACGGTACGGATCGATACCTGATCGCTTCATTGTCATACATGTCTCCAAAATATTGTTGCCTGGCTCGGGTTTCTCAGCCATCGGTCTGCAGGTATAATTAACAGAAAATGGGCGTACGTTGAGCCGACGGCGAGTCCACCCCACAAAACAGGCACACTGGTGTCAACTGAGAGAGACTTCGTGTGCTTTATTTGTGTGCCTCAGTGGTTCAGGTCTCCCTAGCTGGTCAGTCTGCTGCTGGTGAGGTCAAACGGGAGAGTTGGATATCCACAAGATTCGGTAGAGTTAAAAGGTTAAACATCTTTTAGCCATTATAGGCCATCGGGGCTGTAATTTCATACCCACTGTGTCTAAGGCACGGTATAGACAGGCGGGGCCCACTCCTCTCCTACCGCCGTTTTTAACCTTCCCCAACCGAAGTCCAGACTTGGACGGAGTGAGGAAAATCGGAGCAAAGTGCCCTGACCCCAGGACACAGCACCATTCAGCCCAAACGGGGCTTCGAACCCTCATAACTGGTGAACGATTACTAACGAAACCCAACGTCTAACCGAGTCTGCCGCCGCGCCTCCTTTAAGAGGGTAAAGGGGCGCTAATTAAAATCACTGGTTGACACAGTTTTTGTCTGTTTGTTCGTTTGATTTCTTCATTTATTAATTTGTTTATCTGTGTATTTATTATCACCATCATTATTATCATCATTATTATTATAGTTCGGTAGAGGATAGGGGGATAACAGGCAGGAATCAACCCCACAAGTTCAGGGGAATATTATGGATTGCTTTCCAATACAGGTGTCGTCCCTTGTTTGAGTCTGAACCTTTGTTGAAGGCCAGCGCTGGGTGGTGCTGGCGCTGAGTTTGCCTAAAATTAATAACTGTCTTAAGGGTATGGAATTAGTGCAGACTTAGGCAGACTCTGAAGCGATAAGCAAACCCAGGGCTGGTAAGATTGCCAATACAGTCCGGCCACGAAAGGGTTCATCAGGCGACTGGGTGACTGGACAGATGATTGTCAGGTCTGTGCACACAACCACGCACCTTCATCGTGCACGTGACAACCGTGCAGAATCCGTAGGCGACACGAAAATACACCACCGACACACACACACACACACACACACACACACACACACACGACAACAACAACAAGAAACACGTAAACACACTCTCACATAGACTAACACAAATACACACATATACGTGCACGCACGCACACATAAGCACGCACGCACACGTACACGCAGGCACACCCACACGCGCGCGCGCGCACACGCACACACACACACACACACACACACACACACACACATATACATATAAACTCCATCCACACACCCACACCCAAACATACACAACCCCATTCCCCCTTTTACCACTTCCATATTCACACACTTACGCGCGCTCGCAGGCACACACACGCACACAAACACAAACACACTCAAAACCACACATACGTACACACACATGTTGCTCACATAGCACACCCTAACACCTCTCCTCCCCCCCCCCTTCCGCCCCCACCCCCGTCCCCCGACCTCCTCCCCCCCTCACCGTCCCCGAGCAGTTGTGCACATTATCATGTTATCATCTCCACTGACGGAAGACTGGTGGTGTGATGGCCCACACTGAAGTGTTCACCAACACAGGGCCCTCTGTTCCTGACACAGCCTGCACTCGCTGTACTTGTGCATGGATTCAGTCGAAGGACTCGTTTGTGCATTAAAAAAAAGTAAAAAAAGTAAAATAAAAAAATAAAATCAGAACACGGATGCCATCGAGATTCGCCCGTGCGGAATTTTCCTAACAACAACATTTGTGAACAGATGTGTCCGATCAGAATTATGATTAGATGAAAAAGACCCCCCCCCCACCCCCCACCCCACCCCTTCGCCTCAAAAAAAAAAAAAGGTGAAGATGGGAGGGGGAGGTATGGTGGGAGAAGAGAGGGTGTATGTAGATAGGTAGGGGTTGAGGGTCTTTTGTGTTCGAACCCGAGCATTTAAAAGCGTGGGTGGGTGGTGGTGGGAAGGGGTGGCTTGGAAGAAAGGGGGAAGAAAGTATAGTTTTCAGTTTCGCTTTTGATGTCAGTGTTTTTGTTGGTATGGCGTGTGTAAAAGATCATGTATATGTCATGTTTCAATGCCCCCTGGGGGCCGCAAGACACAAACATTTTGTTTTGCCTTGCTCTTCTGTCCATTCTGAATGAAAGAGGGAGGAAACAGGACGGAAGGAAGACTGTGACTCAAATGAGTGCACACACACACACACACACACACACACACACACACACACACACACACACACACATCTCCGTTGCTGGACGAAGGACGGACAAAGAAAGAAATCGATGAGCAACGTCATTCCTACAGATTTCACCAAAAGTTAAGGACCACTTGATTAAAGCAGGTCTGTTTTCATAGACTGTTTTTAGAAAAAAACATGCCTTCTTCATTGGAAAAAAAAAGAAAAAAAACACCTCACTTTTTTCCTTCTGTTTTCTTCCTCTCTCCCCCCACCCCCCTCTTTTATTTTTCATAACATGTCAGTTTTCGATTAATACATTCTTTCTAAATGTATTCAAAGTTGTATTCTTCCAAATATATTCAGTTCTTTGTCCGAATATTCTGTTTTCATGGACAATTTCAGTGAATATTTTAACATTATACATGTGTTTTGAGTTGTCTTGAGATTTAGGTTGCTCTAGTGTGAATATGTGGGTTCTATGTGTGGCAAAATCAACGAAATGTTCTTCGACAGTATAATACACATACATCGAAAGTCATGCAATTAGGTCAACATTGATCATTGAGGAAAGGAAAAGAAAAAAAAAAAGAGGAAAGTTCTGGGCAGGAGGCAGGGTCCGCCCCCCCTTGAAACGACGCACAGTGATTGTTCAGAAATTCACAGTTATTCATTGGCTTACAAACGACGCACTTCAGTAATTCACAGTTATTCATTGGCTTACAATCGACGCACTTCAGTAATTCACAGTTATTCATTGGCTTACAAACGACGCACAGTGATTGTTCAGTAATTCACAGTTACTCATTGGCTTACAAACGACGCACTTCAGTAATTCACAGTTACTCATTGGCTTACAAACGACGCACTTCAGTAATTCACAGTTACTCATTGGCTTACAAACGACGCACTTCAGTAATTCACAGTTATTCATTGGCTTACAAACGACGCACAGTGATTGTTCAGTAATTCACAGTTACTCACTGGCTTACAAACGACGCACTTCAGTAATTCACAGTTACTCATTGGCTTACAAACGACGCACTTCAGTAATTCACAGTTACTCATTGGCTTACAAACGACGCACTTCAGTAATTCACAGTTATTCATTGGCTTACAAACGACGCACAGTGATTGTTCAGCAATTCAGTTACTCATTAGCTCACAAACGATGGTTGCGGATTTTCAATGTTTTGATACAGATGCAGGAAATCAATTCCTGTGGTTATGAGTGGTGCTGATGACAATGGCTGCATGAACCACCTTTTGCCGAAAAACTCAGCACCATTTCGCCATGCACCCCGTGCAAGTTCCCAAGCGGTCCTCAACTTTTTGCGAGTCGTGCAGTATGCACACGTGCGCGTAGTGGTCTGGCGAGCCCGTTGGTGCACGTCCACAGCAAGGCGTGGACAGCGGAGAGCCCGGACAAGCCTCTGCTGGTCAGTCCTCAGAAACAAGGGGACCCGGGCAGTGACCACAAAGGTCAGAAATAAAGAGCTTAGCGGTGGGTACTGGGGGAGGGGAGGGAGGGTGTGACCGGGGACAGGTGGGGTGGGGGGGGGGGGGTATCAAGAAGAGAGGGGTGGGGATGGGTGGGGGGGCTTGTGGAGGGTGAGGGGTAGGAGGGGCAGATCTGGAGGGCTGGTCCCTCTGTGAATGTCATGGTCATGTTGTTTTTGGCGGCTTTGCTGAGAATGGGACTGCCCAGACTATCAGCTTGGACAGGACGGCTGTACAGGTCTGTGTGTAGACCTGTGTGTCTGTTTGTCCGTCTGTCAGTCTGTGTGTCTGTCTCTGTTTGTCTCTCACTTTCTGTCTTCCGCCCACCCTCCACAACCCCCTCTCTCTTTCTTTCCGCCCAGAAACGAAGTATTGGTTGTATTAGGTGATGAAACACGAATTGAACAATTTTAGTGTTGTTTATATATGGTTATTTATATCAGAAAAATGTGTTCCCACATTCTGAAAACGGAGTTATAATGTTCCACTGTTTAACCCCGCCACATCTTTCCTACGCATTTTCCCACATGCTTTAGTATGTATTGTGGCCACAGGTCGATGTACATTATCTTTCTGAGTCTCTGTGTGTATGTCCATGTCTCTGTCTGTCTGTCCGTCTGTTTGTCTGTCACTCTGTCTCACTCTCTGTCTCTCTCTGTCTGTCTGTCTGTCACTCTGTCTCTCTCTGTCTCTGTTTGTCTGTCTGTCTGTCACTCTGTCTCACTCTCTGTCTCTCTCTGTCTCTGTCTCTGTCCCTCTCTCTCTGTTTTGGTTTATGTATCCCTGTCCTACTCTCTGACAAAATATGGCAAACAAAATACATTGGTAACCTTTCTTTATCTTTTGTTTTATTTACTCGATTTCTGTTGGTCTGTCTGTCTCTCTATCTGTCTGTCTGTATGAGTGTCTTTCTATATCTTTGTCTTTTTCTGTTTGTCTCTCACTGTCCGTCCGTCCGTCTGTCTATCTGTCTCTTTCTCTAAGTGTGTACACATGAGCGTGCTTTTGTGTGCACACGGGTTCACGTATTTTCTTTCTTCTTTTTTTTTTTCCAGTGTGTTTTCCCCTCCTTCTTCTCGTCTTCCTATGTTTCCTCCTTTTCTCTTCTTCTTCTTCTCCTAATCTTCCTTTTATTGATAGTTTCGTTTGTAGCTACTATCTATGACCCAAATGATATAGATGAACTGATTGATTATTTACAGTTCATAGAATATGTAAATAGATAAATAATTCTGTAAACAGATCAATGAATCGCTTCCTTAACCCTCTTTCCTGTACAGTCAGTAAGGTGGTTTGTCTGTACATCAGTGATTCTTGTGTCTGAATGTTGTCATGAACAAATAACCATTGAAAGAAGGAATAAGTCAGAGAAAGAAAGAAAGACATGACGGAAGAAAAAACGAAAAAACAAAAGAAAAACAAACAAACGAAAACACAATAAAACATACCAGGGAATATATAGATATACACGATGAAGATATCACAGTGATTTGATTAGTTTATACAATCACTGTCTCAGGCATAATTATATAAATAATGAATAGATGAATGGACAAATAAACAAATAATGAAAGAAATTAGCACACACACACACACACACACACACACACACACACACACACACACACACACACACACCAATAAAGTCTGTCTGGTACTATACATGGACATGTGTTACTTGTTACCTTGTTTTGTCAGAATGATTTTGCACGTGGTGGATTTTTTTTTTTTTTTTTTTTTTTTTTTTTTTTTCATTTCCCACTTTTCTTTTGTTTCAAATCTTTTTTTCATGTATTTATGTTTGCTTATGCGGGTGATAGTTTAATAATCTGAACGGCTGGTTTGTCTTCCTATTGCTTTGCCCTGCTGTGACTAAAGTGTATGGGTTCATTTGGATATCTCCTGCTTAGCATACGTCATCGTCATTTCTGTTCCAACGGATAATGACGTAGGTTGTGCGACTGACGTAGGGATGAATGGATTAGGACACACACACACACACACACACACACACACAGAGATATATATATATATATATATATAGAGAGAGAGAGAGAGAGAGAGAGAGACATACAAGGTAAAGCCTGGGACTGACGACACTCTGCTGTTGAAGCCAATTCTTTTAATGGGCGAGAATTTGAGAGTGTAAGTGAAAGTCAACAGTCATTTTTTGGGGGGTGGGGAGGTTGCTGTTTTTTGTGTTTTTTTGTTGTTGTTGTTTTGTTTTTTTGGTTTGGTTTTGTTTTTTTTGGTGGAGTGGTCCTTTTTTTGTTTTTTTGGTGGGGTGGTCCGACATTTTCATGAATGTGAATTTTATAAATAGGTAGGTAAGCAGGTAGGCAGGTACGTAAGTGAGTAGACAGAACAATGAACAAATGAACAAATGTTTAATTGAGGGAAACTGGATAAGCTGGAAGCTTCTTTACACCATGCCCTCCCTCACACACAGACAGACAGACAGGTAGACAGGTACAGGTAGATAGATAGATAGATAGATAGACAGACAGATAGATAGATAGATAGATAGATAGATAGATAGATAGATAGATATAGATGCCAGTGTATTCTCACCGAAGTGCAACGAAGCAGCACTGTTGGTATCGTGGGTGAAGGCCTACAGACGATAGCTGTGATACGGCCTGATATGGTCGGTGCTTTCCTCACGGTCGGCCGGGCTTTATTGTTCAGTCGATAAAGTCAGCCACCTTCTGTTGTGTGGCCCTTCTGTGTTATTGACTTATTTTTACTGCGAAGAAAAGAAAGAGAAAAAAAGTCAAAGAAATCCAAAACCTAAAATCTTGTGAGCTGAAATCGGAGACCGTTTATATATATATTTCTTTCTTTCTTTCTTCTTTTTATTGTATGTTTGATCTTGTCGCGTGGGAAACTGATGTGTATCAGAAAGGAAAACAATCGATCAGTGATGAAGTTTCACTTTCTGTCTGTGTACGTTAGCTCGGCTTCCCGTATCTATCTGTCTATCTATTACACACACAACACACAGACACACACACACAGACAATCATTGTGCAAATTAAGAATATCCTGTCATGATTTAGCAATAGAAAAAGGCCGATATTTCAACATTCCAAAAGAAAGGAGACTGCTTACAATGTCAAACAATAGAGGATGAATTTCATTTCTTAGATGACTGCGAATTATACAAAGAAATAAGAATAGAATTCATACAAAAAATTCAAAATTACATTCCAAATATTATTAAACCCAGTCAGCTAATACTGGAAGACAAACTTGTGGGACTGTTTGGGAAATTTGTCAGTAACTGCTGTCAAAAACGCCATAGCGTGCAAGAGTGATTCAATGTCTTGTTCAGTATTGATCTATGTTTGTTTTGCTTTTCTTTTGTGCGTGGTTTCATGTAACTTAGCATGCGTGTCTTATAAACCTTGTTCAGGTTTAATTGACATTAAAATTGATTCTGATTCTGATTCTCATTCAGACACACAGCACACACACACACACACACACACACACACACACACACACACACACACACACACACACACGTATATATGTATGTATATATTCGTAGATGGGAGTGGGGAGTGGGTATGGGGAAAGGGGGGGGGGAGCGTTTTTATTTGTTTTCGTTTTGTTTTTAGCTATTTTTCTCTGTTTTGTTCTGTGTCATATATTTTTTTCACTTGATTTGTATTCATAGTTTTAACAGCACGCAATACTACTGCTACTGTAGCTATGCTTCTTCTACACGGTACAGATAGTAATAATATAATAGTAATAATGATAACAACAATAACAACAACAACAACAACAACAACAATAATAATAATAATAATAATAATAATGGTAATAATAAAATAATGAAATTAATAATGATGATGGTGATGGTGATGATGACGACATGATGATTATGATGAACAAGGCAAAACGAAAAGAATAAACAAAACAGAAAAAGAGGAAAGATTGGTTGCAACGTTAAAAGAGCGAGACATGCAATGCACACAAACATGAAGAGAAACTGTAATATCCATCCAGCCATATGCTTTTCAATTCATAACACACGGTGAAAACTTCTGTCTGTTCCCCGCAAAAAAACATGACGCGGAGAAAAAAAAACAAAAAACAGACATCCTTCAATTGATTACATTATGTATGCATACAACCATCATATCTATTCATATATTTGGAAACATTCACGCGCATGAACTTCTACTTCTACCTCCGTACACGTACACGTACGTGCACATGCATAACAAGTTCGGCGGCATTCAAAACCTCGGTGGTCCGTGACAACAGTGGTATAAATGCGGTAAGCATTGTTCCCGAGGGTTGCGCTTACACCACGTTATCACCCTCACGTTTAACTGTTCAGTTGGGGAACACGACCCACAATATCTTTCAAACAAAGTGCCTCTGTATGTGCCAAAAACATACAGTGGTGATTTTTGTTGTTGTTGTTGTTTGTTTAATCAATCTCTGTTTCTCTTTGCTTTTTCTTCTGGTTTTTGTTGTTGTTGTTTTTTTCCTTCTGATTTTGTTTTCTGCTCAGGATTTGTCCTTGACCTTGGAGTAGTCATTCGGATGAGACGATAAACCGAGGTCCCGTGTGCAGCATGCACTTAGCGCACGTAAAAGAACCCACGGCAACAAAAGGGTTGTTCATGGCAAAATTCTGTAGAAAAATCCACTTCGATAAAAAAAAAAAAAAAAAAAAAAAAATGCACGCAGGAAAAAAAAAAAAAAAAAAATGGGTGGCGTTGTAGTGTAGCGACGCGCTCTCCCTGGGGAGAGCAGCCCGAATTTCACATAGAGAAATCTGTTGTGATAAAAAGAAATACAAATACAAAATACAAATAATGTAGTTCGCGATTGGTCAAACGTTTTGATTCTTCTTTGAGTTTATTGATTTTAATCTTACTTTAAATTTTGTTACTTTAAATCAGTTAGCCTTATACTATTTCCTTTTTAATTCTTTTTTTTTTCACTGTTTTACTATCATTATTTGCTTTCTAGACAGACAAACCAGAATGACAGTGGAGCTTTAGTGTTACGAAATGCGGGAATAGTGGTGTGTTTAGCAACCTATATTGAAATCTGCCCTTTGGGTCAAGTTGTTCGTGACTGTGGTCTTTTTCCGTGAAGGCTGGTGTGGTCTAGGCGGTGGTCCTGACGCTGGAAGGCTGTTTATACGCCGGCTGCAGAGGATGCTGGAAGTCAGGACAGCCATTGGCATGGTGCCGGAGCTGACCAAGGTCCCTCCACATGCATCCCTCGCCATCAGCACCTCGTCAGGAAAGATCTCCTCTGTTGCTTTTACACAGAGTTCGGAAGAACGAGTATTACAAACGACTGCACGTGTAAAGCCGTTGCACAGTGGTGCAGAAATCCTAATTTTGTAACGGTCCACTCTGAAATGTTCAGATTATTTGCGACGAGGATGCGGCATTCGGGCACTGTATGGTCATTGTCGGGAACGTCATGTTGGATGGTTTGGTCAGGAAGTCCTGTGGCCTTAGATGATTGGATTGTTGTTATTATTAAATTATTATTATTATTATTATTGTTATTATTATCATATTATTATTATTATTATTATTATTGTCGTTGTTGTTGTTGTTGTTATCGTCGCTATCATCATATTCATCATCATTATTAACAAGATCATCATTATCATTATTTATATCATTATAACTGGTAGTGGTGGAAGTCGTCGTCGTCGTAGTAGTAGTGGTAGTGTTCATATCATTACTATTTTCGTTTTATCATCATCGTTATTATTAAAGTTGTTGTTAATACTTTTTCTTTCGTTGCGTGGTCTTTATTTGGATCTCAACAGACGGTTGTTCCGAACTGGCAAAATCTATTTCAGTGATGGCAAATTAATTTTGTGTCAGTGATATTCAGGGAGTTCGCCGGGAAAAAAAGCCGAACAAAAAACAAGACAAAACAATAATAACAACAACAACAAACACACTTTTTTGAAACATGAATATTCTGTCGGTGTGTTTTAGTTTACTGTTTACGCTTTCTTCCCAAGACTTTTGTCGATGATCCACCATTCGGAAACACGTTTTGGGTCATCTCAGTGTTCTCCAGTTTTGCTGTTTTTTCTTCTTTTTTTTCTTTTCTTCATTTTGTGCTCTTTTTAACATTATGCATTTTGTCAATGTAACTTTTTATTGCCTTTTTGTTGTTGGTTTTACCAGCTGTCATCTTCTTCCCAATGTTGTTTTTTTTTATGCTGATTAATTTTTTTTTTTTTTTAAAGAGCATATCGAATCCACGCTTGCTTTTATTGCTATTCATATTTTTTCGGCGTGTTTTGGTGGGGTAGGCATTTTCGCGAAACCTTCCTGTGTGTTTTAAAATAGGAATTGATTCTCTCTCTCTCTCTCTCTCTCTCTCTCTCTCTCTCTCTCTCTCTCTCTCCCCTCTGTGTGTGTGTGTTGTGTGTGTGTGTGTGTGTGTGTGTGTGTGTGTGTTTAAGCTGACCTGTACAATTGTATCGTGTGCGATGATTGTTGTTTTGTTTATGTCTACATATATACTTTCAGTGTGCATTTTTTCTTCAAATTTGCGAAAATCTTCCAATATGCTAGTTTGCAAATTATCCTGTGAACGTTTCGGATACTTTTTTTTTGGGGGGGGGGGGGGGGCTAACTATCCTAGTAGACTATATTTAGGATTGGGGGGGAAAAAAAGCAAATTCTTCATTTCTTTGTGCAATTTTTTGCTGAAGTTTACAAATCCCTTTACTGATATTTCATTCCGGTGTGTGTGTGTGTTTGTTTATCTTTGTTTTGTTAAAGTCATTGTTTTGTTTGATTTTTGTCAATCATATTTCACATAAGGAAATGTAAATGGTCGGTCCTTTTGTTTAGTCTTTTTTTTCCCCGATACCCTTTCTCTCTTTAACTCTATCCCCGTTTCATTTTCTTGTTCAGAGCGAAAATGCTGACGATTTTCTTTCTTTTTTTTCTTTTTTTTTTTTACTTCTTTTTTCCCCCCTGCTGTACATGTCTTTGTTAAGCTGAAGATAAAAGATCCCAAGAAATGACGCAAATTGTCCATTAGGGTATTTGGACACCAACGGACAGGTCTGTATCCTGTTCTGCAGTTTATGGTGTAATATCTGACAGCAAAATATATAACTGAGCGGCGCTCGAGAGAGAGAGAGACAGAGACAGAGAGAGACAGACAGACACATAGAGAAAAGAAGAAAATGCAAGACATATATAGATAGGGCCAAAGAGGGAAACCACGAGGTTAGAGAGATAAAAAGAGAGGTACAGAGAGAGGGAGAGAAAGAGAGAGTGAGAGAAAAGAAAGAAGTAAAAAAAACAAAAAAAAAAAAAACAGGGGCGGGAGCGAGAGATAGAGAGACAGAGAGGGGGGAGGGTCAGGAGGGAAGGGTGGAAGAGAGAAATCCTGTGAAGCTGGTAGAGAGAGAGCGAAATGGGAGGGGGGGGGGGGGCGGCAAACATAGAGATTGAGACCTAGGGACAGTAAGAGATGGAGAGACCGAAACATGGAGATGGAGATTGAGACCTAGGGACAGTAAGAGATGGAGAGACCGAAACATGGAGATAGAGATTGAGACCTAGGGACACTAAGAGATGGAGAGACCGAAACATGGAGATAGAGATTGAGACCTAGGGACAGTAAGAGATGGAGAGACCGAAACATGGAGATAGAGATTGAGACCTAGGGACAGTAAGAGACCGAAACATGGAGATAGAGATTGAGACCTAGGGACAGTAAGAGATGGAGAGACCGAAACATGGAGATAGAGATTGAGACCTAGGGACAGTAAGAGATCCAGACCGAAACATGGAGATAGAGATGAGACCTAGGGACAGTAAGAGATGGAGAGACCGAAACATGGAGATAGAGATTGAGACCTAGGGACAGTAAGAGATGGAGAGACCGAAACATGGAGATAGAGATTGAGACCTAGGGACAGTAAGAGATGGAGAGACCGAAACATGGAGATAGAGATTGAGACCTAGGGACAGTAAGAGATGGAGAGACCGAAACATGGAGATAGAGATTGAGAACTAGGGACAGTAAGAGATCGAAACATAGAGATTGAGACCTAGGGACAGTAAGAGATGGAGAGACCGAAACATGGAGATAGAGATTGAGACCTAGGGACAGTAAGAGATGGAGAGACCGAAACATGGAGATAGAGATTGAGACCTAGGGACAGTAAGAGATCGAAACATGGAGATAGAGATTGAGACCTAGGGACAGTAAGAGATCGAAACATGGAGATAGAGATTGAGACCTAGGGACAGTAAGAGATGGAGAGACCGAAACATGGAGATAGAGATTGAGAACTAGGGACAGTAAGAGATCGAAACATGGAGATAGAGATTGAGACCTAGGGACAGTAAGAGACCGAAACATGGAGATAGAGATTGAGACCTAGGGACAGTAAGAGATGGAGAGACCGAAACATGGAGATAGAGATTGAGACCTAGGGACAGTAAGAGATGGAGAGACCGAAACATGGAATCGAAAGGAGAGAAAGAAGAGAGAGAGAAAGGGAGGGGAGAGAGAGAGAGAGCAAAAAAAGGGGGGGAGAGAGAGAGAGAGGGGGGGGGAGAAAAAAGGCAGAGGGAGAGGGAGGGAGGGAGGGAGATGAGCAGAAAGGGGGACACAGGGAGATAAGAGGCGAAGACATCGTCCATAACCACAAGCAGCCACAAAAACAACAAACCACCGCCAACCCCCAAAACCCCTTTCTCGTCACCCCACCCCCCAAAGAAAAAAACAAAAAACAAAAAAAACCGGAAACCAAATAACGAAAACAAATGTCTCTTCTTGGTTACAGATGAAAGCACTTTGAAAGCAAATTGTCACACACACACACACACACACACACACACACACACACACACACACACACACACACACATAGAGGAAAGCAAAACTGTTAGTGTTCTTCCCCGCTCCTTGCACAAAGCATTAAAGGCGAGCCGTTAATTCGTTGCGCGTGTAAAACTGCTTTTGGCGGGGGTGGTGGTGGGGGGAAGGGGTTGTGGAAAGGGGAGGCAGGGGGGGAGGCAGTAGTTCTGTGAGGTTGGGGGAGGGGGGGGAGCGGGGAGCGGGAATGGGGGCGGGGGGGTGGAGAAACGAAACGGTTCCTTTTTGGCGTTGATTCCATAACTCAGCCAGACCAGCAGTCTCCCCCGAACACAACAATTCGGGCTGGCTGGCTGGAAGACGCTCCTCGCTCTGAGTGGCCTTAAATCATTTTTTACGACGCGGGGCTAATGGAAAATTAAACCCAGGCACCACCCCCCAAAAATCATATCCCCACGCAAAAAGTCAATAACCGCAAAACATTAATTACGTCACGTCCTCCTCCTCCTCCTCCTCCTCCTCCTCTTCCTCTTCCCCCTTCTCCGAATGCAAATGGCCACCCCTTCCTCCTCCTCCTCCTCCTCTTCCTCTTCCATCTTCACTGCCACAACCACCGCCACCTAGCGGCACAAGGCAAGGGAGAGAAGGCTCAGCGAGACAATCGGAGGAGTCGAGCGAAGGGGCAAGCAACTTCTCTGAAACATGTCCAAGTGTGTGTGTGTGTGTGTGTGTGTGTGTGTGTGTGTGTTTGTCTGTGTGAGGAAGGAAGAAGTGAGAGGAGCAGAGGATGGGGCTGAGGTTGGAGGAAGATACCAAACAACAAGAAAGGGGAAGGGGGAAGGAGGAGGTGTTGGGATGGGGGGGGGGGGTGAGGGGGTGAAGGGAGAAGGATGGGAGTCAGTATTGCATGCTCATGGCTTTACGCACTGGTGATTGTGGGAAGGCCTACAGGCCAGTGGCCGTTCACTATGGGAAGGGGAGGGGGGGGGGGGGGGGTTGTGTGATGATCAGTGTGGGAAGGGGGGAATGGGGGTGTGTGATGGCCGTCAGTGCGCTGTGCCGTGTGGCGGCCCTGCCCCCTCTTCTGCTAATGAGCTGGCACTCGGGCTGAAGAGCTGGTCGCTGATATCTTTATGGCTCATCTCCTTGACAAATCTCGTTTGCGGGTGGTTAGGCGTCGGATTTGTGGACCCTTTACAGCGCTCTAAGCGGGCAAGGAACGTGTTTCGATTGAGAGACGGTGTGACGGTTTTTAAGAGGGGAAAAGGAAGGAAAAAATGAAAGAAAGAAAGAAAAAGCAAAAAGCAAAACAAACAAAAAAAAACAAAAATCCAAAAACAAAAACAAAACACTCACAAACAAACGAGAAGTGGGGAAAATGTACAGAACTATATGGAATAAAGAAGGATAAAATAAAGAAAGAAAGGAATATAGCGGAGCAGGGAAGGAGGACAGCAACAGAAATGGAAAGAAAAGAAAAACCCCAGAGAAATAACAGAAACAGAAAACGGCGGAAAGAAAGAAAGAAAGAAAGAAAGAAAGAAAAATAAGAGTATTGGTGGAGGAGGGGTATGGGTGGGGGTGGAGGAGGTGGAAAAGAGGGGAGCGGGGGAAAAAAGAAGAAGAAACAAAAGAAGAACGAAACAAAGGATGAGTGTTTGTGCAAACGTTTGTCCAGTTTGGTTATCAGACATTGTGCATGGATTGATAAAGAAGAAGAAGAAGAAGAAGAAGAAGAAGGAGGAGGAGGAGGAGGAGGAGGAGGAGGAGGAGGAGGAGAAGAAGAAGAAGAAGAAGAAGAAGAAGAAGAAGAAGAAGAAGAAGAAGAAGAAGAAGAAGAAGAAGAAGAAGAAGAAGAAGAAGAAGAAGAAGAAGGAGGAGGAGGAGGAGGAGGAGGAGGAGGAGGAGGAGGAGGAGAAGAAGAAGAAGATTGATTGAATTGATTGAATCTTTAATGGGTAAAGAATTAGGCACAGGAAAGGCCTTTTTACAATTCTGCCCATTTAACGACATAAAAAATAAAGAACGAACGACACAAAACATAAAAATAAAGAAATAAACTGAAATAAAATAAAATAATAAGAACGACGAATAAGAATAGGAACTTGAATAGTCTATTAAGGGTGAAGAAGAAGAAGAAGAAGAAGAAGAAGAAGAAGAAGAAGAAGAAGAAGAAGAAGAAGAAGAAGAAGAAGAAGAAGAAGAAGAAGAAGAAGAAGAAGAAGAAGAAGGAGGAGGAGGAGGAGGAGGAGAAGCAGAAGAAGAAGAAGGAGGAGCAGAAGAAGAAGAAGAAGAAGAAGAAGAAGAAGAATGAGGAGGAGGAGGAGCAGAAGAAGAAGAAGAAGAAGAAGAAGAAGAAGAAGAAGAAGAAGAAGAAGAAGAAGGAGGAGGAGGAGGAGGAGAAGAAGAAGAAGAAGGAGGAGGAGGAGGAGAAGGAGGGAAAAAAAGACGGAGAAGAAAAAGGAAAGGCGTGAGGGATGTGGGAGTGCAAGACGTGGGAGAAGGAAATAAAAATATAGGAAAACGATACAAAAAACAACAACAAAAAATAACAACAAAAAACGAAAACGAAAAAAAAAAGAGACAAAAAAGACGTAGGTTGGATTGAAGTTGCGTGATTTGTGCTAAAGTTGGTCAAGATTTTTTTCAGCTGTTCATGTCCGTTTTGTTTGTTGATTTGTTAAGTATGTCAATGACAATGATGTTTTAAAGAGAAACGGATTTTTTTCTGATACACATCTCTCTGAGTGTGCATTTTATTCATCCACTCACCTCGTCTTCTCTCTCTCTCTCTCTCTCTCCTCATATTCCAAAGAGGTATTATGAGTATCCATGTTTGTTTAGATTTTGCTTATTGATGGCATCCATTGACAACGTTATTATTCGAAACCTGGCTTGGTATCTTTTCAGAGCTTTTGATTTCAGAGAGACAGTGTTGTCTTAGTTTATTTATCTGTTTATATATTTTTTTATCAATTTGTGAAATTTATTGTATAAACACTGATAGTTTTGATGACATTTACAAGTTTTATTACCGCCCCGTGTTCAAATGGGGCTGTGACCTTCACTGAATAAAGCATCCCTGTCTCCGTCTGTCTGTCTGTGTCTTTCTGTCTGTCTGTCTGTCTGTCTGTCTGTCTCTCTCTCTCTCTCTCTCTCTCTCTCTCTCTATATATATATATATATATATATATATATATGTATGTACACACACACAGATATATATATATATATATATATATATATAGATAGATAGATAGATAGATAGATAGATATATGTACACACACACACACACACACACACACACACACACACACACACACACACACACACTGTGTGAGTGTGTGTGTGTGTGTGTGTGTGATGTGTATGATATCATGTGTCAATGACTGTGTGTGCGTGTCTCTCTGGAACCGTTCCGTTGGCTATGGAAGCGGCACACACACACACAGAAAACACCAAAAAAAACCACCTCTAGAGTGGGGATCACAGATAAGGGCAGGGAGGGACTGGGGGATGAGGGGAGGGGGAGAGGGCGACGGGGGTGATGGGGGTGGACAAAGCAACAACTGTTGATCCCCATCTCATCCCACCCACCCCCACCCTCACCACCACCCCGCTAACCAAGGCAACAGCCATTACCCAACTAATTACGTAAATGATCGTACCCATCCTTTCTGCCCCCACCCCCACCCCCCAACCCCCTCCGTTGCACTCCCTAGCCCCCATCCAACTCCTCACCTCCCTCCACACAGACACACACTCCTGGGAAATAACCGTGAAAGCGGCAGGATGCTTTGGCAAAGAACGAGGGCTTGAGTATTGGACGTTATCGTTTTGGGCTGAAGAGAGAGATTCAGACAGAGAGACTGGCATAGAGACAGACGGACAGAGAGAAATAGAGAGGCAGACGAATGTTGAGAAACTAGACCCACAAAATAGGGGGGAAAAAAGGAAAAAGAACAACCAGACTACTAAGCCTCCACAAGAAAGCAGGAATTTTTTTTTCCAGATATGCCGGCACCTGGTCAGGATGACGCTTGACTGTCCCTGACAAAAAAAGCCTCAGTCTGGCAAGCTTACTGGAATGTTTGACTGTGGCCTTATCTTTGGAAGGGTAGGGTTTGGAAGAGTAGTGCTAGTGGGGGAAGGGGTGGAGGAGGAAGAAAAAAGGAAGAAAAAATAGCAGCATCAAAGGTATGGTTTATCATTGTGTGCAATGTGAATGTATCAGTGTCACAGTTGGGTTTAAATGTGTGGCTTTTTTTTTCATCTTTATTAGTTTACACACGCGCACACATTCGTGCGGGTACCTGCCAATACACACACACGCGCGCGCGCGCCCACACACACACACACACACACACACACACACGCACATGCACATGCACATGCACATTGTGAGCGATACAGCACTGAACTTGTTGTTCTGTTTGATATTAATTCTTCTCCTCCTCCTTCTCCTCCTCCTCCTTCTTCTCCTCCTTCTTCTCCTTCTTCTTCTTCTTCTTCTTCTTCTCCTCCTCCTCCTCCTCCTACTCCTACTGTTCCTCCTCTGGTATATAAACATTTCTGTACACATGCCTTTATTCATTCTTTAAAGATAGCAAAACTGGATCAAGAAGGGGTGCCATTGGACGGGGGGTGGGGGGGGGGGGGGGAGGGGTGTTGGATGTACAATGAAATGAACACCCTTCTGTCCGAAACAGTGAACAGAACGGAAACTGTTTTGTGATCAACGGTGGGTGTTGCATTTCAGTGATGGTGTTTTTTTTCTTCT
>NC_134890.1:8348602-8358602 GCF_041734735.1 Babylonia areolata
ACAAATAGATGAAGAGCGAAATGGACGAAAAGAAATAAGGAGAGAGAGAGAGGGGGGGGGGAGAGATAGGGGGAAAGAGAGAGAGAGAGAGGGAAGGGTGGGGCGAGAAAAAAAAGTGAGAGAAAGCAGAGAGGAAATATTTGGCCACTATTTCTTCTGAAGGAGGCAATGACAGCGACTGAAGAATGTGTTACTATAATCATAATCATGATTATAAAGATGGAAAAAAAAAGCATGAAGTGAAATGTATGCAATACTTCACAGACAAGACATATTTTCCCCGAGGGGCGAAAATTTTAGTAAAAGTGTACAGCCATTTTCTGTGTTCTTTATTTCTCCGGTATTTCTCTCTCTCTCTCTCTCTCTCTCTCTCTCTCTCTCTCTCTCTCTCTCTCTCTCACACACACACACACACACACACACACACACACACACACACACACACACGCGCACGCACACACGCACGCACGCACACTTTACGTACGTATTACATATGTATGCATACACACCCCTCAGCCCAACTTTCATATCCCTTCGTCATCCCCACTCCCTGCCCCCCTCCCCCCCCCCGACCCCCACCACCAACACTCACTCCCCTGTCTTTTGCCCCCCCCCCTCCCCTCCCCTCCCCTCCCCCTCCCTCTTCCCAGGTCGCTGATTCCTTTCTCACTTTCTTTTTCTTTCTTTTTTCTCCGAATTCATTGTCCACGTTTCAAACGTCACCACACGTGTATTTCGCTGGGCGTGTTAAAAACAACAACATGTCCTGCCTTTTTGACTCACCTGTGTAAACAAAGCGAGTCTATGTTTTAACCCGGTGTTCGTTTGTCTGTGTGTGTGTGTGTGTGTCTGTGTGTCCGTGGTAAACTTTAACATTGACATTTTCTCTGCAAATACTTTGTCAGTTGACACCAAATAAGGCATAAAAATAGGAAAATTCAGTTCTTTCCAGTCATCTTGTTTAAAACAACATTGCACCTCTGCAATAAAAAATAAAAATAAAAATATGAAGCCTAAAAATGGGCACAAAAAATAAAAAAATGAAGCCTAATTATATGCAAACTGCATTTACTGTTATATTTATATTTTTTGCATTCTCTAAACCTGGCACTTTGATCTGATATTCTGACCCAACAACAAGAGCAGTCATTATTATCATTTTTTGTTCAAACAGGAACTTCTTTTGCTAAGCATGGAAGTTTTATTTATTTTTGCAAACGTTTTGGTGCAGATAGCAAAAAAAGGGAAATTACTCTGTAATTAATGCTAGGGGACTTAATTTGCTTTAAACTGATCTTTCTCATCTTGAACATTACATTTTGAAATTATACTCAATACATATCACAAGTGAGTCTTGAAGGCCTTGCCTCTCTTGTTGTGTTTTGATTTGCTCGTGAAAAGAACATTGGTACGATCTGTTTGGTGAAGATTTTTTTTTTTTTTTTTCAAAGTTTTCTTTTCAGCAGTTATTGCTCTGGTGTGTGTGTGTGTGTGTGTGTGTGTGTGTGTGTGTGTGTGTGTGTGTGTGTGTGTGTGTGTGTGTGTGTGTGAATAGAATAGAATAGAATACTGTTTATTGTCATAAAGCCTTAAAGTTTATAAGACACAATGAAACATAAACATGGGCATATTAAGAAGAGAAACATTCGTGAACAAATTTCGCCAGCCTTGGCTGTAATTCTGTTAGAAGGATCAGTTCACTAGGCTTTGCATGTGTGTGTGAATTGTGCCTCTGTTCAGCTTGGGTTTGGGCGATGGGTTCGGAGTGGGAATTAATAGTGACGGGAATAGGATGGGGGAGGTGTGAGGGAGTAAGTGGGGGCCTTTCTTTGATCGTAGTAGTAGTAGTAGTTGACAAGTCCCTTGCCTTTCCGCCACTTATTAAAATTGTGTCTCTTCCCTCAGTACCACCACAAACCTAGAAAAAAAGAAGAAACAAAAGAAGAAGAAGAAGAAGAAAAAGAAATCCGCCCTACCCCCCTCACCTTGCTACCTAACCACCTACACTCCCCATGTATGAGGCTGTGAGTGTTCACCATTCATCCCCCTCCCCTACCTCTTCGAAACGATAATACTCACATGTAGACATTACTGTTCAAACAAAATGCCTTCAATCACGGATAATGTTGGACAGGACCATTGACACAGAATTCCTCCTCCCTCCTGAGACAGTGGTTATGATTTGATGCGCTATGCTGCAGGACCCGGGGGTTCAATCCTCTTGGAGGTCATTCTGTTTCCGTTTTATCTTCTTTTTTTTGTTGATTTTAAAATGAAAATTAAAAAGTTATAAAAAAAAATAATAATAACGAAAGAGAATGTCTACAGAGGGTGAAGGAGTTGTGGGCATGTCTTGACAGGTTTCGTTGCAAAAAGAAGAAGAAAAAAAAAAGAAAGAAACAAAAGAAAGGAGCCTCGTCCTGTATAGAGACCTGGTAGGGGCGGGAATGGAGGTGGAGGAATATTTCTGGGGGCAGGAAAGAGTTAATCGGGAAATGAGCATTGCTGTTTGGACCCCCCCCCACCCCCAACATAGCCTCCACGTCCCCCTCCCCCTCCAACTCCCCCCAAACAACAACAACAACAACAACAAACAAACAAACAAAAACAACAAACAAACAAAAAATAAACGAAAGTTTAAAAACTGTACACAGAAAGTGTTCCCCAATCTCCCTCCAGCCCTAAAAGAACCCCCCCCAAAACCAACAAAAAAAAAACCCCAAAAAACACACACACACAAAAACCAGGACAGCGTTGCATGAGTCTTATCCCTTCCACGATCATTGAAAGAAAAAGACGTCTGTCTCTGCCTCGTATTCTGTTTGTATTCCTGTCAGTCTCACTCCCTCTCTCCCTCCCACTCTCCCTCCCACTCTCTCTCTCTCTCTCTCTCTGCATCTCTCTCTCTCTCTCTGCATCTCTCTCTCTCCTTCTCTCTCTCTCTCTCTCTCTCTCTCTCTCTCTCTCTACACACACACACACACACACACACACACACACACACACACACACACAGATATATATATTTATGTGTGTGTGTTTGTAAATATATACATAAACATATATCTATCCGCACACACACACACACACACACACATAACACATATACATACATACATATATATATATATATATGTGTGTGTGTGTGTGTGTGTATGCATGTATATGTGTTATATGTGTGTGTATATGTGTGTGTGTGCGTGTGTGTGTGGCTGTAAGTGTGTCAGTTTCTCTCTCTCTCTCTCTCTCTCTCTCTCTCTCTCTCTCTCTCTCTCTTGACCCTATATTCCATCTCTCATTTCCCCCCACCCCACACTTCTCTCTCTGTCTCTGTCTGTCTGTCTGTCTGCCTCTCTCTCCATACACATACACTGGAAGGAAAGAAGAAAGGAGGGGAGGGGAAGGAGAGAAGGAGAAGAGAAGAACAGGAGGAGCACGGTGGTCTCACGACACTGGCAGCCACGAGGCAGAGGACAGAGCTGACATGTCACAGGACTCTTTCGGCACTGGGGTGCAAGGGGGAGGAGGGGGCGCGGGGGGTCGGGGGGCCTGCAGGGGGGAGAGGGTTGCGGGAGGGAGGGTTGACGTCTGAAGGAAAATCTGAACGGGAAGGTGTCAGAAAGGTAGGCGTGTTGTTGTGTCGCGTCGCGAAGTTGTTTCGCGTCGTGTTGTTCTGTCGTGTTGTGTCGCGGCATGTTGTTGTGTCGTGTTGTGTCGCGTCGTGTTGTTGTGTTGTGTCGCGTCGTGTTGTTGTGTCGTGTTGTGTCGCGTCGTGTTGTTGTGTCGTGTTGTGTCGCGTCGTGTTGTTGTGTCGTGTTGTGTCGCGTCGTGTTGTTGTGTCGTGTTGTGTCGCGTCGCGTCGTGTTGATGTGTCGCGTCGCGAAGTTGTTTCGCGCCGTGTTGATGTGTCGTGTTGTGTCGCGTCGTGTTGATGTGTCGTGTTGTGTCGCGTCGTGTTGTTCTGTCGTGTTGTGTCGCGTCGTGTTGTCTTGTCGTGTTGTGTCGCGTCGTGTTGATGTGTCGTGTTGTGTCGCGTCGTGTTGATGTCTCGTGTCGCTTCACGTCGCGTCAGTGTCGAGAAAAGAGTCAGGAAGGGGAGAATGAGGGGAGGGGGGGAGGAAGGAAGCAAGTATGCATGTGTGTGCGTGCGTGTGAGTATGTGTGCGTGCGTGCATGTATTATATGTGTAGGTGGGTGGGTGGGTGCACATGTTGTGTGTGTGTGTGTGTGTGTGTGTGTGCAGTGGAGAGGGGGCTGGGGAGGTGGGGGGGGGGGTTGTGTGTACACGTGCTGGCAGGCTGGTGAGTACGTGTATGTGTGCGGGAGTGCGACCATGTGTGCGCGTGTTTGTTGTGCATATTTTATGCGCGGACCATTGTCTCCGTGTGTGTGTCAGCGGGCTTTGCTCCGCTCGTTTCGGTCTTTATTGGTGTTTGATGCGCGCGTGTGCGTGTGTGTGTGTGTGTGTGTGTGTGTGTGTGGCGGAGTGGGAGGGGGATGCGGGGGGCTCGGGGGGGGTCTGTGTGTATGTGTGTGTGTGTGTTAGAGACAGAGAGAGACAGTGTGTGTGTGTGTGTGTGTGTGTGTGTGTGTGTGTGTGTGTTCAGTTTGAATAAAGTAAAAAGCAGAATAGCATAACACCATAGAGGAGTGACAGGGAGGGGGGAGGGGGACGTGGGGTGGGAGGAAGGGCTGGGGGTGGGGACACTGAGAGTGACGCTGGAGTCAGTGGAGGGAGCGAGCTTGGAAAGATAAAAAAAAAAAAAAATCACCAGGTCGTACGTGTCTATGTGTTTGGATGTGTGTGTGTGCGTGCATGGCAGCCTGTGTGTGTGTGTGTGTGTGTGTCTGTGTGTGTGTTTCGTGTTTGTGCGCATGGAAGCGTAACTGTGTGTCTGTATGTGTGCGCGCAAGTGTCCACCGTATCTCACGTGCTGTTCTGGGGACACAGAGAAAAGGGTAGAGGGATGAGGGTGGAAGGGTATATTGTTTGTTTGTTTGTTTGTGGAGGGAGGGGGGGAGGTTTTCAGGTGGTGGGGGGCGTGGAGGGGGGGGGAGTTAGTGGGGGATTATTGACACCACTATTGACACGAGGCAGTCGTCTGTTTCAAACGCACGCAAAAACAGATCGCAGTTTCTGATCCAGAGGTGTTTTTTGTGTGTTCGATTGTTTGGTTAGTTGTTGTTGTTTTTTGTGTGGTTTTTTGTTTGGTTGGTTGGTTGGTTGTTATTTTGTTGTTGTTGTTGTTGTTGTTTTCTTTTTAATTGTTTTACACGTTGAATGATAAAGTGGTCACCATGACCCGCAGAAGAAAGAGAGAAAGAGAGTGGGTGGAGGTGGGAGTGGGGGAGAGACCGACAGAGAGAGAGAGGGGGGGGGGGAGACAGAGAAAGCGAGAGAGAGAGGGGGGGGGGGGCACCCAGAGTGATTGTTTGGGCAAACTGATGGCCGCGTGCACGTGCGCGGGCAGGCATGCAGGCGTGGTGATGGCACGCACGCAAGCACACACGCATGGACGCACACGCGCATCCTCACTGAGTCGCAGTCGCACGGCTCGCGCTTGCACGTGCTGCTTATAACACACACACACACGCACGCACGCACGCACGCGCGCAAACACATGCAAATTGTGTGGACACGCAAACACACGTCCGCGACAGGCTCGCGCGCTCGCACACACACACACACACACACACACACACACACACATGCGTGCATGTAATTTTTCCCAGGAGAAAGAGAAACAGAGAGAGTGGAAGGAGATTTTTCCCTGTTGGGGAGAAAGAATGAAAGATGGCGGCTGAAGGAGGGAGACAGATTCACACACACACACACACACACACATACACACACACACACACACACACGTGTGTGTTTGAAGAAACAGACAGACAGGCTTTTTTTCCCCCGCCAGTCCCAGAACCACCGATAAACAAGGTGGCAGCAGCAATAATAATAATAATAATAATGATATCATTATCATTATCATCAATGATAACAGTCATGATTATGATGGCAATATTGGTAATGATAATGATACTATTATCATTAATGGTAATGATAAGGAAAAGTTCGTTTATTTATCTATAGTCTGTTCATCTAAGTTGATGATTTTAGGCTGTAATAATAATAATAATAATAATGGTTTTTGTTTAGCGCTGAATCTTGTGCAGAGACAAATCAAAGCGCTTTCGCACCAGTCATTCACACGCATGCATAACTCTAAAACTGGAGAAACTGAAGACAAGGAAGAGGCAGGGACGGGAGGCTATTTTAGGAAGAGGTGGGTTTTAAAGCCAGACTTGAAAGAGCTGAGTACGGAGACTTGACGAAGCGAAAGAGGAAGTTCATTCCAATTGCAAGGCCCAGAGACAGAGAAAGAAGAACAATAATGGTCCAAAAAGAAATCCAAAAAAGGATGTGGGTAGGCTTCAGTATGATAATCGTGAGGAACAGACTTCCGCTATGGAACTTCAAAGCCTCCTCCCCCCCTCCCCACTCCCTGCCCCACACCCCCTTCACTCTCTCTCTACACTCCTAATCCGCCACCCCCTACCCACCTTAGGTCCCTACTCCTCGCACTCCAACTCCCCACACCCTTCCTCCTCTTCTCCTCCTCCCTTCCTCCTCCTCTTCCCCACTTCCTCCTTCCTTTCTCCTCTTATTCCGTTTCCCTTCCTCCTTCCTCTTCCTCCTCTTCCTCCTACCTTCCTCCTCCCTCCACTTCCTCTTCTTCCTCCTCTTCCTCTTCCTCCTCCTCTTCCCCTCCTCCTTCCTCCTCCACTTCCTCCACTTCCTCCTCTCCTCTTCCTCCACTTCCCCCTCCTCTTCCTCCTCCTCCTTCCTCATCCTCCTCTTTCTCTGACCTTCCTCCTTCCTTCCTCCTTTTCTTCCTCCTCCTCCTCCTCCTCCTCTGCCTCTTCCTCCTCTCCTACAACTTCCTTCTCCTCCCCTTTTCCTCCTCCCCTTCTTCATCTTACTCCTCCTCTTTCTGCTGTTCTTCCCTCGCTTCCTCCTCCTCTTCCTCCTTCCCTTCCACCTCCCCCTGCTCCTCCTTCTCCTCCTCCTCCTTCCCTTCTGCCTCCCTTCCTCCCCCCCCCCCCTTCCTCCTCAACCTCTCCTTCACCTTTCACGGGCCCTAAGGTGTGAATGGCTGTCAACGTTGCCGCAGGTGAGAAGAAGATCTGTTGTTGGAACTAAGCCCAGAGAGCGGAAGACCCAAAGGCACGCCCCCCCCCCCCCCCCCCCCCCCCACCCGTCCCCCCCCTCCACCACCACCCCCTCGCGAAAAAAAAAAAAAAAAAAGGAAAAGAAGAAAAGACGGTCAGATCTGTGCTTAGTGAAAGGGGTGTGTGTGTGTGTGTGTGTGTGTGTGGAGAGAGGTGGGGGAAGAGGGTTGGTGTAAGTTGCGGGGGGGGGGACGGCGGGGTAAGGGAGAGAATTTCCATTGAGATCGTTGACAGCGTGTGTCATCGCGTCTGTCAAAACACGCATTCGCCGCTCTGTTTTTTTGTGGTGGAGGGGAGGGGGTTAAAAAACAACAACAATAAACAAAAAGAAAAAACAGTTGTGTTGGCGAGGTAGAGGAGGGAGCATAAAGGGTGTATGGGGTGAATAGTGAGGGAGTCTGTTGCACAAGTTGTTTTTTTTCTCGGGAGGGGGAGGGGGAGAGGTATGACAGGG
This sequence comes from Babylonia areolata, assembly GCF_041734735.1. NCBI lineage: Eukaryota > Metazoa > Mollusca > Gastropoda > Neogastropoda > Buccinidae > Babylonia > Babylonia areolata. The sequence goes on from NC_134890.1 coordinate 8,356,287, forward strand.
GAAAGAGCTGGGTGGGTGCGAGGGAGGTGGGGGGGGGGCATCATGACGTCTTTTTTTTTGTCTTTTTTTTTCGTTTTCTTTCTTTTGCTTGTTTTGTTTCTTTGTGAGATGGTGGTAGTAGAGAAAAGGTGGTGGGAGGGGATGGGGGGAGGGGGGGGGGGGCGAGACGTGTTTGTATGTGTGAGAGGAGAGAGGGTTTGGTGGGGATTTGGGGGTGGGTGGGGATTTGGGTTAGTGAAGGAGGGAAACAGAAAAAAAAAAAACAACCCCAAAACAGGGTCCACAGTTTTCCTTTTCCTTTATTTTCTTTCTCTTGGCTTTTGAAGTCTTCCTCCACATGCTTTATTCCTTCCTTCGTTTATTCGTTCCTGGCTCCTTTATCCATGAGTCTCCGCCTCCGCCACTCCCCAATCCCCCCCCCTCCCTCCACACCTCGCTCCACCCTCGCTTCTCACCCGCTACCCATCACACCCCAATGATTCCCAAGCCCCTGAACCTCTGCTTTATCTTCTCTTCCTTCTTCTACTTTGTTTGTGGACTGAAACTCTCACGTTCAGTCGTATGTACACGAGTTGGCTTTTACGTGCATGACCGTTTTTACCCCTGCCATGTAGGCAGCCGTAGTCCGATTTCGGGGGTATCTTCTCTTCCTCCTCCTTAGCAATGGGTCTCCCGCCCCCCCCCCACCCCCCCCACCCCCCCACCCGCCGCCACCACCACACCCCACTCCTCCCTCCCTGATCCCACGGCCTCCCTCACACCCCAGTAAATCCCAGTTCCCTGTAACCTTAACTATCTCCTCCTTCTCTTCGTTCTTTCGTATCCCCCTTTCTTGTCCAGGAGTCTCCCTCAAACCCACACGCCCCTCTCCCTCATCCCCTGTCCTCCCCGGCTTCCATCAAACCCCAGTAATTCCCTGAAACCATTACCATCTCCTCCTCCTCCTCCCCTTCTTCCTGAACCGTTGAGTCTTCCCCTCCTCAATCCTTCCTCCCGTCCACAATTCCCACTCACTCTCGCCTTCCCCCCCTGCCCCACCCCCCCAAAAAGCTTCCCCCACCCCCCCCCCCCGAATCTCCCCACCTCCAACCCCCCGCACATATCACCGCCTACAAACAAGGCGTTTTCTGGCTGGCTGTGTGTCATTGTCGTCCACGTACTGACAGGATTTTGTGTGTGTGTGTGTTTGTCTTGTTTTGTTCGTTTGTCGAGAGCAGAACTGAAAGGACACATGGACGTATGTGAGTTTCCACCCTCCCCCCTACACTCCTCCCTTGCTCCCCTAACCACTCCCGTCCCCCCATCTCCCAAATGCCCCATGTCCTAAAAAAAAAAAAAAAAAAAAAAAAAGGCGCTACTTGGGTCATCTGTCGGTCGGGTTGAGACTGTTTTGTTCGTGTGTCTGGGTGTTGTTTGTTTGTGTGTTTGTCCAGAGTGCAACAGAAGGGCGGAAGTATGTCACTGTACCTCCCTCCCTCCCCCTCTCCCTTCTCCTCCCTCCTTCCCCCTTCCTCCTGCCACCCCCCAACCCCCACACCCAACACCCCCGTCTCCAATTCTCCTTAAACGAAGCCACACACCGTACATTAAATTGTACTGTCAACGTTTTTAGCGTGCGAAGAAAAACAAAACAAAACAATAGAACGATAAGGGGTAAGAGCTGAGTGGGTTGGTGACAAAGAGACTGAGGTGTGTGGGGAGAGGGAGGGGTGGGAGGTGAGGAGGTAAAGTCGGGAATGATGGTGGAAGGTAAGGAAGAAAGGAACTTCAAAGGAGGGAACGTTTTGAGGGGAGGGCAGTGGGAAGGGGGTACATTGGGGAGGAGATTGGGGCTGGGGGTTCAGATCTCAAGCACACCTGTCTTTCCCCCTCCCCTCTTCCTCTCTCTCTCTTTTCCTTTCTCTGTCTTGCCCTGTCTCTGTCTCTCGCTTTCTCTTTTCCTTTGTCTCCCCTTCCGTCCTTTCTCCCCTCTCTCACTCCCTCCCTCCATCTTATCTCCCTCTTTTCATTCTCTCTAAATGTCTGTATCTCCCCTCCTCTCTCCTTCTTTCTCATTCTCTCTCTCCCATCCCTCCCTCCTCTCTCTCCCCCCTTCCCCCTCTCTCTCAATCTCTTTTTCCCCTCTCTCTCCCTCTCTTAACCCCCCCTCTCTCTCTCCCTCTCTTTCCCCCTCTCCCCATCTTTCTCATTCTCTCTGAATGTCTCCCTCCTTCCTCCTTATCTTCCTCTCTCCCATCCATCTCTCATTGTCTCTCCCCCCCCCCGCCCCCCCAACACCTTGTCCCCCTCTCCTCCGCTCCTACCCCCCCACCTCTC
>NC_134890.1:8361102-8426102 GCF_041734735.1 Babylonia areolata
CGAGCCTGCAGCGGCACCCTGCGAGGTCGGCACCACGCCGCGTCCCTGGACCCCACTCCTCTCCCTCCCCCTCCCCCTCCCGGCGTGCAGCAGCCTGGTCAGAGCCGCAGGGTGACGCCCCTGCCGGCGCCCATCCTGTCCCCCGGGGAGTGCCACCCTGGGGGTTCCGGGTACCTCCCTGTGCCTCCAGAGGCTGTGGCCAAGGCATACACCCCCATGACCTCCTGCCAGACCCCCCACCCCTCCCCCTCCTCCGCCATGTTCCCCCCTCAGCCCCACCACCCCTACCCCCCTCCCCAGCCCCACCACCCTATGCAGGGAGGGAGCAGCAACGAGTTCATGGCCGCCAACCCCTACCCCTCCAACGCCTTCGTCTGTCCCCCGTCCCCCCACCAGCTGTACCCCTACCAGCAGCAGGGCTACCCGTTTCCCCAGTACAACGTCTACCCCGTACAGAAACACCCCCACCACCAGCATGAGATGGAGGGGGGTGGGGGGTATCCACATGTCGGGTACAACACGGGTGCCGGGTACCCTCAGCTGCAGGGCGAAGGTTTCCCGGACAACTGCCCCAGTCTGGGCGGACAGTTCATGGGTCACGGCTTCGAGCAGCAGCAGCAACAGATATCCCGAGGAACGCAGGGCAAGGACTGCAGTGCCGAGAGCGGTGACCAGGGCCCGCCACTGTGCAATATTGGGGGCGGGGGAGAGGAGGGCGGGGGTGGCGGCAACGTAGGGTGCCAGACCATGTCTTGCTACTCCCCCTCCCTCACCATGCCCCCCAACGACTGCGCCAATCCCAACCCCAACCCAACTGCTGGGGGCAAAAAGGAGCTCCGATGCCTCAGCCGGAGCAGCGACAGCCTGGCCGAGGAGAGAGGAGACGCCGAGGCGTCCAGCATGCTGTTTCAGCAACAACTACAGCAACACCAACAGCAACAGCAGCAGCAGCAGCAACAACAACAACATCAACAGAAACAGGGAGCAGGTCCCTCAAGGACGCCCACGTCGATGGACCAGGACAACAACTTCCTCTTCACGGGACCCGCCACGTCCAGCGCCGACAGCGAGCGGCGGGTATGCGCGGCGATGGGCCCGGACAAAAGCGGCGACGGCGATCTGGTGACGCAGCACGGCCAGTTTTCGGTCAGCATGGCGGACACTCACCACAACCACCGCGGCGGCACGTCAGACGCTGGCGGCACCTTCTTCGCTGCCCGTGGGGACGGGGGCCCGATAGTCAGCAGCAACGGTGTGTCTGCGGAGCACGGCATGAACGGTGCCATGGGGTACTACCCCAACCCCCATCCCCACCACCCCGCCAACCCGCCGCAGTCATACGACGTCAGCAACAAATACGACGACCCTTTCGCCGATCCCGCCTGCTACAAGGACCCTTGCTACCCCCTCTACCCCGCCGCCATGACCCCCCACACCTTCAACAACACCAACGGCTTTCCAGGACTTCCGCCGTCATCAGCAGAGAGCCACCACCAGAGGATGATGGCGCATCACCTCAACCATCACCATCAGCATCAGCAGCAGCAGCACTTTCCGCATGCCTACGGGGCGGCGCCTTTCGGACAGGCAGGGGTGATGATGGCGGGTGGCCAGTACGGGGGACAAAACTATGGAGGAGGGGGAGGAGGAGGGGGGAGTAGTCAGGGGGTGGGGGCTTACCACCGGCAGGGGGAGCTGTTCGGCATGGGGCAGGGGGGTGGGGGTGTTGGGGGTGGGGCGGAGATGTATAACAACGGTTACTTCCCCAACGAGCATCAGATGGTGTCCATGTGAGCCTTGACCTCTCACTCCTCGCCCCCCTCTCATTTCCCTCACCCCCCACTCCCCAGTTGACTCTTCCCGTACCCCCCACTCCCCAGTTGACTCTTCCCGTACCCCCCACATCTGGACACACCCATTCCTGGTCCCCCCCCCCTCCCTCCGATTTCCCTCCCACATCCTACCCCCCTCCCCACCCCCTCCCCGTCTCTCGCGCGCCTCGCAACAACATGCATCTTTTAAACCCTGTGGGTTAAACTGCGGTTATAAACAGGCTGGACAGGAGGCAAACGAGTGATGCTGTATAGTCATTTACCATGGTGAACTCGTCACAGTGTATGAAAAAGAAGGAGCAGCATTTTGATCTGTCGTGACATGTTTGTTTGTTTCTGTGTGTCCCCCCCCCCCCCCCCCCCCCCCCCCACGCCCCCTCTCCCCCAACCCCCCCAACATTCCACGAACTAGATTCAACATTTTGTGACATGTGCTTGTGATAGACATAAACAGTTTACGTACGGCCTATGATCAATAATATCACAGAATCAGATTTTTTTTTTCTCGGTTGAGTAAAAATACCCCCCACACCCCCTTTTTTTTCTTTTTTCTTTTTTTTTTCCAAAGAACTTTGAAATCTCAAATGCTGTGTTTACACAAAGAATCCTTTTTTTCTGGTAATGATAGACTGTCTGATCTTCTGGATTTCTTCGTTGTGATGGTTATTTGTTTTTGATGAGAGAGTGATTGGTAATGTGAATGTCCGTGAAATTAAAATATGAAGGGAAGTCGTGTCATATTTGGTTTTGACAATAATGCCCCCTTCTCCACCCAACACCCCATCCACCCACCCCCAAACTCTCATAATGTACACACTTTACAAACAAGAGCTGATCACTTTACCTCGGACCGACATGATAATAGAAACTTTTCTGTAACCAGGACAAAGAATAATCTCGGTACTACAAGTCATGTTGCTGTCAGAGCAAAGATTTCGTTTCACAATATATCTATCTCTGTGTGTGTGTGTGTGTGTGTGTGTGTGTGTGGTTTCACAAGAAAACAAGAGTGCACGCGCACAGAGCATCTTTGACGCCAGAGCAGTGTGTTGTGGAAAATGTGTGTTTTGCCAAGGCGTGAAACTGGCCCATCGATTACGACGGCAATTCGTGAAGGACGCTGCATGCAGTAAGAGCCTAGCTCTTTCCCTGCACTGTTCCATAAGTTGTTGGGTTATGTTTTTTTTCTTCCACTCGTGCTCACACAAAAGCTTGTAGATCTCGGCCAGCTGGACTGCATTCGCGTGCAGCAAGGACGCCCCCCCCCCCCCCCCCCTCCCCACTATCCTGTCATATTCTCGTCCTTCTCAGAGGAATCGGTTTGTTTGGGTTATTTTTTTCGGGGGGTGGGGGGAGGGGGTTATGTTTTCCTTTTTCGTTTTTTTTCTTTTGACCATTATTTTATAACGTGCCGCACTGCAAATTTTTCACTTCACACATTCAGTACATTGATGGTTTCTTCTCTCTCTCTCTCTCTCTCTCCTCTCTCTCTCTCTCTCTCTCTCTCTCTCTCTCTCTCTCTCTCTTCTCTCTCAAGAACGTAGTTTCAGTAATTTGTCCGGTGTAAAAAAGAAAGGGGGGGGGGGGTTAGTTCATGTTCACGTTTGTTTTGTTTTTTTAATATATTTTGTTCCATTGTAGGATATGAAGCTCTACAGTGTACTTATAGGTATTATTATTCATATATCGTCATCATGATGATCATGGTGATGATGATGATTATCATTATCATTATTATCATCGTTGTTAATGTTGTTGTTTAAAGGATAACGTGTTCGTTTTCATGTCTGAGACATGTGGGACATTTTGATGACGAAATACTGGGTTTGAATGGCAATGTGAAATTATTCATGTGATCGTCTTTCTTAATGTACATGTGTATAATGTTATGTGTGTGCGTTGGTGTAAGTGCTGGTATGAGAGAGAGCGCCCGCGCGTGTGTTGTACGTGTGTTGAATTATTTGCGTCAATCTCTCTCTCCCCCACACCCCATTTCTCTCTGTGCGGGTGGCGGATGGGGAGTCCATTCGTCAATTTCACATTTCGAAAAGCTTCAGTCATAAGACGTTTATTCCTTAATTTGTATATTCATTGATCTATTTATTTGGTTGGTTAAGTATAGTTAGTATTTCGACTTACCTTTTGTTCCTTATTGTAAATGTTTTGACAAAGTTGCATTTTTGGGGGGGTGGTGATAGTTAACTTTTTAGAGAGGATAAAGCAGACAAAGGAAAATAAAAGAAAATGAAGCAAGGACGAAACACCAGCATAAAACCGGAAGGACAAACAAGAAAATGAACGGGCAAATACACTGGTCATTTGAACAATATGATGTGAACATTCGATTAATAATATTGATGATAATAATAATGGTAGTATTTATATAGCGCTGAATCTTGTGCAGAGACAAATCTAAGCGCTTTCACACCAGTCATTCACACGCATGCATAACTCTAAAACGGAAGAAACTGAAGACAAGGAAGAGGCAGGGGAGGGAGGCTATTTTGGAAAGAGGTGGGTTTTAAGGACAGACGTGAAAGAGCTGAGTGCGAAGACCTGACGAAACGAAAGAGGAAGTTCATTCCCAATGCATTACCCCTTCGCATGGGAAAAATAGCAAACATGTTGTTGCTGTTGTTGATGTAATCAGTCCCGACAAGGATGTTTATGTTTTCATTCCACTTTTTCTTTGTTTGTCCTATCAGTAGATGTGGTGTAACATGTATGGGTTAGTCCGCACACACCCACACATACTTGAAACTGAAACTGAAAGTTCTTCTGTCAGGAGAATGCCAAAGAAAGAAAGAAAGAAAAACAAGTTGTGGACATTTTTCAAAACATGGGTAAATTGGCTTTTTCTGGGTTTGCACAATAAACGATCTCAGGAGCGATAGGTCTGCGTGGCGTTGAGAATTTTCCAAAGTCTACGGACTTAGCGGGAAGATTTTTGATTAACACGAAGCTCAGCGCTGCTACGATCTAACCCTGGTCACCGATTTTGTAAAATCTGAATTTGAATTGATGTGAAAAATGATACATAGACAATGAAAGAATGAATAAATAAATGAATAACTGAATAAACAGAATAAATGATATTCTTTCGAACTCCACGTATAATCGGAAAACGCTTGTATTGAATTTGAATCAATGTGAATGAAAAGACTTAGAGGATTAAATGGTATTCTTATGAACTCAGCGAAGAATATCGGAGAACGTTTGTATTCTGTGTTGCATTTACCTTACGTTTTGTTTGTCACGACCTAAATCTTAGAGTAAATAAAATTCGGGCAGCTGATCTCCCCTGTCCTCACGGTGCACAACCATCGTTTCTTTCCTTGTCATGTTTTTTCTTTCTACAGGCTCATGTGTTTTACTTTCCTGTTGCTATGGGTTCTTTTACGTGCGCTTAAGTGCACGCTGCAAGCGGATCCTAGGTTTCATCGTCTCGCCAGGAAGGACTAGGTCTGATGCAGTGCGATAGGGAGAGGAAGAAAGACAGAAAGAAAAACAAACAAATAAACAAACAAAACAAACTGGACCATACTAGAATGGAACTCGTGGACACACGTTCCCCAGTCAGGTGTTTTACCATTAAGCCTCTGCTCTGCCACAACAAACCAGCTTGTCATACAACAACAACAACAACAATAACAACAGGAAAGTGTGGAAAAAAAGAGGATTTTTCTTTCGGTAAAACTTTCTGCACGAGTTGCATACTACGGTGTTATAGTGCAGGAATGTTATTGTGGAGAAATGTTAATATTCTCAAATGTATTCACGGAGCAGAACATCGGAACAAAACAAAACAAAACACACACACACACACACACACACACACACACACACACACACACACACACAACAGAATAATGAAACCGGAAAGTGATAATGGCATGCCTGATGTATAATTATTCACATTGATCTTTCAGCTGTTGGCCGTTGTTCCATGTTTAGTTGCCCCCCCCCCCCCCCCCCCCCCCCCCCCCCCACACACACACACACTCTCTCCCTCTTTTTCTCCCATATCCACTCTCTCTCTCTCTTTCCCCCATATCCACTCTCTCTCTCTCTTTCCCCCATATCCACTCTCTCTCTCTCTCTTTCCCCCATATCTACTCTCTCTCTCTCTCTTTCTCCCATATCCACTCTCCCCCCTCTCTCTCTCTTTCCCCCATATCCACTCTCTCTTTCCCCCATATCCACTCTCTCTCTCTCTTTCTCCTTCTTCCCCCCCCCTCCCCCCCATATTCACTCTCTCTCCATCTTCCCCCCCTTATCCCCCCCTCTCTCTCTTTCCCCATATCCTCTCTCTCTCTCTCCCTCTCTCTCTCCGTCCCTCTTTTTCCCCCCATATCCTCTCTCTCTCCCTCTCCCCCCATATCCTCTCTCTCTCTCTCTCTCTCTCTCTCTCTCTCTCTCTCTCTCTCTCTCTCAGTTTAAAAGGAGCAATTCTCAAGGAGGACCGCCCACTAGGAGATACCTCCCGTCCAGAATCTTGTCCTTAAGCAGGTCTATTGATTTTGTTCATCGAAGTTTGGCAGCTATGGTATTGTTCCCACACTGTATATATGGTTGTCAAAATGATGTGTGTGTGTGTGTGTGCGTGTGTGCGTATGTTTGGGTGGTCTTTGTGTGTGTGTATGTATGTTTTTGAATGTGCATGCGTGCGTGCCAACGCTCGCATTTTGTTTCTGACTGTTGTTATGCGTGCGAGCGTGCATATTTGTATGTCTGTATACGCGCGTGAGTGTATATGAACATTCATCTAACCGAGGCGCCAGTGTTGATGTCTCCCTCTGTTTCAAGTTATCCAAGTTGTCCCCACACAGGGGACCTTATTTTTTTCTGCTTCTGTAAAGGATTTATGGGACAGACAGGCGTCCAGCTGCTTTCAGTGCATCAAATGGCACTGCTGTGCTGGGCTTGAAGAACTGAGAGTAGTCTGAGGAGAAAACATGTGCTGAGATGTGAAACAAAAAAAAAAAAAGAAAGAATGTGTGTGTGTGTGTGTGTGTGTGTGTGTGTGTGTGTGTGTGTGTGTGTGAAGGCGGATGACACTGGATGGGTGGCAGTAGTGGTTGTGGTCTTCAGTTTAACGTTTTTCCACTTTCAGTGATATTAGACGCAAACCCTCCCCCCCAAAAAACAACAACAAAAAACAACAAAAACCAGGGGCGTGAGGGAGAGGGAGAAGAAGAGAGTGTGGGACAGTGTGTGTGTCTGTCTGTCTGTCTGTCTGTCTGTCTGTGTCTGTGTGTTTTTGTGAGTGATAGGGATAGATAGTACGTTGGCAAAAATATAAAAGGAACATCAACAAAATGGTAGAAAATATCAAACAACTATAGCAAATGTTCAGAAACAAACCCTCTGCAATAACAGATTACACCTTGAAACTGTCAAAAATACATTCAAGTAAACTTTTTTCTGCGGATGGGTGTGTTTCTGAGTGTGTGTACATACGTGCTAGCGCGTGTGTGTGTTCCGTGAGTTTATGTATGTGTGTTTGTGTTTGCTTTCAGGTGTGTTTCTTTCATGCTGTCTGTACGAATACCAACCGAGTCTCGTCCTGTTTTTCTTGACTGCCTTGATTGATAAATGTTTAACCTGAACGATTAGAATAGATAAACGTGTCTTTCTTCTGCATTTCTGCATCGCACTGAGTGCTCGAACAGAGAGAGAGAGAGTGTGTGTGTGTGTGGGGGGGGGGGGGGGGGTGGGGGGGGGGGGGGGCGCCCTTTGCATACACATTTTTTTTTCGTTACGATACTTGAAACAAATATAGATGAAAAACAAGATACCTGTATCAATGCAAATGATTATGATCTCTGTTTTTACTCCCACCCTTTTGTTGTTGATGATTTCTCTTTTTCGATTGGGTCAATTAACATGTCATGTAGATTACCCAAGTCGGTCAGTCACCCCGAGAGACTTGAGAGTGAACATGTTGCGAAAGTGATGAAGAAAACTGTATGGTGTATGTATGTTAATTTTGAAATGATAATCAGACGTACATATGTGTAATTTTTTCTGCCATTGGTTATGATGACGTCAACTGCATGTTCAAACACGGAACAGTAAGGATTTGGCTTTCGTGTTTTTCATTTTTATTTCCTTAATATTCTTATTCAAATGAGACGTGTATGATGATTACTTGTATGTTTGCCATATCATCATCTATAGGTTTTGTGAATGAATATTTCCATTGATGGTTCGCACTAATTCGATGAAATGATGAATCCAATTACAACATGGTTTACGTTATTAGTATTGATTTTCTCTATTACCTTTTACCGTTATTTTGACTGGTTTTATATCCCGTGTTCTGTCTGTGTCTGTGTACCTGCTCTCTCTCTCTCTCTCTCTCTCTCTCTCTCTCTCTCTCTCTCTCTCTCTCTCTTCATCGTCACCAATGTCTTTTTCATGATATAGATTATGATCATTATCATTATCATGATTATCGTCTTCTTCTTCGACTTCTTCTTCGTCGTCGTCGTCGTTGTCGCTGTCGTCGTCTTTGTATTTTTCTTCATCGTATTTATCTTCTGTGTCCTCTGCTGCTTCTTTTTTTTTCTTTTCTTTTTTTATCTGTTTTGTTTCTTTCTTTAACTGGCTTTTGGTTTGAGTTTTGTTCTTTAAGTTTCCCTCACATAACTCACTTTAGAACATATTTGCTGCATCACTTTTGTTCTTTTCCACCGGCTTGAATTGCTCGGACTTGCCATGTCATTGGTTATTTTCTTATACCGTGCATATTATTATGATTATGAATATTATTGTTATCGTTATCCTCCTCCTCGTCATCATCATTGTTGTTGTTGTTGATGCTGCTTAAAAGATGAATAAATAAAAGATTAATTAATTAATTAAACAAATAAATAGATAATATCGGAAAACATGTCTACGAACAAAGGTTAGAGTAATTTTTTTTTTACTGTATCGGAAAAGCAGGTACCGTGCACCTTTTTATGTCCTTTTTCAATTTTCATTATCTTCTGAAACTTCCTTGTTGTTGCTGTTTATCTACAGATACTTCGTTGTAGATAAACCAGCAACTTCGTTGTAATTTTTATACTGTTTTCGATTCCTTTCTTTAAACAGCGTTATGTATATCGTCACAAAAGTTATATATATATATATATATATATATATATATATATATATATATATATATATATATATATATATATATATATATATATATTGTTTGGGAAACTCGGTGTCATTAGGAATAGTTTATGAATCGTTGCAACAGTAGTCCATTCATAAAAGATATAGACATGAAACTGTATGGACTTGTCCCAAGTAAGTTACAGGCTATAATACGAAACAATGTGAACTGGCTGCAAGTATTGTCCAGCGGCCGTGGGGTCATCATTTACTGACTGAAGGAGAGAGGGCATGCATTACAATCACCTGATGAGATGAAAAAGCATTTTCTTTTCTCTTCTTTATCCTATTTTATTTTCTCTCTCTCTCTTTCTTTATGTCTCGTGTTCTTTCTTTCTGTTCCTTTTCTTTCTGATTCTCTGTATGTCTTTAGTTCATTCATTTATTATTTCTTTCCTTTTTTTTCTTTTTCTTTTCTTTCTATTATTCATTCTTTCTTACTTCTTTCTTTCTTTCTTCCTATCTTCCTGTGCTTGCTAATTTACTTTTGTTCTTTTCATGTGTTTACCTTTGTTTCTTTCGTTATTTTTTTGTTATTTCTTTCTCTTTTCTTTCTTTCTTTCTTTCTTTCTTTCTTCATTTATCTCTTTTTTCCCCCTTTTTTCTTATCTTTCCTTCTCCTTTTCTTTATTCCTTTACTTCTTTCTCTCTATATATCCTTTCTTCTTTCTGTCTTTCGTTCATTCATTCATTCATTCAGTCTTTTTTCTTTTCTTGTTTTCTTTCGTTCTTCATTCAATTGTTTAAGGTAGAGGTGGAGGTAGAGCTTGAGGTAGAGCTTCATTATTTCAATTTCGTGTAAATATTTTCGTCTTAATTAAAAAGAAAATTAACACGGAATCAAATATTCTTTTCGCACTTTTATTTTATTATTCGTTAGTTCGTCATTTACGGCTCCGTGGCATTTTCTTCATCCACCAAAATTTCAGTTTTGAAACATCTGACAAGATCTGAACTGCTGCTTTCCTGTTGTATATATATATATATATATATATATATATATATATATATATATATATATATATGGGGAACATGTAATTAATGGCCAGTAAATGATTGTGTTTTCGTTCCGGTGATTGATCTTTTGTTGATTTCAATAGTTTTAATTTGATTTGTTTTTACACACAATCCTCTTTATCAATCGATCGATCCTGTAAACAGTCGGCAGATAGTGTGTGTGTACGTGTGTGTGTATGTGTGTGTATGAGTTTGTGCATATGTGCGTGCGTCGATTGTCGTTCACATATGTTTTACCCCGCTCCTACCCCCACCCTCACCCCCGCCCTCTCAAGGCCAGAGGTGGGCTCTGCGGTCGGCTGCGTGGTACACACGATTCCATTCATTGATTTATTTATATTCCATTTTTTCACCTGTGCATGCATTGTGTAACGAACGAGTCCACGGTTAAGAAATACACACTTCTAAATGTTTCTGTTAGCTTCATTGCTCACGATTCAATTTCTCTCACTCGAACTATCCTTTCGCACGATTGTACAGTTAAACATTAATGGCGTGAGCTCCATCTTTGTCTGCGCTTTGGGTTTGTTATGTGTGTTTGCCATTGTATGGTCCTCTGTGCGTATTTCTGATTTTGTGTTATTTGAACTTTAGTGCGCGTGGATTGATCGGTAAAATCTCTCTCTGTGTCTTAGACACTATTTGATACCTTTCGCTCTATCTCTGGGGGATGAAGGGTACCAACAAGGAGTGAACGTTCAACATTTTACATTTCCCAAAACTGTTCTGTATTGTGTATTGATTTTGGTTGGTTTGTTTTCCGTTGAGTGAGAAACGAATAACTTAACTGGTGGTTTTTCATTGCCATGTGATGATGAGGTGTTTTGTGGTAGTTTGTAGGCCCATTGCTGCGACTACTACTACTACTTTACTATTATGATTATGATTATTATTTCACAGTCATTGGCACTTTCACCCATGTTCTCCCTTTGTTCTCTGTTTGTGTGTACCACACTTTCGACTGGAAAAGAATAAAGGAGAAAAAAATGTAATGTTCGTCAATTGGTTGACTCTTCAAAATGCGCGCGCGCGTGCGTGCGTGCGTGCGTGCGTGCGTGCGTGCGTGTGTGTGTGTGTGTGTGCTCGTGTGTCTGTGCTATTTCATTATACATGTTCACACAAAACTCTGTGATTTTATCCATGCACCGCGCACGCGCGTGCCTGCAAACACACACACACACACACACACACACACACACACACACACACACACACACACACACACACACACACACACACACACACAAACACACACCACTCACACACAAAAAAGCAGAAAGTTTCCCGGAGAAAACGGCACTTGTCATACAGACCTTTTACAACGTATAGAAAGATGCCTTTCAAGTGTGATCAATAATATGTTGACGGGTATTCTTTACGTCGACTTGGCGAAAGCCTTTGATGTAACGACCCGCTCTCTCTTCTCGTCAGAAAACTCACATGGTGAGTCTGTCGAAGGAGCCATTGCCATTCTTCACCTCTTCTCCAAGTGACCGCCGATAGCTTGTTCAAATCAGTTCAAAGAGGCCACAGCTAGTCCCAATGAAATGTGGTGTACCACAAGGATCCGTGTTAGGAGCACTTTTATTTTTCTGTTCACATGAATAGTTTCCCCGTTGTATATACACAGATGTTTTTTGTATAATGTGTCCCAGACATTGATCCGTGTTAGGGGCACTTTTATTTTTCTGTTCACATGAGTAGTTTCTCGTTGTATATACACAGATGGGTTTTTTTTTGTATAATGTGTCCCAGAAACACTTCACTTAGAATCTAACAACAGTAATCTTACATTTTTATTTTGCGGTTTTCAGGCCTAAATAAGACACAAAACTAGACGTGGTGATGCGACTACTTATCAAAAGTGGCAGAAACCCGTCTTTTCTGTTCGCGCATTCGAGAACGAGCGACAGACGAAACATCTCGACTACACGTAAAGTGTTGAGAGTTGTTGTGGACATTGACGTACCGTGGCCTTACAATATTACCTACCCCATAACAAGTGTCGCTAACATTAATCAGTTTTCTCAGCCTTTACCATTTACAATTATTTTTTTGATAAATTCTTAAATTCTTTGAATCGAAGGTGCTCCCACCTTAAAAACAATGCCAGTTAAACTGAGACCTGGTACACATAATTCTATGTCGATCACACAACAGAGCTACAAAACCAGTGAACTCTGGATTCTAATACTTTGATGGGAAATGACATGAAGTGTGAGTCTTTTGTTAACACACGTTTGCGCGCGCGCAATGAATGGAATAGTTTGTTTCTGTTCCTTGAGGAGGCGTCACTGTGTTCGGATCAATCTTTAATTCAATTCAATTCAGTTCAAAATACTTTATTATCCGCTTCAACCAAAAACAGAAAATTTTCTTTAGGCTCACTTAAAATAAAATGCCCGTCAGAAAAAAAAGCAGAAAAAAAACCCCAAAAACTGACACACCCTTCACTTGTCACCATGTACACATCAATTATGTAAAAAGAAAAACATGTGGGTAAGATACTATTACATTCAGTGTGTGTGTTGCGTGTGTGCCCGTGCGTGTGCATGCATCGTTTTGTGTGTGCGCACGCGCGCGCACGCGTGCGCGCGCACGCACGCGCGTATGTGTACGTTTCAATCATTATAAAAAGGAGAATATTCAGTAAGATAATAATAACATTTAAAAAGACAAATGCTCATCAACAGATAAAACCGAAAAAAACTAATGAGCAACTGGCACACCCTTCCTTGATCACAGCATACATATTTACTATCATGTTAAAAGAAAACATTTAGGTAAGAAAACAAAAATTACATTTTAAGATAAAGTGCACCACACTGCTAGGCAGACGCCTGACCAGCAGCACAACCAACGTGCTGAGTCAGGCCTTAAGTGCATGTATACATATTTGTGTACATATCTGAGTGAATTTCTTCCACATAATTTTGCCAGAGGACAAAGCTCTCGTTGCCATGGGTTCCTTTACAGTGCGCTAAGTGCGTGCTGCGCACGGGACCTCAGTTTATCGTCTCTTCCGAACGACTAGACGCTCAGTTCGATTTTCCTGTCAAACTTGGGAGAAAGGGCGAGAGCGGGATTCGAACCCAGAAACGAATAAACCCCAAGGAAAGTAACCTGTTTTGTTATCACTAAACACACACACACACACACACACACACACACACGCACGCACGCACGCACGCACGCACGCACGCACGCACACACACATACATATACATATATGTTACACACACACACACACATATATATATACATATATATATATATATAGAGAGAGAGAGAGAGAGAGAGATCTAAAAATATAGAGAGATACATACAGTTATATATATATATATATATATATATATATATATATATATATATATATATATTCATAAGACAACAATTGCTGATCTTTCACGGTTGACCATTTCACGTTGCTATTACAAACCAGTACTGTTGCTTATAAGAAGCTGCGAGTGGATGGGGAATTCGAAGGAGATGAGTGAACATAATTGCTTCTCTTGTTTAACATATATATACATATATATAACCACAAAAATACGAAAACTAAAAAAATTAAAAGATAAATAAATATAAGGAAAAATGAAGAAAACAACAAAGATCAACAAAGACTGTCTATCAGCTCAGTTGGCAGAGCGCCGAGCTCATTTTCAGGAAGTTGTGAGTTCTAATCACAGACATTTAACACAAGCATTGGTGTCTTTCAAGTCCACCCCAGTTTAACATGTTGTTCTGGTGATGTCAGAGTAGAGTCTTACACACACACTCTCTCTCTCTCTCTCTCTGAAAGGGAGATGGGCTTTGGAGGCTACTCACATATTGAAATAGTAGAAAAGGTAAAGACAGTCTCATTATAACTGTCTGCAATGGAAAAAAAAAAATGTGCGGGAGAGGCGGGGTGGGTGGGGGATGCGGGGGGGGGGGGGGGGGGGGGGGGGCAGATGCCTGACCCAACGCAACGGTCAGACCTGGACATTCTAACTTAAACGAAATCAATATAACGTAAATTAATCTTTCAATAGATAAAAAAAAAAAAAAGAATGACAGATACATAGAATGCAAACAATCAAAATCAAACAACAGTGAAGACAGAGAAAATCATTATGATTTATGGGGGAAGCAGGCACGATCATGGGAATGACTTTATCTGAAATGTTGGAAAATGATATATTGTTCAAAATAGATTGGTATTGAAGAGGGAGAACAACGAAAGAAAAAAATAAAGCAGTGAGTGACGTTCATCTTTGTTCGGTACATAACCGTATTTAATGAATTTCGTGCTGAGAAGCAGAAAACACTATGGAGAGGGTATGCAGACCCCACTTTCGTCTGATGTTCGTGCAGAATTCCCGGTTATTTTTTAGCGAGAACCGAGTGCGCATGCGTGTTTCCATTTCCTCTTGTTGTTTTTTTTTCTCGATCACTGAAAGGCTAAAATTTCGTCGTGGAAATCGCTGTCATGACGAAACTATTTTGGTGACTTTTTTTTTTTTTTTTATTTTATTTAAAGTTTACACGATATATATGATTTTATAATTACATCCATTATTTGCTTCAGTCTTCAATGTTTACTTTGAGCTTGTTTCTCGTCACATCTCTGCCAGTACGAATTCGAACTGATCTATTTATAAACTCCACCGAAAAGTTGTCCGAACAAAGGCAGTGCGAACTCAGAAAAGCAGGTTACGGTGCTGGGCTGCCCACGTCATATGACCTACTTCTCGCTCTGCAAGCGACGAAAGGTCTCCACATGAATGTAGGCCAGCATACCCTCCTAATCATTTGACGTAAATCTGCTAACTTTGGAAATGGTGTGTAAATATGTGCACTATCTTTTTTTTAATAGTTAAAACTGCTGAAGTTTGACTTTTTAATGTCTAGTTTCTTGTGTTTTGTATGTTTCATTCCTTCAATACGCTGTGATTCAACGTGTGTGTGTGTGTGTGTGTGTGTGTGTGTGTGTGTGTGTGTTCGCTGCTCCATCGTTAGTGCCTTTTCCCCCTCACCACTCATCCCGCCGAAACCACACCTCATCTCAACCCCCACCCCCACCCCACCCCCTTCCCACACACTCAGCCACATCCAGGTTCCTCTGCCGCAGTTCCCATGCCTGCAGTCCCTCAGAGAGCTATCAAACGTTAGGTCGTCAGGAGGCCACTCACCAGAGGAGACCCTGCACTGTGGTGTTCAGTAGTGCCTGTTCTAGATTACCCCTAACTCCTCCTCCCGCCCCGCTCCAGATATATTGAATTATCACCATAGCAATAGGGGGGGGGGGGGAGATAAGAATTTCACACACGGACAAGGTACTTAACTGATGTTAATAAAGATGAAACGATTCGCGAATCCTCAACTCTTACTCCTTAGAAAGCCTGCACAATACATTGGCTGGCGACGAAAGATATATGTGTGTGAAAGTTCCCTATCTGAAGCTTCTGGACGACACTGGGGGGTGGGGAGTGACGGGATGGGGGGGTGGGGGGGGATAGGGGGATGAGGGGTGTGAATTTATAATCGTGCCCATGCAAGCATTTTGCATGTGTATCCGCTCTTCTGCTGCTTGCGCCGTGTAATTAATTCCACGGCTTAACTGTGTGGTTTGCATCAAACGCGCTTATTCCCCGGGCCCTCTCTAATCTGCCGCCATTGGAACACAAGAACCCTTTCACACACCCAGCCTTCATTTCTCAAAGAACCCCAATGTAGAAGCACGACTAGATTATGCAAGGAGTGGGGGAGGGAGGGGAAGGAGTGGGAGAGGGGTGTGGGGGGAATCGGCGTTTTCTGCAACTTGAAGACTTCAGCAATTAGCCGCCTCACCGAGACATCTGCTCTGTCCGAAAATAAATCACGAGCTGCGGCTTTTATGAAGCTCTTGCGTAAGAATCGCTTCATTTCTCACCAATAACGTGACGAATGAAATCCATGCGCGCGAAGAAAGAGTACGGGGCGACATGCGGTCACCTAAACTCGCCGAAAACTAGCGGCAAACTGTGAAGCGAGGACATTAATTGCTTGTCGCTGTGACAAGAGGGAAACTCTCCGGGGGGGAAGAGCGGAGCTGGGGGTGTGGGAAGGTGGGGGTATCGCCTTGCGCCTTCTGGCTGCTGTGCTTGGTGAAGAGGGAGGGTGAGGGGGTTGGGGGTGTTGGAGGGGGTGGAGGGGCAATCAAGGCTCCTGGCGGCTTGAGGACCTGAAAGAGAGGTCACAGGGGGAGCCATGTTCATGGAAATTTACAGGGACAGCTGGCATTGTGCAAAACCTGCCGACTGCAACACCAAATGGTTAGGGGTGTGGGGGCAGTGTGAGGGGAGGGGAGAAGGGAGGTAGGAAAGGGAGTGGGGGTGGGGGTGCAGCAGGCAGGAAGCGGAAGGGGTGGGAGTGAGGCTTTGGGTTGGGAGAGGGAGGTTTTGCAACGACCATCGCAGTTTCTTGTGAAAGCGATGAGAGAGAGAGAGAGAGAGAGAGAGAGGAGCATCGATCGTCGCCACTTCCGAGAGTGAGTGAGCGAGAGACAGGGTGAGATGGGAGAACTCGGAACTCGAAACGTGAGAGAGAGGGCACAGAGAGTGAACGAACGAGATCAAGAGAGGCACAGAGAGAGAGAGAGAGAGAGAGAGAGAGAGAGAGAGAGAGAGAGAACGATGAAGAAGAAGTTGAAGAAGAAGAAGAATGGTGTTAGAAACTCCATGGGAAAAGAAGCCCGAAATGAAGAAACCTGGAAACTTTAGGGAGAAGAAGAACAAGAAGAACAAGAAGAAAAACAATAACTACAACAACAACAAAAAAAAAACACCAAAAAACAAAAACAAAACAAAACAAAACAAAACAAACTTCAAACACTTCATAGAGAAAGAATTCACCCAGGAAGAAGAAGACGAAGAAACTTAAAATAAAACAGATTAAAAAGAAAAAAAAAGTTCTCAGCATATAAAACTTCATCGCCTTCTGTAGTTTTAGTATTTAAAATTTCTTCGTAGGGGGAGGGAGGTGGTGGGGGTGAGGGTGGAAGATGGGGCGCCAACACAAAGACAGAACAGCAGAAAGACGAAGAAAAGTGAAAGATTTCTGACGATAGATGTGAAGTTCTTTTCTCTGTATGCACGCCCCTGTGAATGGCTGGTGGAGGAAATTAAGTTCTCTTGTGCTGTCCAGACACAAGTGATCTGTTCCCGATCAGTCTGGGAGAACACACTGACATGCCAATATCGGCATTATTTTGTCCTCATCTCCTTCATTCTATATGCATATATATATATAGAACAAAATTATGCGGAGACGCGCATGCAGGACAATTAACAAAAATGAGTGTATTCTCTCTGTCTGTAAGTTTCTGTCGTCTTCTGTCTCATTTTGGACACGCACGCGCGCGCGTGCGCGCACGCACGCACACACACACACACACACACACACACACACACACACACACATACAGATAGAGTCATCAGAAAGATCTACATTTCATTTAAAAAATAAAAAAAGGGGGGTGGAGAAGAAAAGAGAGAAAGAAAAGAGAAACAAAAAGGAAAAAAAAAAAGGACCAAAAACAAACGAACAACCAACAAAAAACCACACCAATCAAGCAAAAATAACAACAAAACAACAATAATAAATAAATGATTGACTAACTAACTAACTATCTAAAAGAAAAGAAAAAAGTTTCCCCTGCTACCACCCAAGAAAAGAGCAGAAGAAATTTCGATGGGAAAGGGTGGGGTACGGGTGGTTGTGCTGGAGGGCAAATGGGGGCTGGGTGGGGAAGGTTCTCCTATTGTGGAAGTTGAACTGATGGCAACAGGCAATGCAGGAGGGATAATGCATTGATCACATCTCGTGCTGTGTGCACATTCTGGCTAGTTTCGGGATTTCGCACACACACACCCCCTCTCCACGCGCCCCGCCCCCTAAGTATGTGTGATAGTAGTATCCGAATTTGATCATCAGAATTTGATCATCCTTTATCAAGGCCTGACTAAGCGCATTGGGTTACGCTGCTGGTCAGGCATCTGCTTGGCAGATGTGATGTAGCGTATATGGATTTGTCCGAACGCAGTGACGCCTCCTTGAGCTACTGAAACTGAAACTGAAATTATCAGAACAGCAGAGGAGGCATCTGCTGTCCTGTCTATCCGGACTAGAATTTGATTACGGTAGCAAGTGTCTTACCCATGTTACATCCCCCACTCTCTCGGTCGTGAGGGCTTTAGGACAGTCGACGTCGGGATTGTTCTCTGAGGAAGGTGTACAGAGCTGTTCCTCCTTCACACACAAACCTGCGTGCCTGTGGAACACTGGCAGCGCGTCAGGCATCTGCTTGGCAGATGTGGTGTAGCGTATATGGATTTGTCCGAACGCAGTGACGCCTACTTGAGCTACTGAAACTGAAACTGAACTGGCAGCGGTCCAACACCTTGTAAAGAGGGTGAACCACTTCCACAACAACCTGTTTCAGAAAACGTCTCCAACATCACATGATGATGATGATGATATGCATCATGCATAGAGAACGAACGAACGAATAGTTTATTGCGGTCAGATCCATTTTTGCCCATTCACAAGGGGGCAGGGTGGAGAAGGGGTTGTACATGTCAGAAACATGACGAAATATGAAAAATTTGTGCACTGTACACATGGTCACAACATGGAATCCACGTCATGCAAATAATTGTAATCATGTCAAACAAAGTCTGTCCAATCATAATGTTTGTCTTCACAAGTGGAAAAAAATCCAGCGAAATCAATCATCATATGTCCAGATCAGGATTTCCATTTTTAACACTTTTACAAAAATTTGAATTTGTATCTTTGAACGCAGTTAGTAAACTGTCCATTTTCTTGGTCGACTCCTCAAGACAAGACATTATCTGTTGGCAAACATCAACATGCTTTTGTTAAAAAATGTCAGTGTCATGTTGGGAACTGTCCACAACTGGGTCAGTGATGTTCGTGTTTTGGGGCATGATGGTCGTGCCAATGTCTTCCAACTCACACATTTCTGCATCACAAGGTATGTCTACACCCGTCGCTTCACCGTGGAGTACTGTCACTGCACGTGAACTGTGTCGCCGTGTGCCATGTCGATGTGCTGGTCATTACGCCGTGTGTCGCTCTATGACAGGGGTACAGAGGGAGGGGAGTGGTTGTCATACACAGGCACGTCGGCATGAAAAGATGTCAGCGTGTCAGCGTTGTCCGTGGCATGAAAAAGACTGGGAGGGGTTGGCAAAAATAAACCAGGAGACGATTCACGTCCACTTGCCTTTTTCTCCTGGTTCTGCCTGTATGCTTCGGCTCTCCTCTTGTCTCTGTTGATCTGTGACGGACACTTTCGGCGGTACATAGTTTCAGTTTCAGTTTCAGTAGCTCAAGGAGGCGTCAGTGCGTTAGGACAAATCCATATACGCTACACCACATCTGCCAAGCAAATGCCTGATCAGCAGCGTAACCCAACGCGCTTAGTCAGGCTTTGAGAGAAAAAAAGTAAATAAATAATGGATAAATACATAAAAAAATAACTACTACTACTAATAATAATATGTATAAGGCGCAAAACTTGATGAAGTCAACTATAAGCGTAAAAAAGAGTAATAATAATAATGATAATTGATAAATAAATTAAATAAATAAATATATATATAAAAAAAAAAAACAATGATGATAAATAAGCAAATGTAAAACATGCAGACACACATTCACACATACATACACATATGCATAACAGATATGTACCAAATATGCAGTTTCACAGATATGAAACACAGTCAAATACACATAAACGTACATGAGCCCCAACACACACACACACACACACACACACACACACACACATTACCCTGCACCCCCTCTACCCCCCTCCTCCACACACTCATTTCTAGGCCACGTATCGCAGCTTCCACGGCACACACACACACACACACACACACACACACAGAGGCACACTTACTTGTACAAGCACACACACATACGCCCATATCCCCCACACCCAACCCCACACACATATATACACAAGACAAAGATATATATATGCACACCCGCTCGTTCCAATATTCCGTTGCTCCCACAGTGTAGGCATGCATACACACACATACCTAATCCTCTACCCACCTCCCCCCGACCCCCCCCCCCCCCCCACACACACACACACACATACGCACGTGCACAGAATTCTCCTGACACTTGTGTACACTTACACCCTCGCGCATGCACAAACGCACACAAACACACAGACCCACACATACACACAAACACACACATACACACACGCACAAAGGCTGCCACTGATTGGCCGCAGGAGGGATGGGAAAAGATCTCTGATGCCAAGAACATGGCGTCTAGTGTATTGCTCAGTCTATTGTATTTGGAAAAGCCCTCAGAGACTCTGTAGCCTTCAGCTTGTGCAACAGGGGGCTGACCGGTAGTTGTCATTCTGAGAACGACGACAGTCTGGTCGCATCTGCCTCGATTTTGAAAGAGGACAGCCTCTTGTCATGTAGCATAGCATTTAGCATGCTTTCTAACGTTGATGGGAGTCCCTCAACAGGCATGTTAACCAAATCTTCACAAAAACTGCACAAATTTTTACTGTGCTGGAGATCGGAGCGTCTTGCTGGGTGCCAAGGGAAGCTACTCCGATATGCATATAGAGACCAAGAGAAGGAGAGACAGGAACAGAGATATGTAACAATTTACGTGTATAACTGTTTATTAACTCCGCCATTTAGGCAGTATTATTCGTTTTCGTGGGTGTGCTTGTTTGGTATGTTCTTGTTTCCGTAACAAATGCTGACATGGATTACAAAATCTTTGACGTGCGTGTTTAATCTTCTGCATGCGAATACAGACGAAATAAGGTTCAGTCACTAGCAGGTCTGCACACATGTTGAAATGGGAGACACGGAAAAATCTCCACCATTGGTGGCGATACCGGGTTTCGAACTCGGGAAACTCGACTGAGTATCCAGCACTCTAACCACTCGACCACGGCACCCGGCATGGCAGGACAGGACAACAGACACCGTTCAGGCAGATAATCATGCCCAGCATCCACACCATCCTGATGCAGTCCCAGCATCGTTGGACAGGACGTGTATTTCGCATCCCAGACTACCCGCCCGCCCAGAAAACGTCCACAGAAAACGTCAACTTTGCTCAAACAAATATAGGGGAAGAACGTCAACTTGCACTCACGTTTTAGAAGTAAGGACAATGACTGGATGAATGGATCTCTTATTTTCTTCATTTTCAGATGGCATGAACTTCAATACAGAAGGAGGTCCCATGGTGGTCAGGCAAAATCGTTTAAAAACAAAATCTGTAAATTGTTTTAAGTGTTTGGAATCAACCTTGACACCTGGGAATAAACTGTCGTGGATCAGGCATGGTGCCGATACCTATCCATAAAGACGCCAAGGCATGTGATGAAAACAGGACAGCTGCATCACAACAACAAAAAACGATAAAATAAAACGACATAGAAAATAAAGACAAGACCACGAAAGTCCGCAAACCCAAAGTGGGCGCATCGCCACCACACACATACCTCTCATGCCCTGGCCCTCTCATGCCCTCTCTCATGCCCTCCCCCTCTCATGCCCTCCTCCTCTCATGCTCTCCCCCCTCATGCCCTCCCCTCTCATGCCCTCCCCCTCTCATGCCCCCCCCCCCTCATGCCCTCCCCCTCTCATGCTCTCCCCCTCTCATGCCCTCTCTCATGCCCTACCCTCTCATGCCCTCCCCTCTCATGCCCTCCCCTCTCATGCCCTCCCCTCTCATGCCCTCCCCCTCTCATGCCCTCCCCCCTCATGCCCTGGCCCTCTCATGTCCTGGCCCTCTCATGCCCTGCCCTGCCCCTCTCATGCCCTGCCCTGCCCCTCTCATGCCCTGCCCTGCCCCTCTCATGTCCTGGCCCTCTCATGCCGTGTCCCCTCTCATGCCCTGCCCTGGCCCTCTCATGCCCTGCCCTGGCCCTCTCATGCCCTGCCCTGCCCCTCTCATGCCCTGCCCTGCCCCTCTCATGCCTTGTCCCTCTCATGCCCTGCCCTAGCTGTCACCGCACATTCCAACACGGATCGTCATCAGCCATCTACACACTGTCTCAGCGCTCAGCCCCTCCAGCTCCAGGTAGTTCTCGTCAATTCCACGGATGAACACACACACACTTCAGCCTTAAGGTTCCATGACATTAAAGTATTCCGGTCTATTCTATTCACACTTTTTATCATTTTCCTTCAGGTGTTACAGACTTTCCTCCACGCTCTCCTCCGCTGTTTATTCTTCTGTGTTTTTATGTCTTCTCCAATCAAATGGTACACTCAGATATACGTGACCCATTTCTGAACATTCTTGGAGCTCGAAATTCGTTTGCAGGTAGAAGTAGTGGTGGAGAAAATGTCTGTCTCTGTGTGCGCCTCCGCGGTGTGTGTGTGTGTGTGTGTGTGTGTGTGTGTGTGTGTGTGTGTGTGTGTGTGTGTGTATGTTTGTCTCTCTGTGTGTGTGTGTGTGTGTGTGTGTGTGTGTGTGTGTGTGTGTCTTCGCTACCAACGTTGTTCAAGCAAACCCAACCTAGGTGAACAACGTCAACTTGCGATCACGTTTTAGAATATGTCTTTATTACCAAGTGTACCGGGGTCACAAGGAATATTGGGGGGGATAGTACATAACAAGGTACGAACATAAATCTAAAATCATGCACAAACACAGATACAGTAGAAATTAGGATACATACAAGTGCATACCAATATAAAAACTGTGCATACTCACACACACACACACACACACACACACACACACACACACACACACACACACACACACACACACACACACGTTTGAACAGGAGCCGTATATCACACGTGGGTGGGGCTGATGACTAGATCTTTAGGTAGATGATTGTTGATTGATTTTAGGACAAGTCACAATTATTCTGATTCTGTACAGATTTTGTCATTGTTATCCCAATCGAAGCGTCTTTTCCCCTCTTTCAAAAACATCTGATTGACTGAATAAGGTGTGGAATTAATCATTCATCACAAGTGCCTCCAAAATATTTATATCAATAAATGGTCTTGCCTTTTTTCATTTCAGTTCAGAATGGGCCACATCATGTTTGCACACATTTAAGGAGAGAACACCCGATCAGAACTATAACGATGAAAGGGAATGGGTAGAGGGAGGCGGGGGGGGGGGGAGAAAGGATGAGGGAGAGAGGAGAGAGGAAGCGAAAGGGGGGGGGGGGGTGGAGCTAGGGAAGTAGAGGGGGGGGGGAGATGTTGGAAGGGAGACGGGGACATGGACGGAGAGGGGTGGGAGGGGGCGGAGAGAAATGAATGGAAATATGATGAAGACGCTTGTCCCTACTTGTGTTGTCATATTTCCAAGTCCGACCTGTGGACAGCTGAGGGTCACTCCAGCAGACAGTTCCCTGTCTATGCGACGTCTTCTTCTTCGCCATCATCATCGTAGTCGTCGTTGTCGTCGTCGTAGTCGTCTCTCTCTTTCTTTCTTTCCTTCTTTTTCTTTTCTTTGCTCTGTCTTTATCTCTTCCAATCCGTTTGTTTATTTCCACCCTTTTTCTGTCTGTCTTTGTCTAGGCTTCGTCACTATCCCTGTCTGTCCGCGTGTCTTTATTTGTCTGCCTGTCTGTCTGTCTGTCTGTCTGTCTCTCTCTATCACTCACTCACTCACTCACTCTTTCTAAATCTTGACCTTAGTCTCTCTCTGAATCTCTCTCTCTCTCTCTCTCTCTCTCTCTCTCTCTCTCTCTCTCTCTCTCTCTCTCTCTCTCTCTCTCTCGCTTCTTCTTCTTTTTCTTCTTGTGATGATAATGATGATAATGAGTAAAAAAAAAAAAAAAGTCGAAGAAGAAGAAGAAGAAGAAGAAGAAGGTATTTATACTGTTACGAATCTTGTACAAAGACAACCAAAAAATTCAAAGCGGTTCCACCACAGAAGATGCTCTCTGGTTATGCTATCGTAGCCTGAGAAGTGCTTTGGTTGGTTCCGTGCGTAGGTCAGACCTCTATTCTATGAGTAGGTCAGACCTCTATTCTATTAATAGGTCAGGCAGCTATTCTATGAATAGGTCAGGCATCTATTCTATGAGTAGGTCAGGTATCCATTACATGAGTAGGTCAGACAGCTATTCTATATGTAGGTCAAGCATGTTTTCTATAAGTAGGTCAGACATCTATTCTATAAGTAGGTCAGGCATCTATTCTATTAGTAGTTCAGGCATCTATTCTATAAGCGGGTCAGACATCTATTCTATAAGTATGTTAGGCATCTATTCTATGAGAAGTTCAGGCATCTACTCTTTAAGTAGTTCAGGCATCTATTATATGAGTAGGTCAAGCATTTATTATATGAATAGGTCAGGCATCTGTTCTATTAGTTCAGGCATATACTTTATAGGCAGGTCAGGCATCTATTATATAAGTTGGTCAGGAATCTATTCTATAAGTAGGTCAGGCATATATTTTATAGATAGGTCAAGCATCTATTCTATGAGTAGGTCAGGCATCTGTTCTATGAGTAGGTCAGACATCTATTCTATAAGTAGGTCAGTAATCTATTCTACAAGTAGGTCAGCCATCTATCTTGTGCGTAGGTCAGTCATCTATTCTACGCGTAGGTAAGTATCTATTCTACGCGTAGGTCAGGCGGCTGTTCCATGCATAGGTTAGGTATCTATAATATAAGTAGGTCAGGTATCTATGCTCGCCCTCACAATCCCTTCCCCTGTCCTCCCGCTATGTTTCTTTTAAAAGGTAGATGTGGTATGGTGTGTATGGATCATCCGGCACACTTTGACACCTCCTTGACGTTCAGAATGACAGACATTCATGTGAGGCGCTGACCTGTACAGCTTATACAGTCAATAGATGGTCACAAGACATTGTCTAATCAGTGAAGATGAGTCACCCTGCTCAGACAAAGAACCAGGACAGAGGGGGTCCGGCTAAGCAGATGAGGTGGACGATGAGGGAGAGGGGAAGGAGGGAGTGTCGGGAGGGAGGAGAGAGAGTGAGCTCGGTGAACGGATCTATGTATGTATGTATGTATGAATGTATAGTTGTGTATGAATTTATGGGTGTATGTGTGTGTGTGTGTGCTTGTGTGTGTGTTTGAGTGTGAATGTATGTAAATTTGTGTGCATGTATGTATGTATGTGTGTGTGCGTGCGTGCGTGCGTGTGTGTGTGTGTGTGTGTGTGTGTGTGTGTGTGTGTGTGTGTGTGTGTGTGTGTGTGTGTGTGTGCAAGCCCTCTTCTTAAAAAAAAAAAAAAACAAATAAGAAGAACGCGTTTATGCCGCAGAAAAATCAGCAGGATGCTAAGACTGGGGAAAAGGCTGGAGGGAAGAATGAAGAGAGACTGGGTGTGAGTGGGGAAGGAAGGGGAAAGTGGGGGGACGGGAGGGGGTGTGGGGGCGGGCAGAGGTGGGAGGTCAGGGTGAAACAAATGGCTGTGCAGAGGCGAGGACGTTGCTTATTTTTCTATTTTTTGAAAATAATTTTGTTTACATTTCAACAGCAGTGGGGTTTTGTTGTTGTTGTTGTTGTTGTTTATTTTTTGTTCCCCCCCCCCCCCACTTCATCCCCCCATCACATGGAATGACATACATGCTGACGGGTAATCATGGAATAGGGGAAATGAAATATACATTTAATGGAGTATGGTGAATAAATAAACAAGATGATAAATAAACACATGAATAAGCAAACATATAAAAACAGGAAATACGCGAAGAAGAAAGAAGACACACACACACACACACACACACACACACACACACAGAGAGAGAGAGAGAGAGAGAGAGAGAGAGAGAACTGAATTGAATTGAATTGAATAAATTTTATTTTCTGAGGGAAAGCAAAATAATGCTTTTTTCATGCAGCCCTCGAAGGGGAAACAGTAACATAAACAAATGGGGGAATCATTATATCAGTACAGCATGCATATTACAGTCGTGGATACATGAATGGTAATTTGACATTCACAACACTAAGTAGAGGAGAATAAGAGGAGAGAGATATAAGGGGACAGATAGATAGATTGATAGATAGAGAAAGAGAGAGAGAGGGAGAGAGAGAGGGAGTACAAAAAGTGAAAATTAACATAGGTCAACATAATGATTGATCAATAATTTTTTTTTAATTGAAAATAAAGTAATTAAAAAAATTAATAATAAACAATTAAAAAAAGACCCCCCGCCCACACAATAAAAAAACCCACAAAAAATTAACTAAAATAAGTATGCACAGGTTACAAAAAAAAGTAATAGAAATGACACCATAGTAGATAGAACGACAACGTGAGAAGGAGAGAAAGGCAATCCATGTGTAGATAATGATCATGCAAAACTAAAACTAAAGTAAAAGGCATGTATATGTAGAACAAAAGTAATTTCTTTTTTCTTTTTTTTTTCTCATTAAGCAAGAAGAAAAGAAAAATAACGCCACGGAAACAATTGTGGATTCAAACAAGGAATATGAGAGTGAAGAAAAAGGCATGCACATGTGAAGCAAAAGGTTTTTTGTTTGTTTGTTTTTTGTTGGTTTTGTTTTCATTTGAGTGTGATTTGTAACAGTGGAACTTGTTCTATATCTACTGGAAAAGATGGGGAAAATAATGTGTTTTTTTAAAGTCGAGATGCTTTCGTGTTGTTTGGTGGATACTGGGAGTGAGTTCCAGAGTCGTGAACCAGAATAGGCAAGGTTGGATTTAAATAGGTCTATTCTGGGAACTGGGACATTTAGTTTTGTTTGTTTTCGGTTGTCATTACGGAACATATATTCAATAGGTAGTCTGGAGCACGACCTGTCACTATTTTGTGCATCAGTACTCCTTTATTTAAGTCAGTCTTTGGTGCAGCGGTAAAATGTTAAGTTTTCTGTTGTCAGATTTTGTCAAGGATGAGGTTTTGTTTAGAACAATTTTAAGCGCACGTTTGTGAAGGCTGAGAAGTGGCTTAAAGGCTTTGGCGCTTGCAGTATCCCATAGGGTTGATGCATAATCAACAGTGGATTGGATAAAGGTCTGAAAAGGCAATTTTCTTGACTGATAATCAGTGAAGTGTTTGATTTTGGATAGTTGGTATGTTTTTATGGAAATCTGCTTGCATATGTTAGTTATATGATGAGTCCAAGAAAGGTTGTTGTCAATTGTTATTCCAAGGATCCTGTGGTTGTCAACTTCACTAATAGCTTGGTTATTTATATGAATGGGTGGGAACGTATGTGTGAGGTTTTGTCTTTTTTGTCTGGTCGTTGTTCACATAAACTTGGTTTTGTGAGAGTGGATTGCCATGTGGTTATGATCAGTCCATTCTATTAGGTTGTTTACGCTATGTTGCAGAGACAGCATAAGCTGTTTTATGCAACTATGGCTCATGTGTAATGTTGTGTCATCTACAAAAAGTTCACAGGATTTTTTAATATGAAGCGGGAGATCATTAATATATAATGTAAATAGCAAAGGACCAAAGACAGAACACTGTGGAACTCCATACGTTAGTGTTTTGAAGACGAGGAAGATGTATTAAATTGTTGTCTCTTTGTAAGATATGAATGAAGGAGATTCAAGGAACTGGTGGAAAGACGGTACAGCGATAGTTTTCTGATAAGAAGGTCATGGTCAGTTACGTCAAATGCTTTCTTGAAATGTATAAATAGGACACCACAGTATTCATTGTTACTGATTCTGTTAAGCCATTGATCAACAAGAGAAATCAGTGCAGTGTGTGACAAGAGCGACAGAGAGAGAGAGAGAGAGAGAGAGAGAGAGAGAACTAGAACTCGATGTGACGCGACCCAACTAGATTTTATTGACATAAAAATCAAGCACCGACATTGTCCCACACAATGTACAACTATATGGCATAATATTGTTATCAAGTGCTAACAAAAAGGGACAGTGTGTCTTCCTGTGTCAGGTTTTTAACAACAAATTCAAGACACTCCCAACCCAAGAGCTGAACTAAGCCGCGTGAAACATGCATCACTCGTTCAGCACGTGCTTGGGTTGGGGTCACCGTGAGTTGAGTGAATTCCTGCTTTGCTTGAACGCTAAATTCCAAGTAAGGACACTCCTTTTTCGTTTCCTTCTTGCGACATTTCCTTGTCTTTTACTTTCTTCAACACGTGCAAGTTTGCAGGAACACTCACGGCAATCTCCACAAGTTTTCCCAATGAGTAGTGTTCACAACAAGGCGTGGACGTTCACTCCGTCAGTCACACAGAGGACTGGAGGGCAAGAAATGTGGTTATTGCCGAACACTCCAGCATGGAATCATACGGAAAACATTCATTTCTTTGTGTGCTGTCGGTTGTATGGAGAATGGATTAAAACAATCCTCTGAATGATGATTTCTGTGGGGTGTGTTCTGTTCTTCAGCTGTCTTGGAACTGGCGTGTTTCTGTTCAGATGACCGTAAAAATCTTCCTCTTCTGCTCCTCCCTGCTGAACTCTGTGAAGAGTCATTGGTGCGCTCCCTTTGTTGGTGGTCGTCTGGCGTTGTGGGGCATGCAGACCACGTGCAGTGGAACCTCCGTCTCGATGACAGCTGGACCTCAGCTGACAAAAACAGTATCTTACAATGTAACCGGCTTACGCCATGAACAACGACTGACTATCGTAGAAAAGAAAAATTCAACGGACTACAGCCTGGAGCAACTTGAGCTTAAGGGTACCAGCCAGTTGGTAATTAAAAGTTAAATGGCAATATCCACATTTCTTCCCTTGTGCTCTTTCGTTTCGAAGACGAAAAAGTTGTACATTGGTTGATAACATTGTAATTTTCATTCTATATTTCTCTCTTCCCCCGCCACTCCCACTCTTTTATTAGCCTACTTAACGGCATTCGAGAGGAGAAGAAATCTACAGTATATCATTACAATGTTATTAACCAATTTACAACTTTCCCGTCTTCGATACGAAACTGAATGGAAAGAGTACAGTGGAAGATATGTGGATATGACCAATTAGACTACACGTCATGGTCACTGGGGTGTCCCCACAGAAGAACTGTTCACCAGATTCATCCAGGCCTGTGGGTTGTATGAAAGTATGTAAAAAATAACTCTGACAAAACCACGCGTCGTGGCCAGCAACTGCTTTTGTCGATTCCTTGCTCGTTGTCTGTTCTTAGCTGTTTGAATACATTGAAGACACTGCAGTCAGTTGTGCTTAGCTGTTTGGATACAATGAAGACACTGCAGTCAGTTGTGCTTAGCTCTTTGAAGACATTGAAGACATTGCAGTCATTTGTGCTTAGCTGTTTGGATACAATGAAGACACTGCAGTCAGTTGTGCTTAGCTGTTTGAATACATTGAAGACACTGCAGTCAGTTGTGCTTAGCTGTTTGGATACAATGAAGACACTGCAGTCAGTTGTGCTTAGCTCTTTGAAGACATTGAAGACACTGCAGTCAGTTGTGCTTAGCTCTTTGAAGACATTGCAGTCAGTTGTGCTTAGGTCTTTGAACACAATGAAGACATTGCAGTCAGTTGTGCTTAGCTCTTTGAAGACATCGAAGACATTGCAGTCAGTTGTGCTTAGCTCTTTGAAGACATCGAAGACATTGCAGTCAGTTGTGCTTAGCTCTTTGAAGACATCGAAGACATTGCAGTCAGTTGTGCTTAGCTCTTTGAAGACATTAAAGACACTGCAGTCAGTTGTGCTTAGCTCTTTGAAGACATTAAAGACACTGCAGTCAGTTGTGCTTAGCTCTTTGAAGACATTAAAGACACTGCAGTCAGTTGTGCTTAGCTCTTTGAAGATATCGAAGACATTGTAGTCAGTTGTGCTTAGCTCTTTGAAGATATCGAAGACATTGTAGTCAGTTGTGCTTAGCTCTTTGAAGACATTGAAGACACTGCAGTCAGTTGTGCTTAGCTCTTTGAAGACATTAAAGACACTGCAGTCAGTTGTGCTTAGCTCTTTGAAGACATTAAAGACACTGCAGTCAGTTGTGCTTAGCTCTTTGAGCACATCGAAGACATTGCAGTCAGTTGTGCTTAGCTCTTTGAAGACATCGAAGACATTGCAGTCAGTTGTGCTTAGCTCTTTGAAGACATTGAAGACACTGCAGTCAGTTGTGCTTAGCTGTTTGGATACAATGAAGACATTGCAGTCAGTTGTGCTTAGCTCTTTGAAGACATCGAAGACATTGCAGTCAGTTGTGCTTAGCTCTTTGAAGACATTGCAGTCAGTTGTGTTTAGCTCTTTGAAGACACTGAAGACATTGCAGTCAGTTGTGCTTAGCTCTTTGAAGACATCGAAGACATTGCAGTCAGTTGTGCTTAGCTGTTTGAAGACATCGAAGACATTGCAGTCAGTTGTGCTTAGCTCTTTGAAGACATCAAAGACATTGCAGTCAGTTGTGCTTAGCTCTTTGAAGACATCGAAGACATTGCAGTCAGCTGTACCAGGAGTCATCGAGGTAAGGTAGGTGCCACAACCTATCCTTCCGTATCATTCGTTGCTGTGTTCTATGTGTGTTGTTGTTATTGTTGTTGTGTGTGAATGCGTTCGCGCGCTTATGCGTGTGTGTAGCTATCCCATCTCGATTACCAACTACTGTAAACAAATATGAAGATTAATTCCTTATCCTACCCCACCCTCCACAAACCCACTGCCACTCCTCTGTGTGTGTGTGTGTGTGTGTGTGTGTGTGTGTGTGTGTGTGTCTGTCTGTCTGTCTGTCTGTCTGTCTGTCTGTGACTTTCGCGCTCTCTCTCTCTCTTTCCCTCTCTCTATCTCCTCTCTATGTACCTGCTTATCTGCCTGTTACTCTCCCGTCCCCATCTCTGTCTGTCTGTCCATCTCTATACATCCTAACATCTGTCTCTCACCTTCATCTCTCTCTCTCTCTCTCTTCAGACTCAGACTCTCTCTCTCTTTCCCCACCTCCCTCCCTCCCACCCACCCTCCACACCCTTGGTGGGAATCGTCTGGCAATAATTCGGGGACAGACAATCTCATCCTCGTAATCATCCAATCGAATCAGCACGGCACATAATCAAATTGCCCAGACGATGAAATTTCGCCACGACCAAACGACTCGTTATAGCACGAAACCAGGACTTGGCGACAAATCAGCGCCCTTCTCTCTCTCTCTCTCTCTCTCTCTCTCTCTCTCTCTCTCTCTCTCTCTCTCTTCTATCGAGAGACTTTCTTCCTCTTCTCTCATCGCCTCTCTCTCACAGTTTTTTTGTTTTTGTTTTTTGTTGTTGTTTTTTTTTTGTTTTTTTGTTTTTTTGCCTTTCACCTCACGGCTGTGTGATGGACAACTCCGACTAAACTCTTCCGACAATGTGTGATAGAGAAGGGGATCAATCAAGAGTGAGACAGGGGTGTACAGTTTTGGAATAGGCTTGAGCGTGGTAGTTTGTGTGTGTGTGTGTGTGTGTGTGTGTGTGTGTGTGTGTGTGTGTGTGTGTGTGTGTGTGTGATTTCCCCTTGAAAAAAATTATCTCCTTTTCTGTCTCTCCATCCATTCCCTCTCTCTGTCACTTTCTCTCTCATGGTGTTTTTGTTTTGTTTGTTGTGATTGTTTTTATTGTTGTTGTTGTTGTTGTTCTTATTCTTCATCTTGTTCACAGTCATGATTATCATAATTATTATATTCTTTTCATTTTTATTCAATGTTAACAATTACGTACATGTTCTCGGTCTTCATTTGTAGCTGTTGCAATTGTCCTCTTAAGACACGGCAGTCAGTGGGACACATTGCTGTATGTTATATTTTCTTTTCAAAGCAGTGTTTCCTATGGCACATTCGTTGTTTCCATATTTTGACTCCTTCAGTAATGTTTCTTTTCCTCGCCACTGCTTAGCTTCTTCTTATTTTCTTCTTTTACAAATGTTTCTTCCCTTCCCGTTCTCTCTTTCATTTCTTTCTTTCAGCTGTCTGTCTCTTGCCTTTCCCTCCTCTCTCTCTTCGTTCTCTTTGATTTTGTTTCTGTGTGCGCGTTTTGTTATCTTTGCACCTTATCCCCTTTCTCTTTGCACGCCTGTCTGTCTGTCTCTGTCTCTACCAACCCCCACCACCCCTCACTCTCTTTCTCTGTCTCTCTCTGTCTGTCTCTCTCTGTCTCTGTTTTACTCTGTATCTGCCAGCCTGTCTCTCTCCTCCTATCCTCATCTTCTCTCTCTCTCTTTCTCTTTACATCTCTCTCTCTCTCTCTCGTTCTCTTTCTTACTGTCTTTCCCTCATTTTATTCGTCATATATATCAATTTCTTTCCTCTATCGAGAAACCCGTTCGACCCAAGATGACCCGTGGAGTATTCAGCGATATTAGATTTCCACTTGTGCCTGCGGGTGTAAAGTTTTCAGAAAGCTTTCCAGATAAGCCTGGACCGGGCCGCCAAAGAAAAAGAATTAGTGATGATTCCAGCAGCAGTACGATCCTTGTTGTAACTGCACCGCCTCGCCCGAGTCAAGATCGATCCTATCTATTATTTCATTAATCGGCTACCGATGGACGAACCATGTCCGGGAAACAAAGGCAGTCTCAGAAGAGGATTAAAACTAGTTAGCGGGAGGTTAGGGCACGGTAATCTGACCGTTGGGCGCTTACCTTCAGATAGCCACTCTCCGTGTGCAGAGGTGTTGTCTCAAGCCGTGGCCGGAGAGTGGCCACTGTCGGGAAGAAAACAACACCAATGTAAGCTGTGTGGCGCATTGATCTGCTCTCTTGACCCCAAGGTGCACGCCAGTGCAAGCGCGTGAGTTTGCGCGCTCAGAGGGTTGGGTACCGTGTGTGTGTGGGGGGGTGGGGGTGGGAGGTGGAGGGGTGTGTGTGTGGGGGGGTAGATGAGGAGGGA
Source organism: Babylonia areolata (assembly GCF_041734735.1). Taxonomy (NCBI): domain Eukaryota; kingdom Metazoa; phylum Mollusca; class Gastropoda; order Neogastropoda; family Buccinidae; genus Babylonia; species Babylonia areolata. The sequence goes on from NC_134890.1 coordinate 8,393,958, forward strand.
GGAGGGAGCACATACACGCGCACGCACGCACGCACGCACACACACACACACACACACACACACACACACACACACACACACACACACACACACATTTATATTTTCACTCGAGATCGCAAGATAATCAAGCCATACTGTTATTTCCTCCAGTTATTGGTATGAAGTTAACACAAGTTTAAGTGACACAAACATAATATGGGTGCATACTCGTAATTGGATACTGTGACGTGGATAAAATAAACAAAATGCAAGTGACACAAACACATTAACGTGGATAAATACAATACAAACACTGTGACATGAATAGACACATATGATACAAACACTGTGATATAGGTAAATGCATATAACACAGACATGTATAAATACGGGTGGTGCAAACACTTTGACTGACCTTCAGTCACCTTATGTTCACATTGAAAGTTTATAGCTGAGAAATGACAATGAGATAATTATATCACCTTTAAGTCACATTGAAAGGTTATAATTGAAACTATGATGGCATTTATGACCTTGAAATCACGTGGAAAGGTCACACTGGAGAAATGATAATGACATAATTATATCGCCGTGACTGCTGTCAGCACGATCCATTGAAATTTTTTTTTTTTAATATATATATTTAAAGAAAAGAAGAAGAAAGATCGAAAGAACAAGAGGGGGTTGAAACAAAAACAAAATACATAAATACTTTTAGGGAAGATGAATGAATGAATGATGAATGCATCTTTAATGGGCGAAGAATTAGGAACGGTAAAGGCCTTTTTACAATTCTGCCCATATAACAACACAAAACACACAAAAAATGAATAAATAAAATGCGTGCGTGTATGTGTGTGTGAATGTGTACGCGTGTGTGTGCGTGCGCGCGCGCGTTTGTGTGTATGTGTGTGTGCATGTCCGTATTTGTGTGTTTGTGTTTTCTCCCCAAGTTGCAAATGTTTTAGGTTATAATTTCTATTAACGATAAAAAAAAATCGATAACACATTGACGTTTCAGATCAGTAGTGTCTTTCACACGGTCGGGTTTCTTACAGACGTTGTAATGTTTTCTGTGCTTGTGTTTTATTATGTTAATCTATGCATTAATCTCGTTCTATGTCTGTTTCTTTTCTACCACATCCTATATCTGTCTTTCTGTCTCTGTCTCTGTCTCTGAGACACGTGAAACAAGGGGAAATTTGTAGTCCAGTTCTTTTTTCTTTGTTTGTTTTAATGAACTTGCTCTTGAGATATAGACAATAGATATCCAAACACAATAAACTCTGCTGTTAATTACATTAATTTCTGGTTAAGATTAACACGGATGGAGACGGTCAGACTACCAAGGAACGCTTATGTTATGCTTTGTGGAAAAACAACATGGGTGGCAGAGGTAAGGAAATGTCTTTTCCAGTTAGGGTTTGGATTTGTTTGGACAAATCAAGGTGTTGATTCTATCATTGATTTTTAAAAGAGTTTAAGAAACGATTAATTGATTGCAGATGGCAAAATTGGAATGACCATGTACTAAATAGTGACAGGTTTAATATGCATCGCACTTTTAGTAACCCTTTACATTATATGGAAACTTATCTATTGATGAATATAGACAGACATGTAAAGACCATGATGACAAGATCTCGTTATATCAGATACCTGGTTTAAATGTTCATGCTTCATGCTTATCGGTTCAAGCATCACACAGATCATGATTTGTTATGTCCTCTTTGTAAAGTACCTAAAGAAGATGAAATGCATTTTCTTCTGTGTTGTCCATTTCTAGAATCTGTTAGAAATACATGTATTGCCCCAAAGCGTACTAATCATCCACATAGCTTTCGATTGAAGTTATTGATGTCATCTGCAAATGCAGAAATACATATATTGCCCCAAAGCGTACTAATCATCCACATAGCTTTCGATTGAAGTTATTGATGTCATCTGCAAATGCTGTTACTCTCTGAAATCCGTGTCTTTATCTGTATAAGGCGTTTTAAGTCAGAGAAACAGTGCTGGCATGATGTGATTTTTGTTTTGTTTTGTTTTTGTTTGTTTGTTGTTATTTTTTGGTTTGTTTGTTGTTGTTGTTGTTGTTTTGTGGGGTTTTTTTGTTTTTTTGTTGTTGTTTTTTTGGGGGGTGCGGGGGGGAGGGGGGGGGATAGATATCTATACACACCCCTTCACAAGGGGCAAAGGCCTTTGCTGAATAAACCATTCGTGTTCTCTCTGTCTGTCTGTCTGTCTGTCTGTCTCTCTCTTTCTAATTCGATGTTTCTGTTTAACATATTAATCCGTGCGTAATTTCTTTCTCTCGATCTCTGTATTTGTCTTTGTCTCTGTCTCTCAATGTGTCTGTGTATCTCTGTTACTGTCTTTCTCTCTGTCTCTCACTTCCAATCATCCTCTGTCTCTCCCCCTACCTCACATCTCTTTCTCTCGGTCTGTCTATCTCCCTGTCTCTCTCTGTGTCTCTGTCTCTCTCTCTTGAGCTGAACATAACCAATAACTTTTTTTTAACGCCATCATGTTTGCAGTTCAAGCAGCGAAGGAAAGCGTCGCGACAAACAAACTGAGGATTGTCGCCGTGTGTTTGCTTTGTGCAAACGTCCAGTCAGCTGCTCCTCTCTTCTTCCATTCTGGGGTTTACTCCCTCAGAAAGACATGTTTGTCTCTCTCCATCCAGACACTCAGAAACAGAAATGTTGGCAAACACCGAATCAAAACTATATAATGTTGTATGTTGTACTCCCCCCCCCCCCCCCCCCCCACCCCCCCCCCCCCCTTTTTTATTTTTTTAAAAATTTTATCCATATCGTTCTTGTTGAAGCGATGTTTCAGCTCCGAATGACAAAAACGGTGGTTAGAACCGTGTGTCATATTGTTGTTATTGATATCATATCGATTTGATTTCGTAAAAGCAAAGCAATGTTCTTGCAAAATCTGGTCTTTCAGACATGCATGAATACTATAAAAAAAAACATGTGCCTTTCTTTATCTCGCCCCCTTTATCTCTCGAACACACACGCGCGCGCGCGCGCACACACCGCAAATACGCGCTCACACACTCACACGTACACACACACACACACACACAACACACACACACACACACACACACACACACACACTCACTCACTCACTCACTCACTCACTCACACTCACAAGCACGCATATGCATGGTGTAGAAAAATGACGAGAGGGGGAGGGGGTGCCGGGACCACTACACCCTCTCTCTTACTTACACACACACACACACACACACACACACACACACACACACACACACACACACACACACACTAAGAGAGAGAGAGAGAGAGAGAGAGAGAGAGAAGGGGTGTTGGAACCCTCCCAGTTTTCTCCTCCCAGCCACCACAACCACTACCACTACTACCACCACAGCTGCCGTACCGTTACCAGTGGCAGCAAAGTCAGCGGCGAGTACCGTGTCCTCCTCTTCCTGTGATCCCCTTCCAGCCGGCACGCTTGATAGGGACAAAATCTCCTCCCTGCTCCCGCGAAGGGGGCGCTAAGATCGCTCATCAACGGTGACATTTTCAGCATCACGAGCGGCCGTGTCAACTTGTTGTCAATCACTTAAAGCGGCCCACTTGTGCTCTGGGTCGCCTTCAGACCAGCCGTTGGGGCAAAATGCTTGTGGGTCTTGGGGTTGGGGGGGTTGGGTGGGGGTCGGTGCGCGGGGGGGTGGGGGGGGAGAGGTTGTAAGAAGGTGGGGGGGGGGGGGTTGAGAGGGGTTCGGGGGTCGGGGAAGATGGTGGTTGGGGGTGGGGGGGTGGGGGGGTCGGTCGTCCTGGAGACGGTAAGGGACAGCGGATGTGGATGTGTTGTGGTGATGGAGGAGGGGGTGGGATGGGGGGGGGGCTAGTGGGGGCGAGGGGGGCGTAGTTTGCGGGGTGAGGAGAGAGAGGGGGGGGGGAGTCGTATGGGGGAGGTGAGGATGAGGGCGGTTGGAGGGAGATGAGTTGGAGAGAGAGAGACAGAAAGAGAGGGGGATAGGTGAAGAGGAGGTGGAGAAGGCAGAAAGAGAGGTTAAAAAAAGAGAGAAAGAAAGAGTGTGCAGTGTAATGAAATTTGGTATAATGTGGTGTGCCTCCTCTCTCATTTTTGGTCAATGTCTCTCCCTCTCTAAGTTCTCTCCACAATATGTATCCCTCCATCTTTGCCACTATGCCTGTGTGTGTGTGTGTGTGTGTGTGTGTGTGTGTGTGTGTGTGTGTGTGTGTGTGTGTGTGTGTGACACCACCCTCTTTCTGTGCCAAGCCTATTTTATGCATATTTACAACTATTTGACAAGGGTTGTTTAGTTTACGGAGGGTGATAATTAAAAAAAAAAGCCCAACTATATATGATGAACACAAACTACTAGAGGAAAGTATCTATAAGCTGTACTTTACTGAAAGGAAAGTAAACACACTATCCAGTTATGACAATTTCACATGCATTTGATGATTTTAAGGTAGGAAAATTCCCACAATCATGTGAAAGAAATTTTCCATCCTGGGGCACTCAAGGAGGATAATGCCTTCACCTTTTTCTTTGGGGAAAAAGTGAGAATGACAGACAGACTGATTGGGAGAGAGAGACAGACAAAAGAGACAGATAAAGAGTCAGATATTGGGAAAGAGAAATGGGGGCGGGGGAGGGGAAAAAAGCGGAGGGGGGGGGGAGAGGAAAGAAGAGTGAGAGAAGCAAAGAGCAAAGGAGAAACAGAGAGAAAATGACAGAGAAAAGGTGATAGAGAGGAGACAGTGAGAGAGACAAAGACAGAGAAACAGTGATAGAGAGGAGACAGTGAGAGAGACAAAGACAGAGAAACAGTGATAGAGAGGAGACAGTGAGAGAGACAAAGACAGAGAAACAGTGATAGAGAGGAGACAGTGAGAGAGACAAAGACAGAGAAACAGTGATAGAGAGGAGACAGTGAGAGAGGTAAAGACAGAGAAACAGTGATAGAGAGGAGACAGTGAGAGAGACAAAGACAGAGAAACAGTGATAGAGAGGAGACAGTGAGAGAGACAGACAGAGAAACAGTGATAGAGAGGAGACAGTGAGAGAGACAAAGACAGAGAAACAGTGATAGAGAGGAGACAGTGAGAGAGACAAAGACAGAGAAACAGTGATAGAGAGGAGACAGTGAGAGAGACAAAGACAGAGAAACAGTGATAGAGAGGAGACAGTGAGAAAGACAAAGACAGAGAAACAGTGAGAGAGAGGAGACAGTGAGAGAGACAGACAGAGAAACAGTGATAGAGAGGAGACAGTGAGAGAGACAGAGACAGAGAAACAGTGATAGAGAGGAGACAGTGAGAGAGACAGAGACAGAGAAACAGTGATAGAGAGGAGACAGTGAGAGAGACAAAGACAGAGAAACAGTGATAGAGAGGAGACAGTGAGAGAGACAAAGACAGAGAAACAGTGATAGAGAGGAGACAGTGAGAGAGACAAAGACAGAGAGGGAAAGAAACAGAGAAAGAGTTGGTCAGAAAAAGGAGACAGGGAGAGGTGAGAGAGAGAGAGAGAGAGAGAGAGAGAGAGAGGGGGGGGGGCGGAGAGGTATATGGAAAGAGAGAAAAGGAAAGAAGGAAAAGGAGATTTTATATAGATATATATATATATATATATATATATATATATATATATATATATATATATATATATATATATATATATATATACACGGACACGGAGAGACACGATGAGAGAGACAGAGAGAGAGGCAGACGAAGAGAGAGAGAGAGAGAGAGGCAGACAGAGGCACAGAGAGAGAGAGAGAGAGAGAGGACAGAGACAGAGAGAGACAGAGAATGAGGAAAAGACAGGGCAGAACGCTGCCCGGGCCCACACGTCACGCTGACAGGACGACGACCCCCGAGTCAATGCCACTCGCAGACTTCATCTGACCAGCGGTCAAGTCTTGACAGACGAGCGATCCCCTCCCCCCTCCTCCTTCCCCTTCCCTCCCGTCCCGCATCTCCTCTGTATATGACCTCTCCTTGAGACACCCTCCTCATCCCCCCCCTTCACCCATACTCCCACACCCCCGTCATCCCCACCACTCCACTTCTCTCCCCTCCTTTCTCTGTTCGTCCGTCACCAATGGCTGATGCTGCATCACTAGCAACAGCAGTAAAGATGAACAATGCTTAAGGTTATCGGAGGAAAGAAAAAAAACTACAATATTCAACATTGTGTTCAGGTGCCATTTGCAATACTTGGTTCTAAACTTTTTTGACAGTTACACGTGACTAAATGCCTACGTTGACCGAACTACGCCATTGGTCAGTGCCATACTGCACACAGTTAGTAGCGGGTTACGACCATACTAGGCTCTTCCGTCCGAACAATGCAACTGGCTGTAGGGTCTGGTCGTTGTTGTCAATGTTTGTTGTTGTCGTTGTTGTGTTGTTGGTTTTTCTCTTTGTGGACTGTAAACTGGTTACAGAAGGAAGAGATGCACATTGTGGCAGTACTGGGGAAGATTTGAAAGCAACGGGAAGGTCGGACCTGAAAGACCGCAAATGAAAAGGAGAATACGAGAGACATGTGATGTGGAAGAATGGTTAAAAAGAGTTGTGAACGTGAGGAGCAAAGTGTGAGAAAAACGTAAAACGGAATAGGTATGAGTGAATGAAAAACACCACAGGATAAAGGCAAAGTGGTTGAGTGACGGAGGATAATACGTAAGAACAACAATGGACAAGAGAGGCAAGGACTTCAAGACTCACTTGTGATACACTTTTTAAAAAAAAAATCGTTAAAATGTGTTCTGTATTTGTTGTTGTAAAGCTTCGGGTTAAAAAAAAAAAAAAGTCCTGACGGCAGATTCGAACCCCGCGTGTTCGGGTGAGAAGAAACTGTCTTACCCAATACACTATCGTGGTTGCTTGACTGACGTTCAAAAATTTAACATTTAAACATGCTTTTTAAAGGGCGATAAATCGATTGCGGTATTCGCAGTGAGAACGCTGTTTAAATCATATTATTCTGGTGTATCTTGGGCATTCAAAAAATCTTTAAGGGCAATTAAAAATTCTTAAGTCCGCGGTAAAGGAAACGTCGCTATCACCGCAATCACACTGCAACATTTAGCCGTTTTCTCTGGATCTAGATAGATGTACAAGTTTACTTACGCCCGCCGGGAATGTACGACACGGTCGATTCAATTTCTCTTTTATGTTCATTTTAGTTTTATAGTTTTAACGTTGATATGAAAATTGAGTATTTTGTTAAACTAATAACATGAAGAACCAAGTACAACTACTTTTAAAAGTCGTATGAAGTGAAAAGGACTTCATTTTGAGAAAAGTCAAGACTAGAATTTTTACGTTTCATCAAGGGTATTTACTCTCATGGTTTATTATTTTTAACTGTGAATTTCGACTGATTTTGTTGATATTTTTATGGCAGTTTGGGGCATAATCCAGTAAGTGATGAGGCGTTCACAAATCTTTCTCTGAATAAATATTTAACGGTCTCCTTCTCCAACTTTCCATCACATGTTATCATGTATTGTCAATTGAATATAGGATTGAACGGGTAGGTCAACAACTTGAAACAAAATGGCGACTTTTGCGTTCGCGAGGAATATGAGCACGCGCTTTGAATATGTATAAATATGTGTACGCAACTGATTTTTGCCAATGACCTTCCGGGCTCAGCCAATAGATCTATAAAGTCCACTCGTATTGATTTTAGTATTTTCCGAAAAAGACCACTTGGGCGAATGAATATAGTGAAAGCCCTGTACACTGAGAGCAAAACACAAGCTTTTTATGTATTGAGTATAATTTCAAAATGTAATGTTTAAGATGAGAAAGATCAGTTTAAAGCAAATTAACATCCCAAGCATTAATTACAGATTAATTTCCCTTTTTTACTATCTGCACCAAAGACATGCACTAGAAATATAACTTCCATGCTTAGCAAAAGAAGTTCCTGTTTGAACACAAAAAAAAACCGATAAAAATGACTGCTCTTATTGTGTCAGAATATCATATCAAAGTGCCAAGTTTAGAGAATAAACAAAATATAAATATAACAGTAAATTCAGTTTGCAAATAATTTGGCTTCTTTTTTTCTTTTTCTTTTTCTTTTTTTTTTCTTTTTCTTTTTTTGTTCGTTTGTTTGTTTTGTTTTTTTGTGCCCATCCCAGAGGTGCAATATTGTTTTAAACAAAATGACTGGAAAAAAATTGTCCTATTTTTATGCCAAATTTGGTGTCAACTGACAAAGTATTTGCAGAGAAAATGGCAATGTTAAAGTTTACCACGGACACACACACACACACACACACACACACACACACACACACACACACACACACACACACACACACACACAACCGAACACCGGGTTAAAACATAGACTCACTTTGTTTACACAAGCGAGTCAAAAAGGAAATCTTGGAAGAATTTGGAGGGGAATTAGTTGGGTTTTTTTAAAAAAATAAAAAGTGGGGGTGGGAGGGGGCCGGGGGATGGGAGAGAATGATAAGACGGGGATGGGCAAAAAAAGTAAAAATGGCTGAGAAACTGATAAAAAGCGAAATGTAAATGATAAAAGGGAATGCGACAGAGAAGTACTTAAAGGAGTAGCTAAAACTGATTAAAGATGTGAAAAAGAAGAGGTGTGCCTATCCTACTCTGAGGCTATTGGAAGGCATCAGAAGTGTCCCCGAATCCACGAATTCCAGAGGATTGAGGGATCGCTGTCCGGGCTTTCGGCACGTGCAGCCGTGGATTTATTTTTTTGTGGGGCGCGCGATCTTATTTTCAAACGGTATTTGCAGTCGGCTTGTTCTGTTTTTGCGCATTTCCGGTATTCTTAAACGGCTCGTCTTGCTTTTGCGCACTTCCTGCAAGCAAGTGTCGGCGCCATCTTTATCAGTGTTTAAACGCTATCATGTCCTCCATCATCCACCGAGATTTGGACACATATGATAATGACTACAGTTGCGGCAGTGAATGGCAGTGGTCATGGCGCTCGAAGATACTCATGTCTGGTGAAAAGGGAAAAGCGCTATGGCCTGTGGATTCATCATCTTGATGCATTTAGCCTCACAAGAGTGTGTACCAAGGAAATTCACACTTGTTTTGAATCAATGTTTGCCAAGTATAAACTGCTATGGAAGTATGTCATTTCTGTGCTCATGGATTCCTGTGGTGTGATGAGAGGTTCCAAACAGGGAGGGACTGGCAGCACTGATCATAAACAATCCTGAATGTAACCATCTCCTGGACATAGATGGTGATTCCTCTCATCATGCACACAGCTGTGCCAGTACATTTTGTGAGCCATTTGGGGGCTGTCTTTGTTGAACAGATGGTGGCTGACATTCACACTGACTTCAAATGGAGTGCTGATGTGAAGGACAGTTTTTTTGTTTGTTTTTTTTAACTGTGCCTGATATTGTTTATCACACCTACGGCCCCAGAGAGATATGTGTCACACAGGTGGTTCTCTGTACCTATGTTGCCCTGGACACATTGCGGATGTGTGATGCACTTACTCTGTTCTGCCTCAGTTTCCTCACAAAGGATGATGAAGTTTGATTGTTTTGTTGTTGTTGTTGTTGTTGTTGTTTTTCTTCTTTTCTTTTCTTTTTTTTTTGGGGGGGGGGGGAGTTGTTTTTGTTTTGTTTTTTGTTGTTGGTTTTTTAACAAGTGCAGCATCTTGTTCACACACACACACACACACACACACACACACACACAGGGGAGAGATAGAGAATGCGAATGGTTTATTCACCAGGCAATGGTCCCTCATGAAGGGGTAAGTGAACAAATGCTATTACAAAACATTAAAAAAAACTAAATTAAATTTCAACAAAATAGAACTAGAAATGAGAAACAGTAGTCATGACATACTACGAGGTTACAATGTATCTAAGTTTAAATGCTTTATTTTGGAAACATGATATATTACGCACGTCACGTTGTATAGTGAATGACATCAGAAGACTTAAGTTAGTTTACAGAGGACAGAGAGAGAGAGAGAGAGAGAGAGAATGCCGATGGGGGGTGGTGGTGGTGGTGGTAGTAGTGGGAGTACATTGTTTCGAATTGCTTCTGTTGACATAGTTTTCATTTCGTGTTTAATATCAGACGATCGTCTTATACCATTACTCAAGTGACTAATTCTGTCGATTATCAACCATGTCAGCGAAGAATGCAAGCGACCGTTCCGGTACATACACACAAGCACAAATACAAGCACGCGTGTGCGCGGTTTCATATGCATCTACTTCTTGACCACCCTCTTCCATTGTCTAATGTCGTTTGAAGTGAAAAGACGTGTGTTTTTTTTTAACGTATAAAGTATGCACATCGATGCCCAAACACCAAAAAAAAGAAGAAACATTGATCAAAGGGCAGCAACTGCTGTTATGTGTGCATTTTCCCGAAGGATTGAATAGCAGAGGTATAGTCCCCTGGCATTCTCGATTGTGTAAATGTATTTATTCAAAATGAATCATCATGAAAGAAGTACAAAATTTCAAACATACAATGATAATAACAACAATATTACTACTACTGCCATTACTAATAATATTCGTCATGATAATTACAATGATAATAGTAGTGTGCTGTTTATTGTTTTGTGACAGTACTAAAGTTGCGAATGGGACAATTTTTGTTGTTGTTGTCTGCAACCGTTTTTAACCTCACCACGGCGGTAGTCGGATTCCGTCTGTGGAATGTGAATACGTGTCATCCATACCATCGGCTTATGGCAAAGCAAAGTTGCCTTCTCCTCCAAAAGATGATTATGGTATGTAACATGTGTGCAAGATGTCATGCATGTGTTAACAACACACTGAATCTCTGTTCATGGTCTCATTCGAAAGACTTGAGGGGAATGGAACCAAGACTAAGGTTAGCTCCGATGGACCCTCCCCCCATTCCCCCTCCCCCCACCCCCAGTCCTATCCCCACCCTCTCTCCCACCCCTGAACCAGACGACGAGGCCATTTACTGATAGAGCGGTTCCGGACCCTTCTCGTGTGATCCTTTGGCAACAAAGCGCTTTATCGGGGTTTCCCTTTAGACCGTGAGTTACCCAATTTACGTCGGCAATTCAGGTGACAATTTTTGAAAGTCACGTGACATTCAGCAGGTTTTTTTTCTTTTCTTTTCTTTTTTTTTTTTTTTGTCAAAAGATGAAAAATGATCGTGGTAGTAGCTGAAGTTGATAAATAATTCTGCACCTTGCCCCCTCCCCCCCCCCCCCCCTAGAACTGAATGAGAGAGTGGCTACTGGTAGTACATGCAGGAGGGTTGACAGATGAATTCTTTCCCCTTCAATCTGAAATTATTCACAGCAGGTTCTCTCTCTAATAATAATAATAATAATAATAATAATGGTATTTATATAGGGCTGAATCTTGTGCAGAGACAAATCAAAGCGCTTTCACTCCAGTCATTCACACGCATGCATAACTCTAAAACTGTAGAAACTGAAGACAAGGAAGGGCAGGCAAGGGAGGCTATTTTGGGAAGAGGTGGGTTTTAAGGCCAGACTTGCAAGAGCTGAGTGTGGAGTGTGAAGCGAAAGAGGAAGTTCATTCCAATCGCAAGGTCCAGAGACAGAGAAAGAACGGCGGCCAACAGTCGAGTGTTTGAATCTGGGTATGCGTAAACAGAGTGGATCCGAAGCAGATCGTTGTGAGCGAGATGGAATTGTAGAGGTGAAGGCAGCCGCAGAGATAGGAAGTGGCAGTTTTGTGAATGCATCTATAACATAGAGTGCTGATCTTGTACTTTATTCGGTGTGAGACAGGGAGCCAGTGGAGATGTTGCAAAAGAGGAGTGATGTACTCAGATTTTTTTTTTCTGAGGACGAGTCAGGCAGCAGAGTTTTGTATGCGCTGAAGGGACTGAATGGATGAAGCAGGCAAACCAGACAATAGAGAGTTACAGTAGTCAAGGCGAGAGAGAATGAGAGAAACGACAAGTCTAGATGTTGCGTCAGTGGACAGATACTTCCGGACGGCACTGATGCGCCGCAGTTTACAGTAGCAGGACTGACATGTCTGATAAATTTTTGCATGGACAGTGTATTGTCAAGGACAACACCGAGGTTCCTGACTGACGTGGAAAGAGGGATGGATGTACTGCCAAATTTGATTGTGTCAATTGTGATAAAAGACAGTTTTTGTTTAGTTCCTATGATCATTGCTTCAGTTCTCTCTCTCTCTCTCTTAATTATGCGATCCGCAGACTAGATAACCACCCCCACCACCACCCTGACTGCACAAAATACGTCAGAGCAGACGACCAAGCCCCCCACCCCCACCCCTATTCTCTAAACGATGTGACGTCAGTGCAGCTCGTGGTGTTGCTCATGGTGATCTTTGTGAGAGGAGGGTGTTGTTCATCAGGGGAGTAGGTCTGTTGGTCTTTGTCGGGAGTTCAATCGGAAATTGTGTCCACGGCCATGAGTCGACAGTCGTGGTTTGAGGAGGTTCGGGAATGCCGGACATGGTCAGTTAGGCCTTGTCTGATGGGTGGTGAAAAACGTGTGTGTGTGTGTGTGTGTCTTTGTGTGTGTGTCTGTGTGTGTCTTTCTGTCTGTGTGTATGTGTCTGTGTGTTTGCGAATGTTTCTGGGTCTGTGCAAATGTGCGAGTTTCATTATGGATTGTATCAGTGGGAGCCAACGGACATGGAGTGTTCGGGAAAGTAAAGTGACTGTGTTTGTAATGTGCATGAAAACATGATTGATGTGTCTATGCCTGTTTTATTATTATTATAATTATTATCATTATTATTCTAAGTCTGTTTTGTTTTTGCTCAGTTTCTCTCCAAAATCTCACAATAGTATATATACATATATATATATTGTCTCTTACACACTGTTTTGATTTTTCTCCAAATAGGAGACAAGAAAGGAAAAAGATTACATTCGTCAATGCATTCATTCCACTCACGTGAAAAAAACCAAACACCTCCCCTTCCTTCTAATCTTTGCTTCCCTTCTGCACTGTAAGTCCACGGGGATGACTGAGCAGTGGCCTGATGGAACTCCACAGTTTCCAAAACGGAAAGAATGACGGGTCTTGGTTAATGACACAGAAACGACCAAGACTCCAGCCTCACCTCTCACCCTCCACCCCAACACTTTCCGACACCACCTTCTCCCTCTCCTTTCCCACCTTTACCTTCGTCTCCTCCCTGGCTACCAGGCGTAAAAGCTGCTGACAGCAGTCTGTGAAGGTGAAGGAACCAATCACTGTTAACACAGGACCTGTGGTGGTGGTACTGGCTGAAGTTTGGTCAGAGCCAAGCGTTAATGTCTTGTGGACTGAGGGGGCTGGGGGGTTGGTTCTTATTCTCTTCACCCTTCGCACCCCCCACCCCACCCCCTTCCACCTTCCTCCGCCCCCGCCCCCGCCCCCACACCCCCACCCCTCCACCTTCCCTCCTCTCGGTTTGCACTTTCTGACTTGTACAACGAAAAGTTTGAGTTTAGTCACCAGACAGGACAGGCAGTTTTCATTTCACCATGTATTCAGTTGACTTTACCATGCATTCAGTTGACTTCACCTTGTATTCAGTTGATGTGGTAATGTCTCTGTATTCATCGGTTATTTGAAATTAAGATGATCAGGAGTCAAGGTTTTGTTTTGAATTGTTTTGTTTTAGTTTTCAGGTGTTCTTTTTTTAACTCGAGTCTCTCTCTCTCTCTCTCTCTCTCTCTCTCTCTGTGTGTGTGTGTGTGTGTGTGTGTGCGTGCATGCGTGCGTGTATATGTGTGTACTGAACATTTGACCTTATTAAATATCAGCTTGAGGTGAAGGGGGTGGGGGGGAGCAGTGCCGTATTGTAGCGACATGCTCTCCCCATGGAGACCAGCTCGAATCTCACACAGAAAAATCTGTTGTGACAACAAAAAAAGTAATACAATACACATGAACACGCATGCACAGTATATTAGTACAAGTTCAGATCCCCAAGATATCACTTGAATGCCTCATACGAATGCCGTACTAAGCTGTTTCGGCAATGTCGTGTGTCAGTGCTCGAAATGTCAGCCGCAACAAACGCGTCACTTGATTGTCGGCGAATGAAAGGGAAGTAACGCCGTTAAAAAGATCAGCCGAGGGAAGAGGTATCAAAGTTTAGTTCTCTCCCTTAATTGTCAGTGTCTGTCAACGAAAAGTGCTTGAAGTTTACAAATCCAGGCTTTTGCTATCAACTGCGTTTCAAGAATTATCATTACAAATCTGTCTACGGGCAGTATTTGTCAAGAGTAAGTATACATTGTCAGGTTGAATACGTAATGAAAACAAGTTTTTACTTTTCGTGATTTTTTGTTTGTTTGTTTGTTGTTGAGTGTTTACATTCCAAAACTGTACATTAAGAGAAATATATTAAAAACCTTACCACAACAATTCCAAGAAGACAGTTTTATTGTCACATCATCGCTAATGGTATAAGAAAATTTGTGAATGAGCAGTGAGCAGCGAACAGTTTAGTGAACCAACCAAAGAATGCAAAATTTTACCCTTGCACACAGTATTCCCCAAAAGAGTTATCCAGTGCAGTAATAAAAGGGTCGTTAATCACCCAGTAACGGACATGAATCAACGTAACAAACTGACAGGTGGACAGGTAAAAACCGTGGACAACACCACACAGCTGACACCAGGAAAACGCTGATGCTTTCTGAAGAAATGAGAACACATGTCCGTAGAACCTCTTTTCTCATAACATCCATTGTTCTCTTGTTGATAAGACACGCTGAAAGATTTTATTTTTGTTCTGTATTGCAGCATAAACCTTCAGGGAAAAAGTACACAGTAGCAGACCTGCAAAATATATGCAATGAATTTCACATTACGTCGTGTGTATAAAAGAAAGAAAAAACAACAAACAACAACAACAACAAAACAAACAAAGCAAAAACACAACAACAACAACAACAAAAACGATGACAGTTTGCCAAGGTTCCTGATTATTAAAAAAAAAAAGAAAAGAAAAAAAAAAGCCAACAATACTGGAAGATAGCAAATAATTTATAATATACAAGACTTAGAAACTCAGCCTACCGAAAGTTGCATGTGAAACTTTGGCCGAAACTGAACTTAGCGGGTAAAAGCTGTGGGAGGGGGGAGGGGAAGAAGAAACTCCTTACAGTCACTTCCGCCGCCAAAGAGTTGGTGGAAATTGTAAATCCACGTCAGCATGTACATTCCCAGTCATGTATAACGCTTCTCAAACAGGTCCTCTTCATCGATGAAAATCTTTTCGGATACAAATCATCCTTGTATGACGGAATGAGCAGTGTTCACAAGGCGTGGACGTTCACTCAGAGTCACACGGAGGAATGGAGGGCAAGAAATGTGGACAGAGTCATTCTGGTGACTTCAAGTCCAGGAATTCTGCCGAAAAGTGGACGGAGAGTGACTGAAGTGGGTGAATATGTGCATGGACTTTTTTTTTCTGATCTATATCCGTCGGCTTCACGAGTGACCGAGGTATGATGGAGTGAGCAGGAGGGTGTGTTGCATAAGAACAGTCGGTAACTTTATTCTTGACTTCAAATCTATTTCTTTTGTTGTCAATGTGGAGGTGATGGGGCGATGCTGGCTTTCTTGGTGGTGTGTGCGACATGGTGTGCCATTTCAGGGTCGTGAGATATCAGGACGCCTCAGTGTGGATTTTGTCCCCTTAGCAGTGTGTCACCTGTTTCTGCGTTGTGTGTATCAACTAATATAATAATTACTACACCCGTTTCAAGTTTATCCTACAAAATATCAAAGCACATTAATGAATCGGAGTTTTCTGACAAGTTTTGATTAGGTCACCCAGCATTTCATGACAGCAAACCTAGATTTATTTAGGCCGTGATCTCACTTAATTAACTTGGTATGAAACGAGTTAAAATCCGTGTGAAAACCTGCTGTCAATGAGGTATTTAAAGGAAACAACACGACCTGTTATATGCACTGCAATCAAGCTCTGGATGTAAATCAAAATCATGCAGACAGGAAGCGGATTTTTTAAAACACGCATTTCACAAAATGAATCGCAGCTCAAATGAAGTTTACCATGACATGAAACACAGTGATGAGGGAAAAATGAATCAGTTCCAAAATGTATTCCACAGAGAAATAGATTTTATTTGCAGATTTCTGGAGAGTTCCACAGTGTCAAGCATCATTGATGAATTCTCCACATAATGAGCATCGAAAGAACAGTTCAGCTGTAAACGATCGGTACTATTGTGCACGTATACGCACTCCGATTGGGGTAAAAAAACAACAACAAAAAACAAAAAAAACAAAAAAACCCACAAACTTCAGTTATAAACGACAGAAATACGTACAGAGCCGTACCTTAAAGGTGTAAAATGTCAAACGTGTGATTACCTTTCACAGCCATCGGGACAGTCACTTAGTGTCCCCTGTGTCTGAAGACCCGCCACTGAAAGGCGGGGCCCAGTCCCTTCCTCCTAGGAGTCCCTTCCAATATCCTTCCTCAACCCAAGTCACGAACGTGCGTTGAGCGAGGAAAATCGGCTAGCAGTAAATACCTTTCCCAAGGACACAGCGCCGTGCCGAAACGGGGGCCTCGAACCCTGATCACTGGTGAACATTGGATCACATGACCAACGCCTCATCGATTCTGCCATGATGTCCCCTACTCTGTGTGTGTGTGTGTGTGTGTGTGTGTATGTATGTGTGTGTGTGTATGTTTTTTGGGTTGTTGTTTTTTTTTTGTTTGTTTGTTTTGGGTTTTTTTTTTCTTTTTCAAAATAAACGAACCCACTTGATAGAAATGCCTTTTTGTCACATTGATGTTCATGTGTCTTCAGTAAGTCTAATAAAGAATTATTACGAACTGCGATCCTAATAAGGATGAAAGAGAAATGATTGCAGGTTGTTTGGTGCTCATGCTGGACAGTTTTGAGTGGTGAACACTCAGTTGTGGTAGTAATCTTCTTCTCCTCCTCTTCCTTCTCCTCCTTCTCTTCCTTCTCCTCCTCTTCCTTCTCCTTCTTTTTGCTCTCACAGTCGTCTTCGTTATCGGTTGTTATTCTTGTTGTTATTTTGTCAATGGCGGTGGTGATAGTCTTCAGTTTTACAGTTATTCGTTCATGTGATTGAAGTATTATGTGCATAGGTACTTGGTAGTTCTCTGTCGTTACATAATTATTTCTCGGAATTTTATGTGTATGCACGAGCTGCTCCAGTCTAAGTTAAACTCTGTGTGTGTGTGTGTGTGTGTGTGTGTGTGTGTGTGTGTGTGTGTGTGTGTGAATGCTAGAAATAAAGAAAAACAAACAAAAATCACGAGCTACCTCTCCCTGCCTCCCACCCTCCTTCCTATCTTTCTCCACCCCCACCCCTCCCGTACCCCTCCCCACACCACCCGCTCTCCCATTCACACTCCATCCCACCCCCCTGCCTCCTCCCCCTCCCCTTCCCCTCCCCAGCTGCCCTGTGTGAGTGAGGTCGAGTCATTTTTCTCATAACTGTCAAAATCAGAAGCGGCCAAGTTAATAATGTAAACCGAGCGGTCATCGAGAAGAGAGAGCTCCCATGGCCAACTGAATCGAAAGCGCAGCGAACGCGTTGTGCCAGAAATACCTCCCCCCCAACCCCCCCCCCCCCCCCCCCCCCCCCCCCCCCCCCCCCTTTCAACCCACCTCCATTCTCAATCTCCTCCTGTTCGCTGCCCGCACTAAATGTATGGCGTTCCAGTGGTCGCAAAATGCGAGTAATGTATGTAAGTGTTCGAAACATTCGTGCACGCGATGTTGATTAATTCAAAACAAGCTTGGCACAGATCTTTGTCCTTTTTGTGTCAAGTTGTTTAGCTCAAACGTGTGTGGTCAAACTATAGTTTTCTTGATACAAAAGACAGCTTTGTTGTTTTTGTTATTCCTTCCCAGTTCCAAACACGTGTAATGATAAATATATATATATTTCTGAGAAAAATTGTAAAAATCAATCGATCTTTCGAATTTTATCGTGAAAAGCAAATAGAATGACATGTGTTGTGGGTGATATAATCGTGATCATATGTAACTGTAGTTTTTGGATCCAAAATACAATTACTTCGATAGGCTATGTATTGTGTGTAGATACGATGTAGAAATTTAGTTTATTTCCCGACTTTAAAAATGTGTGTTAGATATTATCTGTAGTACTTGTAACCTAAATGTCATTTTCATTGCGTTGAAAAATAAAGTTCTGCAAGAACAATATTTTAAACCGCAACTATTTAAGTTTCAGGATGAACGATATAAACTGACTGCCTGTTGGGAAAAAAACAACAACGGATAAATAAGATAAGAGAGAAACACACTATCATGATGGCTTTTAGTGTATATTCAAAGTTTTGAAGCTTAAACATAGATGACAAATCTTAATGGGAGTTCACCGTTAAGTGTCTAAAAAAATGCAAAACTCCATGCAGTACAAACGGAGGCACTTTACACACAGACACACACACACTCACAGAGAATGAGAGACAGAGAGAGAGCGCATGCACACACACACACACACACACACACACAGAGAGAGAGAGAGAGAGAGAGAGAGAGAGAGAGAGCACACACACAGAGATAGATAGAGAGAGAGAGAGAGAGAGAGAGAGAGAGAGAGAATGTGATTTGCAATGTTATTACGTTGGCAACGAGAAATGAATTTAGAAAAAAATAAAAACATCAATAAGGTAATAATGAAAATGAAATGAAAATAAAGCACACAAAAAAAAGAATAGATAAATAAAAACAATGACAAACCACACAAAAAATGTGGAAATGTTTGAGGCCCGCAGCTCGCCATACGTTTTACGGTGCAGGCAATTTGGACGGAATGGGGCCGAGATTTCGTGTCGCCGAGGTGCCCGTGCCATGGCGTCATTATGAGAAATGACGTGGACAGGAATAATGGGTCTGCTGCGGGGATGGGGGGGTGGGTGGAGAGGGGGGAGACGAGGGGGAGGGGGGGGGGGGAGAAGGTGGGTAGGAGGTGACTAGCAGGTTCCGATCATCAGTAAAAAAAAAAAAATGTGAAGGGCACTCTCTGTCTGTCTGTCTGTCTTTGTTTCTGTCTCCTGTCAATAATCTCCCACCCTACCTATCCCATTTCATTTCATTCTCTCCTTTTCTGACCTATCTGTGTTTCTATTTGTTTCTGTCTGCTTATCTGTGTCTCTAAATCTGTGTAGTACGTCTATGTGTGGGAGCGTGCGCGCGCGCGTGCGTACGTGAGAGAGAGGGAATTGCAGAGACAGGGAGAGAGAGGGAATTGCAGAGAGAGAGAGAGAGAGAGAGAGGTCTTGACAGCTTTGAGAAGAGAAGAAAAAAACTAACCGACGACATATCGTGCACTGGTCTGGTCACAGGTATTCCAAGTTTGTGATGTGCGTGGGGGCGGCCTTCCATTCCTTTGATGTCTGGAGTCCACATGACACTGACAAGACGATCTGATCCCGTCACTGTTTGAATCAGCACTCTGTCTGTGTCACCTGCCTGTGCACCTGTGCCATCTGTCTGTGACCGCCTGTGCCACATATATGTCCTTTTTTTCTCTTTGCAGTCGCAGAGTTAACTCTCTCCATACGAACGGCGAAAGAGACGACGTTAACAGCGTTTCACCCCAGTTACCATCATCAAAATATTGCAAGCGGAAGGCTCTTATACTGAAGACGTGAATGTTGACAAAGAATACCACAATTCTGATGACGGAAGCTAAAGGTTGGGTCATTCAGACACCCACTGGACATCCGAGGGGTCTGTGTAGAGGAGAAGAGAGGACTGGCCGTACTGAGTGAGTTAATCTAAAGCAAGAAATCGAGACAACCAAGCCCTGCTAGTGATTTCCCATTTCGATTTCATCTGAACAGGAAAGCAAAATAATAAGGCTGCAGTCATAATTTCCAGTTCGCAATAGACAGGCAGACAGACAGATAAATAGATAGATAAATAGAATTAAAACGGAGGCGCTGTCAGAATGGGTTGGGCGTTGGACTTGTGATATTCCATTGTTCACTAATGATCAATATTGGAGCCTCACTGCGGCATGCTATTGTGTCCTTGGGAAAGACACTTTTCTCCGATGTTCCTCACTCCACTTAGGTACCTCATTTCAGGTGGGGGTGGAGGGGGAGGGGGGTTAAAACGGCGGAAGGAGAGGACTGGGCCTCGCCTTCCTATGTAGAGCCCTAAACACAGTGTCTGTGAAATTCACTGCCCCCATGACCATAAAAGGCTATGGGACATTTAGCACACACACACACACAGATATATATATATATATATATATATATATATATATATATATATATATATATATATATAAAGCGTTATTGATGCATACTGTTAACTCACAGAGCAATAGTTATGTAAATCATGCACCCGATTAAGAAGCGAGCGTCCACGGGTTCGAGTCCCAGATACATCATACGATACGATACGATACGATACGATACAATACAATACAATACAATACAATACAATACAATACAATACAATACCATTATTGCTGAAGCAATAGAACGTTGGTCGGGTCGGCATCTGCATGCCCGCAACAGACTCAAAACGTGGAAGTAAAATTACGCAGCCGCACAGTCCAGGATGGTCACTCATTTTACGGGTGGATGCCCATCTTTTGGAGTGATGCTCAACTTCCGTGACCAACACTGCAGGTGTCTACATCACTCGGGTGTGGAAGGTTAGGTCTGTGTAGGCTGTGTGGCACGGTGCTGGCACATATTGTGAAAGGGAAGTGCAGAGTACTGTCAGCTTTGACACTTCCGGTTCGAACTTCCGGTTTGATTACGGGCACAGACCAGACGGAGAGGTGGGAGAGAAGGGACGGAAGAGTTTAAGGAGGGTGTGACTTTACCGCTCTGTTAGTATGTTTGAGTTTTGGGTGGATGGCTGGGTGGGTTAGGTGGGCGGGTGGGTTGGTGTTTGTAATGATGGTGGTGGGTGTGGTTGGTATAGCATGACCCTGTGTGATGGTCAAGCCTTGGTCCTTTGTCCACACTACATCAAAAAAAAAAAAAACAAAAAAAAAAAGAAGAAGAAATAAAGCCATCCGGGTTCCATTTAAGAAAGACACCACCAGTCATATACGTCACATATACCACACCCTCAACACACCCACCCCAACACCCTAACCATCCACCCACCGTGAAAACATGAAAAAAAGGAAGAAAAAAAAAAAAAAAGAAGAAACGCGATCTTATTTAACCATGGTAATAAGATAAAATGCCTTCTTCCACATAGTTGTGGAGAAGAACCGATGACCAACCCCTACCCCCACCCCCCATCACCACAACAACAACTGCTTCTTCAGAACTTCACCTCCTCCCCTCCGAGCCCCCCTCCACCACCACCGTTGCCGCTCCCAAATCCTCCCCACTGCTCGCTACAACTACATCTGTGTGTCTCTGTGTCTCTCTGTCTCTCTGTCTCCGTCTCTCTTTCTCTCTCTTTTCTCTCTTATGTCCTCCTGTCTTTCTTGTTTAACTCGATTTCTCTTTCTTTATATCTCTCTTTTACTCTCTCCCTCACTCTTTCCCAAACGCTCTCTGTTTCTCCCTCCTGTCTCTGTCTGTCTCTCCTTGGCTCGATCTCTGTCTCCCTGTCTCTTTCTGCCTTTGTCGCTGTTTCTGTCTCTGTCTGTCGTCTCCATGTCTGTCTCTCTGTATATTTACGTCTGTCTCTGTTTCTATCTCTGTTGCTTCATATAAACAGAATTGGCACTGTAAAATGGAAAGCACTGAGAAATATAGATGGTTTTATAGTTTTAAAAGTATATTTCAAACAGAAAAATATATCACAGTCGTGACAAACAAGTGGCACCGAACAAGTCTCGCCAGATTTAGAACGAGAACGATTGGTTTGAATGTTTATGAAAAGTGGTTTCAGACTGAGCCCTCGTTACTCTCCCCTTGTCCGATGTGCGGTCATTTAAGGGAGGATGAATTACATTTTTTGTTTAGTTGTAAAGCTTATGACGATATTCGAGAAAAATGTGTTGTATTTAAAACAAATTTAGCAAAGAATGAAGATATTTTTGGAGTGCTTAATCTAAATCAGGAAACTTCACTACAGTCACTTGCAAAATATATTGCCGAAGCGAATAACATGCGACGAAAAAAACAAAAAACAATAATAAAATAGTATCAGGTGTTGCTCATTGTGAAAAGTGAAATCTGTGTTGTCATTCTCATATGGAAAATATTTATGTTATACATTTATATATGTTTTTGTTTTTATTTCTCACTACATGCCATTACTTTGAATGGATGGTCGAACTGCACTTTGTTGCACAGATGGATTGATTTCGTTTTGGCTTTGGTTTTCATCAATATTATTACTATTGATGCATGTTGTTATTTGTATTATGAACCCCCATGTCATTAGGGCTGTAAAGCTATTGACATTAAAGTGTTCAGTGTTCAGTGTTCTCTGTTGTCTCTGACTTTCTGTCTGTCTGTCTGTCTCTCCCTCCCACCCCACCCCCCTTCTCTCTTTCCCCCTCTCTCTCTCCCTAACGCATGACAAGGACAGAGACGCCGATCGCGTGCAGTGAACGGGACCCCCCCCCCCCCCCCCCCCCCCCCCCCATACCCCCCACCCTCCTCCCCTACCAAAGAGACCACCCTCCAGGAGCTGGGTTTGGCCAGCACGTGCACAGCGTGAGGGAAATGACGTGTAATGACACACGGCTTCACAGCGCCCCACCACCTCTCAGTCCCAAGCGGGTGTGAAAACCGCTCATTGGGAACAATTGAGGCCAGAAAGGAGGAGGAGGAGGAGGAAGAGGAATGGACTGGAAGACAGCGCCAGGGCATGGCATGGCATGGCATGGCGACGGGTCCTGTCCCGTTCCGTCTGTTGTGGTTCTTCTGCACCATACCGCTGCGTAAAAAAAAAGAAAAAAAAAGAAAGAAAAAAAAGACAGACATAAAAAAAGGGCCAAGCTCTTAGCATGCCCCCAGATTGTTTGGCTTTGGAATTATTGCTTTCTCCTTCCTGATGCTTGAAAGGGAGAGGGACGAGTCTTCGGCTTATTGTTCTCTCTCTCTCTCTCTCTCTCTCTCTCTCTCTCTCTCTCTCTCTCTCTCTCTCTCTCTCCCCTCCCCCCCACCCCCTCCTACTTCTTCTTCTTCTTCTTCTCTGTTTTCTGTTTCATCTCCTTCTCTTTCTCCTCCTCCTACTTCGTCGTCGTCGTCGTCGTCGTGAACCTCTTTGTCTGCTTCTCCTTCTCGTCCTCTTTCTCCTCCTCATCTGCTTATTCTCCTTCTGTTTTTCCTACTTCCTCCACTTCTTTACCTCTGTCTTCTCCTTAGTTTTCTTCTTCTTCTTCTTCTCTTCATATTCCTCCTCCTCTTCCTCTTTCTCCTCCTCATCTGCTTCTTCTTCTCCATTCCCTGCTTTCTCTCGTTTACCTCTGTCTCCTTCTTGTCTTTCTTCTTCGACTTATCATGTTACTCGACTTTTTCCTCCTTTTCCTTCTCCTCCTCCTCCTCCTTCTTCTTCTTCTGCTTCTTCTTCTTCTTCTAGTCATCATATTATTCGACTTTTTCCTTCTTTTCCTCCTCCTCCTCCTCCTCCTCCTCCTCCTTCTTCTTCTTCTAGTCATCATATTACTCGACTTCTTCCTTCTCCTCCTCCTCCTCCTCCTTCTTCTTCTTCTTCTGCTTCTTCTTCTTCTTCTACTCATCATATTACTCCACTTCCTTCTCCTCCTCCTCCTCCTCCTCCTCCTTCTTCTTCTTCTTCTACTCATCATATTACTCGACTTCTTCCTTTTCCTCCTCCTCCTCCTCCTTCTTCTTCTTCTTCTTCTTCTTCTACTCATCATATTACTCCACTTCCTTCTTCTCCTCCTCCTCCTCCTCCTCCTCCTTCTTCTTCTTCTTCTTCTTCTTCTTCTTCTTCTTCTTCTTCTTCTTCTTCTTCTTCTTCTTCTCTTCATATTAATAACTCGACTTCTTCCTTCTCCTCCTCCTCCTCCTCCTCCTTCTTCTTCTTCTTCTTCTTCTTCTAGTCATTATATTACTCGACTTCTTCCTTCTTTTCCTCCTCCTCCTCCTCCTTCTTCTTCTACTACTTCTCGTCGCATCCCGTTCGCTTTGCGTGCCGTCTCTCAGTGTTTTCTTCCCTGTCTCTCCTCCTCCTCCTCCTCCTCCTCCTCCTCCTCGCGACGTCCTCCCCTGCTCGTCCCCACAACACTGCTCTCCATTCTCTTCCCTCCCCCCCCTCTTCCCTGTCTCTCCTCCTCCTCCTCCTCCTGGCGACGTCCTCCCCTGCTCGTCCCCACAACACTGCTCTCCATTCTCTTCCCTCCCCCCCCTCTTCCCTGTCTCTCCTCCTCCTCCTCCTCCTGGCGACGTCCTCCCCTGCTCGTCCCCACAACACTGCTCTCCATTCTCTTCCCTCCCCCGCCCCGCCCACACCGTTCTGTTTTCAGTGTTGTCTCTTTTCAAAACAAGTTTCTTCATTTCCGTTTCTTCAAAAAAAACAACAACAAAAAATCATTAAGATTCCCAGCTCCCAGCAGCAAGACCCCTCACTGTCCTGTTTAACGCGGCATTCCGAAAGGTCTGCGACAGTTGAGGTCTCCATCTACTATCCTTCTTTCCACGCCCCCCCCACCCACCCCGCCACCCCATCTCAACAACTCCTAGTGCCCTCCATTCTATCCACCCTCGCTATCTCTCTCTTCTCCTTCTCTGTCTGTCTGTCTGCTTCTTTCACACACACACACACACACACACACACACACACACACACACACACTTCACTCTGTCTTTCTCTGTCTTCTTCTCTGTGTTTCTCTCGCTCGCTCTCTCTGTCTTTCTCACACTGTCTTTCTCCCCATTTCTCCATCTCTCTTTCTCTCATACACACTTTCGTTCCCCCACCCCCTACCCTTCTGTCTTTCTCTCTCCCTGCCTGTCTCTCTCTCTCTCTTTCTTTCTCTCTCTGCCTCTCTCACCACCACCCTCCTCGAGCCCCCCCACCCCCCACCTCTCTCTCTCTCTCTCTCTCTCTCTCTCTCTCTCTGCCACACTGGCTGTCCCTCTCGTGGCGGTGTTTTCTCTGTAAATAAGGGAACGGAGGGGCGAGTGAAGGAATGATGGAGAGGTGTCACTGATTCTTATTCCTCCTGCTCCTCCTCCCTTTCTTTCCCCCCTTCTGTCTTGAGTGCCGGCGCGTGCTACACAACCAGATCCTCGCGTGCGCACGTAAACACGCTCACTTGCGCTCCTTGCGCGGAGGAAGAGGAGGTGGGGGGGGGGGAGGGGGTCCCGGTGGGTTGGGAGGGGGTAGAGTGGCCGTGGAGGGGGTGGAGGGGGTTACGGGCGGACAGAAGCACGGAACTGTATGGAAGAAATTGGGCCTGATTGTCGTCGAAGCGTCTCTTTGCCCACACATCATATGCAAATGTTGGCTATACCTCTTGATCGGTCGGAGTGATAGGCGTGTGTTCGTTTGATTAACTAACCTTGGAAGCGCTGACACCATCATGGTGTTCATGACACACCTTTGCCCTCCGTCTTGTCGCATAATGTATTGTATGAAAGTCAGTCGTGTTCGACTATGACCATCAGAACAGCAGAGGAGGTAACTGCTGTCCCGACTGTCCAGGTTAGAATTTGATTTATAGTGGAGAGTGTCTTGCCCAAGTTACATCCCCACTCTCTCGACCAAGAGGGTTTTAGGACAGTCGGTGTTGGGGATGGTTCCCAAAGGCCATCTAGCCCCCAAGGTTGCAGCACAAAAAAGAGCCAGTGCAATTTTGCCTCCTAATTTGAGAGTCATAGTCCTTCACAAAAGACTATGCTGTAAATGATTTCCAACCGCAATAGAGAAAAAACATTGATAGTACTGCTCACTTTGCTGTTGGCCACATATAATTATACACATATACGCACAGTGCGAACCCCCGCCCCCACATCCCACTCTACACAACGAACTGTGGCCACCACCCCCCCCCCCCCCCCCCCCCACACACACACACTCCCCCCTCCCCCCCCCACCCCGTACACTCACGAACATATGAGAGACACTGATGTTTGTTCTCTCTCTGTCTCTGTCTCTCTGTCTCTGTCTCTGTCTCCCTGTCTCTGTCTCTGTCTCTGTCTCTCTCTGTCTCTCTCTCTCTCTCTCTCTCTCTCTCTCTCTCTCTCTCTCTCTGTGAAATACCCTCGCTAACGTAAAAAGAGGAAAAGGAAGAAAAAAAAAAAAAAACACAAAAAAAAAACACATAATAGTACATAGAAGTATAAATTCTCAAAAGTCATGTGTCCCCCCTCCCCATCGCAGATAGGTCTTGGTCAAGGTCGTGGTCAAGGTCACGGACAAGGTGATCTGTCTGCTCCAGTAGAGGTTTCTGGCACAGTTTGGGCTTTTTTTTAAATGTAGATAGGTTTTCAGTGCTATGGGCTTTGAAACATCAACAATGAAATTCAACATTGAAATAAGTGATCCGTTTGACCTTTGTGCAATGTCATAACATCACTTCATGTGAAATGTCATGGGTTTAATGTTGCTGTTGTTGTTGTCGTCGTCTGTTGACACAATACAAGATGGAGTCTGATCAAACTTTATACAAATACATCACAGGTTTACAGTTTCAGTTTCAGTAGCTCAAGGAGGCGTCACTGTGTTCGGACAAATCCATATACGCTACACCACATCTGCCAAGCAGATGCCTGACCAGCAGCGTAACCCAATGCGCTCAGTCTGGCCTTGAAAAAATAAAAAATAAAAAAGGTGAATAAATAATAGATAAGCTTACATAAATAAATAAATAATAATTATAATGTAGAAAAAGGTAGTAAGAAGAAGAAGAAGAAAATAATAATAATAATAATAATAATAATAATAAATAGATAAATAAGACAACAATGATAATAAATAAGCAAATAAATGTAAAACAGGAAGACACACATTCACACATACACCCACACATGCATAACAGATATGCACCAAACATGCAGTTTCACAGATATGAAAACACAGTCAAATGCATATAAACGTACATGAGCTCCAACACACACACACACACACACACACACACACATACACCACACACATTACCCTGCACATCCTCTACCCCCCTCCTCCACACACTCATTTCTAGTCTACGTATCGCAGCTTCCACGGAACACACACACACACACACACACAAACACACACACACTCACAGAGATGAACACTTACTGGTACACGTACACATACGCCCATATCTCCCACCCCCAGAAACACGGTTATTGTGATTACCATGATAAAAC
The DNA here is from genome assembly GCF_041734735.1 of Babylonia areolata. NCBI lineage: Eukaryota > Metazoa > Mollusca > Gastropoda > Neogastropoda > Buccinidae > Babylonia > Babylonia areolata. The sequence continues at coordinate 8,421,232 of NC_134890.1, forward strand.
AACGTTTTATCCATCCCCTGTTTTTTTATTTGTCTACCTGTTTGTCTCTCTGTCTCTCATCGCCTGTCTCCCTCTGTTCGCCTGTCTGTCTGTCTGTCTGTCTGTCTGTCTGTCTGTCTCTCTCTCTCTCTCTCTCTCTCTCTCTCTCTCTCTCTCTCTCAGGGCTGGGTGGAAAAAAAAGCCTATGTTTTGCTTATCTCATTACCCTGGTAAAATAAAATTTCGTTTTGTTTCGCTTCGCTTCGTTTTGTTTCGTTTTTGTTTTTGTTTTTAATTTCTCTCTCTCTCTCTCTCTCTCTCTCTCTCTCTCTCTCTCTCTCTCTCTCTCTCTCTCTCTCTCTCTCTCCCTCTCTCTCTCTCTGTGTATATGCATGCGTGTGTGCGTGTGTGTGTGCGAGTGCGTGCGAGCGAACGCGCATCCATGTATGACTAAGGGTTAAACTGGCTGCGGCTGTTTATGACGGCTGGCTCCCACACTGTTACAGCCGCTGCCGTCTTTTGTTATGCAGCAGGAAGAGAAGGATCGATCAGCCATCAGCTGATTTACTGCACCTTGGTCCTGGCAGGTAGCAATCCTCAAATGAAACCACCACCACCCACGCCCCCACATACACACACACACACACAGACACAGACACCTCCCAAAAATGGGAAAAAAACAAAACAAAAAAAACCACACACACACACACACACACACAAAACAAACCAAAAAAAAAACCAAAAAAAACCCACCAACAATAAATACACGTTTTTGATGTATGGATTGAGAAATAAAGAAATGAAAAGAAGAGAATAATTATCAAAAATAAAACAACAACAATAAAAAATAAAATAAAAAAAGACAGCTAGTCGACATTTTTCTTTCTTTTCCTTTTCTTTTCCTCTTTCTTATTATTATTATTATTTTTTTAATAGTTTCTCTTTCCTTGTCTTTTGTTGTTACGCAACAAGGGAAACAAAGAAGGCGAAAAAAAAAAGACCCCAACTTTCGATCAGTGGATCAACTAGATGTATGGAGACCCAAGGCCTGAAAGTAAAGACGGTCATTCTTCTTCTACTTTTTCTTCTCCTTCTTCTCCTTCTTCTTCTCCTCCTCCTCCTTCTCTTTCTTCTCCTTCTCCTTCTTCTTCTTCTTCTTCGTCTTCTTCTTCTTCTTCTCCTTCTCCTCCTCTCTTCTCCTTCTTCTCCTTCTTCTTCTCCTTCTTCTTCGTCTTCTTCTTTTTCTTCTCCTCTATCTTCTCCTTCTTCTTCTTCTTCTTTTTCTCATCTTCTTCTCCTTCTCCTTCTTCTTCTTCTCTACCGCCTCCGCCCCCTTTCCCCTAGCTCTCTTTCCTCACCTACCCCTTTCGCCTGAAAAAACAAACAAAAAAAAAACAAATAAACGAAAAAAAAAAACAACAAAAAAAACCCTGCAGACTTCAGTTTACAAGAGCGAACGAGGAGAATGGCTGTGTCGCCGGCATCGCGCGCGCTCGCACCATGGCTAAAACTCTTTTTTGACAGCCTGGACAATCAATGAATCGGCTTGGCTTCAGCCACACGGGTGGCTGCCACCGGGTACCTGGCACCCGTCCACCCGTAAAAATCGGCGTGTAATGGGGGTGGCTTTGTTCAGGGGGAACCAGGTAGTGGAGCAAGCTAGCCGAGCTTAAGTCCGTCACGGTCTTTCTGGCTAACGACCTTGTGGTGATCCAAGGTAGAGGTGTGTTTTTTTTTTGTTTTTTTTTTTTTTTTTTTTGTTAAAGCAGTCCATTCTCGGTTGGGCTTGGTGGAGGGAAGATCGATAACTTAGGCTGTAACTTGTTGTGTGTTGCCGAACGATTTCCTTCCCTTGGCTATTGGGGAGACGGGGAGGATGGGGAGTGGATGGGGGTTGGGGGGGTTGGGAAAGGGAGACATCACTGAGAGGAAGAATCGCCGCTGTGGGGTCGTATTCTTGTGCTTCGGTTTTTTGGGTTGTTGTTTGTTTTTTTTTTCTTCTTTCCTTTCTTTATTTCTTTCTTTATACTGACTTTCTTTTTCTTTTCTTTTCCTTTTTTATATGTACTTTCTTTCTTTCTTTCCTTTTTTCTGTTTTTTTTTTTTTTCTATTCAGTCTCTCTATCCTTTCTTTCCCTTTTTTTTTCATAATGCAGCTATTATTCCTTTGTGCACACGAAGCCCGATGTATGGTGGTGATATTTACCTTCACGTATTTCGTAACATACTGTCTGCTTATCAGTTTGTCCGTGTCAGCCTGTCTCTGCCCCCCCTACCCCACCTCGCCCTCTCTCTCTCTCTCTCCCTTCTCTGTCTCTCTCTGCCTCCCTCTGTCTTTCTGTCTCTGTCTCTGTCTTTCTGTCTCTGTCTTTCTCTGTCTCCTTCTGTCTTTCTGTCTCTGTTTTTTTTTCTTCTCTCTCTGTGCCTCTGTCTCCCTCTCATAGGGGCATATGGAAATGAAGGAATGAAAATAACAAATTCGTATAAATATTTAGGTATGATTTTTTCCATACAAAATTAAGTGTAAAAACTTCTCTCTCTCTCTCTCTCTCTCTCTCTCTCTCTCTCTCTCTCTCTCTCTCTCTCTCTCTCTCTCTCTCTTACTCTAAAATTAGTAGAAAGGGTAGTAAGAGCGTTATGGAAATCCATAAATCATTAAGAAATTTCCACACAATTTATCCATATTCATACTGGAACTTATTTTGCTGTTAAAGATTTCTTCAAACAAAATGGTTTACGGAGAAACTAGGGGATATCCACTTTTCACAAACAGACACACAGACACAGATACAGGCACACACACACACACACACACACACACACACACACACACACACACGCACAGACACACAGACACAGACACACACACAGACACACAGACACACACACACACACACACACACACACACACACACACACACACACACACACACACACACACACACACAAGAAATAGATGTGGATCCACAGAATTCGTGTTCTGAACTGAAGTGCTTTACGCATGTATGGACTGCTTGAAGAAGGGTGTTTCTAGATTGATTTGAAAGATGCGAGCTGAGGACTGAGATGGACTGAAAGGGACGCTGTATGTATAGCTGAACTATAACAGGAAGACATCCTCCACCTCCGAAAAGACACACACACACACACACACACACACACACACACACACACACACACACACACACACACACACACAGGTGGGGGATGGGGGGGCACGTACACAGTGAATAACTGATGTGAAAGCACCTGAGATGATAATAACAAAAAGCCTTGCGATTAAGAGGTCACTGTGGTCTTGAGAAACATACAGACCACCACCAACAACAAAACCACAAGAGCACCCGCGTACATTATGACATCACAGCCATTGACTATAATGAAGAGACACATCTCACATCGCACCAGAGGATCCTGGAAGCGAGTTTGGCTTTAAAACTCCGCCCTCTTCACCCCCTCCCCTCAGCCCCCACCCCCACCAACCCACACACACTCCCCAAATCTTTTACACGGTGTATGCATGCACTCTCGTGAACCACCGAACCTCAAACACCAAACCGGAAGCCATTATTTCGTCGCTTTCACACGGCGCGGTGTGCTCCATGGTTTATCAGGGCCGGTCGGAAGGAAGGCTTCCTGTCCATGGTGTTTCTGCTTCCCATGCCCTTGTCATCTCCCCTTCCTCCTCTTTTCAGTCATCATCAATAATCGTCATAATTCATCCAGCAGCCAGAAAGCATCGGCAGCGAAGAGAGAGGGAGGGGGTGCGGGGGTGGGGGGGGACGGGGAGAGGGGAGTGGTGGGTAGTTGGGGCCCGGGGAATGGGAATGGGGGAGAGGGGTCTTGTCAGCGAACGGTTTCATATTGTTATCATTAACATGTACTGTGATTTTCATTTTACGTGTGTTTTAATTAAGTGTGTAGAAGAGAGGGGGAGGAGGGGGATGCGGATGGAAAGGGAGGGGGATAAGGATGGGCGTCTGGTTAAGTGTTAACGTTTTGTATCTTTTTCTTGGGTGGGGAGGGGGGAGGGTGGTGTTTGAGTTATGGTTTCTGGAGATAGGGCTGAGATGTTGTTTTTATTGTTGTTGTTGTTGTCAGAGAAAGTTGTCTATCTTCTCTTCCTGACGGAAGCCATTCTTTTAGTTTCGAACGTCCACTAGTCTTTTCCCACTGAGCTAAAAATATATGGATAGCTAAGTGGCCCAGGAAAGCTGAAGCCAACTGGACGCCATATTGTATTTCGTATCCGGTCGTCAGTCCGTTGACAAGTCGTCTGCTAACTGATGGTAGTTTCTGAACTGTAACCGTGTATCTTCGATGAAATCGTGTTATGCTTGCCCCCACGACATGCCAAATGGTGTGTCTTGATTGAAATCTGCCAATGGTTTATCTGCCAAAGTTATTATAGCAAAACGGTGCAGTGACACGTGGCGCAAACTTGCAGTGTAGAGGCACACATGAATGTCAGCTTAACTAACGCCGCAAGCAAGTGAAAGCTTGCCGTAAAGCAGCTGAGCGCTCGGCTATACATATGAAGACTCCGCTTCGCGCTATCCTGACACGAGAACCAAAATGGCTGATTGAGCACTTCCGCTGGCTTCAGTTAGCAAAGGGGCTCAAAGACGGCATGCGCTATCCATGTATTTTTGAAACAGTGGTCTTGTCCACACTCAAACTTGACAATGGAAAGTGGACGTCATGTCATGCAGGGCATGAGCACAAAACCCTTGAAACCAGGTGACATTACCGAACGTCCACTGAACTTGCACGTGAACCAAGCCTGCAGAGGAAGAGACGGGGAAATGAAACGAAACGACATGAAACCAATTTTAGTTCAGGAACTTTGTGGAATAATAAGCAATGTGATATAGGTTTTATTTTATTTATTT
>NC_134890.1:8433602-8458602 GCF_041734735.1 Babylonia areolata
TTTCTTTTTTCAAATACATTCAATATTATTATCATTAGTGTGTGTGTGTGTGTGTGTGTGTGTGTGTGTGTGTGTTCGTGTGTGTGTGTGTTCGTGTGTGTGTTTGCTTTTGTTGTTATTTAGCTGTTTTTTTTCCATTAAATGATGATTTTAATATTTTTTGTTATTCTTCTTTCTTCATTTGTTTTTATGTTTATTTGTCTGTTTGCCTGACAGTTTGTTTATGTATGCACTTATTGCTTGATTGAGAAAACGGGAATGAGATAGACAGGTAGATAGACAGACAGACAGACAAAGACAGAGAATTGTATTCCTGTTAAACTGCCCTGCCCATTCAGTAATGCGACCCGACGAAAAATAGCAAGATTGACACGATGTCAGACATGATGTGGAAAACACAGCAATGTTCTCTCTCTCTCTCTCTCTCTCTCTCTCTCTCTACTGGAACAGTTCTATAATGAATAAGGTCACTTAAGATACTTACAGATTGTTCAAAAATGATTTTGAATGTGGAAGATATTTTGAATTCGTGAATATAACATGTGTCCGTGACTGTCTTGTGAAACTACGAATTGGTATGTTACCAGTAAAAGGATCCAGGTGGCGTAGGTCCCTCAACTTTAATTCCAGTTATTAATGTACAGTCTGTAAAACTGGTGAATCCGAACACCACTTTGTTTATGTGTGTCCCTCATATACTAGTATCGGAAACAAGTACTTATTACCCAAGACTACACTGAAATATTGAAACATGGACCTATTTTAAAATTAAAAAAAACAAAAAAAACAACAACAAAAAACACGAAAATTGAGCATGTATCTTTTCTATGCTCTTCGTCATAGGCAACCGTTTGAAGTTGTGTATTTTGACCTCTATTAAGAATAGTTTGGTCTAATTATTCAAGTTACTACTCAATTGACATCAAACGCATACCAGAGACGTACACTCTTTATGCAAGAGACCCTTTCCTATGGGCTGGTGGCCGCCTTAAGGAGCAAAATTTATTCCTGTTCTTGTGTTCTTGTTCTTGTTCTTGTTTCTCTCTCTCTCTCTCTCTCTCTCTCTCTCTCTCTCTCTCTCAGTATACAAGTACATGGAACAATCGTTATTGTCAACATCGGAATATTCACTGCTGAAGCTATTTGGTTGTCAAGGCGAGGCACAGCAACAAACACACCACCCCAGGTAAAACTGGGTCAGACCACGAAGAGCTTGCAGGTCTCGTTCTGCACGTGCTTGAGTGTCAGTGTGTCTTTTGTTGTGGATCCGGTTTTCCTTTTCAAAGGTTGGTCAGCTTGACACGTTCTTCTTCTAATATGTTCTTTCCATCCTGTTTCATGAACCAATATGCACTATTTGCATCAGTATTTGGTCTGCTTGTATACCCCAGTTCAGTATATCATCTGATCCACACATTTGTATTTGTATTTGTTTTTATCACAACAGATTTCTCTGTTTGAAATTCGGGCTGCTCTCCCCAGGGAGAGCGCGTCGCTACACTACAGCGCCACCCATTCTTTATGTATTTTTTCCTGCGTGCAGTTTTATTTGTTTTTCCTATCAAAGTGGATTTTTCTACAGAATTTTGCCAGGAACAACCTTTTTGTTGCCGTGGGTTCTTTTACGTGCGATGAGTGCATGCTGCACACTGGACCTCGGTTTATCGTCTTATCCGAATGGCTCGCGTCCAGATCACCACTCAAGGGCCAGTGGAGGGTGAGAAAATATCGGCGGCTGAGCTGTGATTCGAACCAGCGCGCTCAGATTCTCTCGCTTCCTTGGCGGACGCGTTACCTCTAGGCCATCACTCCACATGAACACATCTGCACTATCAGACCCATTGAAAACAAACTTTCGGAAAACTGTATCTCTGTGTGTGTCTCTCAGTCGCTTTTGTACCGATCTGGTGGTTAATGTAGCCACGTAGCTTTTCACAACGCCAACATCGATCCTAGTCACTGTGCTATCAATGACTGACTCACTGTCCATGTCAGGCTGTTGAGGAAGCTGTTGAGGTGTCACATTGAGGTGAACAAGAAAGACCCGAGTTGTCAGACACATGTGACACCCCTGTTCCTGGCTCTTCGGTCTGCTCAGTGCACACCGTCCACAGAAATACAGTTGTTGATAGACAGATACCGAACACTGAAATGTTTAATGTCATTAGCTGTAAAGCTCTAGTGACATAGTAGGTACAAATCAGAACAAAAATGGTACAAAGCAGATACAATGGAACAGGAAGGAAAAACAGAATTGAAGCAAACTAAACTAATGAAAGATAAGAGACACTTTAGGCACTCAGTCATCAACTTAAAATGTTCATGTGCTGTTCAGGTACTGTGCCTTTTTTCCAGCCGTTCGTCTCCAAGGTTTGGACAGTGGATAGAGAGATAGAAACACAGACAGGGGACGAACGAGAGTATTGAAGAGAGAGAGGGAGAGAGACAAACAGACAGACAGATGGTTGAGGGTGAAGAGAGAGTGAGTGGAGGGGAGAGAGAGAGAGAAAGAGGAAGTGTGTTTGTGGAGACAGTACAGCTACGAGAAGTATCCCTACAACAGAAAGTCATCTTCTTTCTTTCCTTCTTTTCTTCTTTTTTTTTCTCTTCGTTTCCGTGTGTTTAGTACTCTCTTTATCACCGGTTCCTTGTTTTCCTTCTTCCTTTTTTTCTTTCGTGTTTCATCCGTCCCTCTGTGTTCAGTACTATCTCCATCACTGTTTGTTGTTGTAGTTGGGTTTTTTTCCTTCCTTCTATCTGTTTTGCTTCTTTTTGTTTCTTTTTATCCGTTTCCTTCATTCTTTTTTCGATTTATTTGTTGTTTTTCTGTTCTCCCCTTCTCTGTATTCATGATAATGGTTTTTTTTTCTTTTTCTTTCTTTCTTTTCTTTGTTGTTCTTTTCTATCTTTCTTTCTTCTTGAAAGTCAACATCGGAATATTCACTGAATATTTCCCGTCTTCACGATTTCACTTATTCTTTCTTTCTTCCTGTACCTCTTTCTTTCTTTAGGTTTTAGCTTCTTCTTTTTTCTCTTTTTTTTTTTACTTTTTCTTTTTTTTTACTTCTTCTTTTTTTTTTCTTTTTTTTTTGTCGATCTTTTCTGTCATTCCTTGTCGCCCCCTCTAATTGTAACACCCATCTCTTTGATATATTATATTGGATTGTATTGGATTATGCTGGATTGGATTACTTTTTAACGGGCGCAATAGCCGACTGGTTAAAGCGTTGGACTTTCAATCTGAGGGTCCCGGGTTTGAATCTCGGTAACGGCTCCAGGTGGGTAGAGGGTAGAGATTTTTCCGATCTCCCAGGTCAACAATATATGTGCAGACCTGCTTGTGCCTGAACCCCTGTCGTGTGTATACGCAAGCAGGAGATCAAATACGCAAGTTAAAGAGCCTGTAATCCATGTCAGCGGTCGGTGGATTATGGAAACAAGAACATACCCAGCATGCACACCCCCGAAAACGGAGTATGGCTGCCTACATGGCGGGGTAAAAACGGTCAGTGTGTGTGTGTCTGTGTGTCTGTGTGTGTGGAATCAGGTTGCTCTCCCTGGTGAGAGCGCATCGCTACAGTGGAGCACCACCCTTTCCCTGCCTCGAGCATTATGTTGTATTCTATGAAACTGGATTTTTCTGCATTATTTTGGCAGGGACAACCGTTTTGTTGCCGTGGGTTCTTTTACGTGCGCTAAATGTATGCTACACAAGTGCATTAAATTTTGGCTTCGTGTTGTCTTTATGGATAATGACCGTTTCCCTAAGAAAGCTTATTATATGATTTTATCATTGCAATGTCATAATTATTGTACTTGGGCTTGGTCTGTGAGAAATGTTCTGTATAAATTTGGATTTGGTGTTGTTTGGGAGGCTCAGTCAGTTGGTAATGTCATAATGTTTATGATTGAATTTAAGCAGCGTCTGGTTGATTGCTTTACTCAAGACTGGCATTCAGCTCTCCAGTCTCACGCTTTTTATGATGTGTATTGAACTTACAATCAGTCCCTGTCACTTAAACCTTACTTGAACAATGTCAAATGTATAAATATGCGCCGTGTTTTTTCCCGGTTTAGAATTGGAATGTCCAACTTGCGTTCACACTTTTTTCAGTTAAGTCATGATGGGCAAAGAAGGAATTGTCCTTTTTGTGATGACACTCCGGAAACCGAAATGCATTTTCTTTTGGTCTGCCCTAAGTACTGTTCTCTGCGTTCTCAGTTTATTCCTGCTAAATTTCACACTGAACATCCAAGTGCATTTAAGATGTCCATGTTATTATCTTGTGCGAGTGAGAGATTGAGTGTCAGTATATGCAAATTTGTATTCAAGGCGTTTTCATTACGAGCAAATGCTCTAGAATCGTTATCGGTGCCCATGTAGTTCAATGATTGTCCTACTATTCATTCTGTTTGTCCTTGTGAACTCCATTGTTATGGATCTGTGGTCTGACAATTAAAATATTTCGACTTCGACTTCGAAGTGTATGCTACACACGGGACCTCGGTTTATCGTCTCACCCGAATGACTAGTGACCAGACCACCATGCAGGGTTCAGTGGATGGGGGTGAGTTACTCACGAGTGGGAGATTCGACTCAGTTCACGATTCTCTCGCTTCCTTGGTGGTGGTGTTATGAGTGTTGTGGTATTCATGGTAAGTTTTGCGACATGATATGTGTATCATTTAGATACCGTGGTGAATGATATGTACAGTGTTGCGTGCTGTGTGTGTGTGTGTGTGTGTGTGTGTGTGTGTGTGTGTGTGTGTGTGTGTGTGTGTGTGTGTGTGTGTGTGTGTGTGTGTGTTGGTGTTGAGTGTTTTGTTGGATGATTGTGCATGGTTATGCATATTTTGTACGTTTTCAGTTTTGTGTTCAGTTGCCTGTTTTACATGTCGGTTTTGACATTGTACAAAGCGTTTGAATTTAATTTCTTTTTCATAGTAAGGCACGATATAAACGCAATGTATTATTATTATCATTATTATTTTTGATAATTCTGATATTACACATAGTGTAATGTAATGTAACGCAGAATAAAACACAATATAATGGAATAGAATCCTAGATAAGATAAGATTAGATCAGATAAGCTAAGATAAGGTATGATTGATATGATATGATATCAGTGATATGATATGATACCAGTGATATGGACATGATTGATATGATATGATATGATATAGAATAGAACATCACTGAGCAGCATGATATTGGAGGAAAAGAAACACAGACCAGCACTTTTCTGGCGAGGGTTTGAAACTAACCAGGATTATGTATGAACACAGATAACCACTATCAGAGAGATACACTTGTTTTCGTAAACACATACTATGCACGTGCATAAGCATACATTCGTACAAATACACACAGACATACGTATACATACACATACAGGTACACCAGCACACGCAAGTACACGCACGCACAGCCAAACACACGCCTTCCTACCTACCAACCTACCTACCTACCTACCTACCTATCTACCTATTTACCTACCTAACTACCTACATGCATACGTACATGCATAAATACCCATATTGATACATACCCATATACCCAATGCACACCTATCTACTAACCAACCAATCGATATACATATAAATACATACATACATACATGCACGATACCTACACATACTACACACACATGTACAAATCTTTACACTTTCCTACCTACCTACCTACCTACCTACCTACCTACCTACATACATACATACATACATACGTACATACATGAAGAGAGAGAGAATGATAATAATGACAAATGTATTTATTGTGAAGGTCATCGATCCAGACAAAAATTCACATACACACACACACACACACACACACACACACACACACACACACACACAGCTTCAGTGTATACGCACGCGCGCGCGCAGCACACACACTCACACACACACACACACACACACACACACACATACACACACAGATTTTTTGTGTACACGCACACGCGCGTGCGCGTGCAAGCGCGGCATTTGAAAGAAAGAGAGAGTATGTGTGTGTGTGTTGGAGGGTGGGTGGGAGACAGACAGACAGACATGAAGACAGGTACACAGACAGATGCATGAAGACAAAGACAGACAGACAGACAGGCAGAGACAGTGTCAGGGAAAAAGCATAATTAGTTTTCGCCACTCACCGTGAACACACACACACACACACACACACACACACACACACACACACAGAGGAGCTGCTGACTGAACTGATGACACTCGCCAAGTGAGCCACAACCACCACCACCCCACCCCACCCATACCCCACCCCACCCCTAACCCTTACCCTAGCTGCCACACCATATAATACAAGGAACTGACACTTGACAATCGTTTACACTGGGTCGGTCGGAACTTTATCCTCCACAGCAAACCGATTTGCAAAGCACGCATGCACGCACGCATGGAGCACACGACAGGGTTGTGAGACTGAACCGCCGGCGCGCAATAAGTCCCCCCCCCACACACACACACACACACAACACACACAGAGCCCGAACCCAAACACGTACACACGCCTAGAACAGACACAAGTAGTCGAAGCGAAGAGAGGAAGATAAACAAGAGAGAGAGAGAAAGAGAGAGAGGGGGGAAAGAGGGGTGTTTTTAGGCGGAGCCCCGACAGTGAAAGGGAGGGGAGATACGGCCCCAACAGACAGCCAGGGTTTAAAACACAGCCCGAAAGCTGGTGGCCTTTAGTCTTCGCTCCTCCCTCCTAACCTCCCGGCTGCGAGAGCGCCAGAGTTGGTAATTGGCCGCTCGCCGTCTCCCTCATCACTCATGTGCTGCGCCGCGCCTGTCGTCCGATAACAGCGCGCTGATTGGTCGGCGCCGTCACGTGGGTGGAAGGGGACCCCCCCTCCCCCCCTCCAAAGTCTGGGCTCGAGGCTTTTGGCAGACGAAGCGAGTAATTTAGCTTCATTTATTTCAGATTTATCTCGGGGCCATCGACAGCTAATTTGTGTGCGAGCTCATTGAGTTGTGCTCCGTTTCAGCGCTGTGAGCCGGCCTTCGCCAAAAAGGAACGGGGTTTTAGTTTGTGGAGAGGGGGGGAAGATTATTATGAATTCCGAGGGCGAGTACACCCTGTGCAATTTAGACACTCACTCGTACGCCAACTCCTTCAGTGGCAGCGGCCCGGATCTATCCAACACCATCTTCGCCAACTCGGCTTCTACCGCCGCTGCCGCCGCCGCCGCTGCTGCTGCTGCTGCTTCTGCCTCGCACCCCGGGTATCCTCACCCCCACCCTCACCACCACCAGGGTTTAGGCCATGCCACCCCCTCCCCGCACAGGTCTCTGGACACGGGGCAGGGTGGGTACCCGGGGCCGCTGCACTACGGGGCCCCTCACGGCTCGGAGGGCCTGGGCGGCAGCACCAACGGGGGTGGGGAGCTGCCCCTGGCCACCACCCCGCAGTCCCTGGGTGGCTACCCGCTCCACACCTCCTCCACCTCCTCCTCCGCCGCCCTCCGAGCGGCCGCCGCCACCCGGGGCCACCCGAGCCACGTGAGCAGCACGTCCTCCCCGTACGGCCACCTGCCGGACCTGGCCCTGGCCACGGCCACGGACTGCTACATGAACGGCACCACGGCCAACGGGGCCCACCACCTGGTCAACCCACACCACCACCACCACCACCACAACAACAACGGCCACAACATGTGCATGGATATTTCCGCCGCCGGGATGCGGGGCGCCTACCACCCCGGGTGCCACCCTCCCCCTCCGCTACCCGACGTGGTGCGCGGCGGGGTGTCCACCCCGAACACCTCCTACCTGCAGACAGTCACCCCCTCCTCCATCAAGACGGAGGGGTGTGGGGGGAGCGTGGGTGGGGGAGGAGGTGGAGGAGGAGGGGGGATGCAGAGTCTGCACAACAAGCCGTTCCGCTGGATGACCATCAAGAGGAACGCACCCAAGCCAGGTAAGATGAGAGGTGTCAACGTTCTGTGGTGTGTGTGTGTGTGTGTGTGTGTGTGTGTGTGTGTGTGTGTGTGTGTGTGAATAGGGTTAGGTGACACAAACAGACAAAGGGTACAAAAGAGGCGGACTATGGCGGACAAAATAGTTGACGGTGGTAGTTTTCTTTTACACATTGTTGTTGGGCCAAGTCAGTAATTTGTGTATGTGCCATAGTGTGGACTTCGTTAAGTATATTTGTCTGTGCTGAGTCTATAGAACCAGAGTGGTTTGTTTCACTCTATTGAACTGGGTGAGTCTGTTTTTGATGAGTCTTGTTGAGTGACTGGATCATACTATTGAAGCAGTAGTAGCAGTATAGAGCAGAGACAAAACAGGCTATGAAGCTTTTACATAATCCTGTCTTTTGTTTCATAAAACAGCTTGCAAGCTTGGTATAATTTGGTCAAGGTTCCATACCCAATCGGCCCAAGATCTTTACTCGTCAAAACTTCCCAAACTTCAAACAATGGTTAAGAATTTTGAGGAATCGTGCAGTCGATTGTTTGTGCATTAGAAGTCCATAGATGGTAGCTGGTTTTAGTTGAGGTGACAGATCATTCCACGCCTTAGTAACTCTGAAACAGTACTTGATGCGTTTCTGTTTCAACGTGTTACAGCATCAACAAAAATACCATCGCCGTTGGTTTTTCTGTGTTAAGTCCATCATTTTATGCAGAGTGTCCGAATCAAACTACAAAATTTAAGTTGTCGAGTTGGTTGTATCATTCTGTTTGGAAAAGAAAAGTTCGTGTTTCTTTGGTACCGAATGGTTGTACCATTATTATTGATTTGGGTTAGTGTGTCTTTTCTAGACAATGAACGACAGACGAGAGAGAGAGAGAGAGAGAGAGAGAGAGAGAGAGAGCAACGTTCCGGTGTCTGCTTTTGACGCTACGTGACAAAAGACGTGGAGAAACCATCTTTTCTTCTTTTTTTCTTCTTCCTTTCTTTCTTTTTATTTTATCTTTTAGTCGTAGTCAGTGACAGTTCTGAAGGAGGTTGATGGTAAATGGAGAGAGAGAGAGAGAGAGAGAGAGAGAGAGAGAGAGAGAGAGTTTGTGTTGCATATTTTCCTTACATTATTAGCTGAAAGTATGGCGATCTACACAGGTAAATATTGTTGACTGCTGGCGACCATTCTTCATCCATTCATCAGTATACTGTTGAGCAACAGTAGCTGATGAGACTTAAGATTTCGGCTCAGCACTTGTGTTGAGTTCAGCACAATTTTTTTTAACTGTGGTGGGGTTGCAGAACATCGGAGCAATGTATGTGCTGTGTGTGTTGGGGGCGGGGGGGCTGAGGATTCAATGATACAATAAGTGATATAATAATTTTAGTAATGATGATAATGATGATGATGATAATAATAATAATAATAATAAGAAGAAGAAGAAGAAGAAGAAGAAGAAGAAGAAGAAGAAGAAGAAGAAGAAGAAGGAGGAGGAGGAGGAGGAGGAGAAATCCCATTCCTGATATCTTCCCTGAAGAAGGAGCAGAAGTGTAAAAAGCCAATATTGGTTTGTTTGATTTTTGTTTATTTGGTTGGTTGTTATTGTTTTGTTGTTGTTTTTTGTTTTGTTGTTGTTTTGGGGTTGTTGTTTTTTTTGGATGGTAGTGTTGTGGGGGTGGGGGGTGGCGGATGTTTTACCTTATAAACGTACTTGCGTTGGGAGTGGGAGGGGGCAGGTGACTGAGTGTGAAGGTGAGGGGGAAAGGGTTGGAAGGGGGAGGGGTGGTAAGGGGGGAGGTGGGTAGGAGTGGGGACGAGGCGTTAACTGATCTCCCATCTCTAAATGATGCTTAAATGATCTCTCATTGATGCTCATCTTGATCATTTTGATCTTCCAAGCGACAGCCATTCACTTTGTCATAGCATGTCATGCCACCTCCATGCTTTGTGGTGCGGTGTCCAGCTTTCAGTCTTGGGTTTTACTGTCAAGAATGATATACACCTTTCTCTCTCTCTCTCTCTCTCTCTCTCTCTCTCTCTCTCTCTCTCTCTCTCTCGACACACACACACACACACAGACACACACACACACATATATATATATATATATATATATATATATATATATATGGTGGTAACAGCATCCGCAAGCCATTTAAAACCTCTCTTGGGATGGGTGTGTGTGTGGGGGGGGGGGGGGGGGGGGGGCGCGAGGGGTCATGTGCTGTGTACCTGACATGTCTCGTGTGACGTCTCTCGTGTGACATGATGCTCCTTCATTAAGCTGAGCATCCCAGACAACGAAATCCGCTGAGGTGAATACAGTACATTCTGAAGCGATTAAAAGTCAGCTCTGAAACGTTCCCATGTCCTTTGAAATGTATAAATTATTGTTTATAAGTCGCGATTAAACGCTTAGAATGCAAGATATTAAAAAAAGCACAAAAAAACACCAAACAATTACTTGCAGCTCAACCGCTATCGAAGTACACGGTTGTTCGGCTGTCCAGTTCTCGCTACCCAATATAAGAACAAGGAGGTGAATTTGTGTACAGGGTTCGGCGATATTCAGTCTGTTTTGCATAGTTCCCAGCGATTTGTAACATCGATCGCTGAGGTCAACTTAAATGCTTGTAATTTATTTTCGTGGTAATAATTATGACTAATAATGAACCCTTCACTCAGTGTCTTACCACTCCACTGTAAGCTGTTGTTCTTTTGTTTTTTGTTGTTGTTTGTTTTTTTCTCTCATTGACCCCCACCCTCAGATTCCTCATTACCTCATCCAGTCACCTCATCCATTCTCTACACCCATTGTGTGGGTATGTATGTGTGTGTTGAAAAGAATGAATATATGCGTTTCAAAATCAGCCTGTTGCGAAAAGACCACACACTAAAACCACAAGAAAACAGTGTGATGAAGACGAAACGTATCGTCTCTAGCTGAGAACTCGGTCGGGAAGTGTGTGTGTGTGGTTGATGGGGGGGCTGAGGGGGCGGGGGGCGGGGTATTTACATGACGTGTAACCATCTGTCTGTCTGTCTGCAACTGCTTATATTTATATGTCTGTCGTGTCTATCAATCAGCCTGCCTCTTTGTACCTCTATATATCAATCGAGAAGTATGCATACTTTTGCAATTAAACGTTCCCTATGCTTTGAAATACATGATTCAGACATTTTCTTGAAATGGTGAAACCGGAAGATATCCTTTCTGTGTGAAAACACTTGTAAAATGTACTAATTATTAGTTTTAAATTGTTGAAATTGCCTCAAAATAGACTTTGCAGACAGGCGTACGATCTGATGTTGATCCAAGTGAAGAGAGTAAAAGGATGTTGGGCTTCTTGCGTAAGAGATGTCTTGTTAGAAAATGGTTTTGCAATTGTGTTGATGTGTCAAGGTGTAGGTTATGAGCAATCTTTTATTTCAGAAATTAAACCGAGATTGCTTGATATGTTTTCGTTTTAAAAAGTATATTCCAAGCTGAAATTTTTTTGGTTGTTACAACAAACAATTGGCATCCATCTATGTTTATATAATCTTGGCTTTAATGCCAACAAAAATATTGTTTATGCGAGGTACGTCCACAGTTTGTCACATGTCGTCCACTTGCCCTTTGGTGCAATTCAACAGGTGGGTGGAATTCATTTTATTTTTGATTGAAAATCCTATGATGATCTGGGAAATAAATGTGTGATTTATTAAAAATAAATAAATAAAAAGAAAAGATTTTGCAAAAAGAAAAGCTCTTATTAGCATGTTATCATCAGATCACGAGTTGAAAGCAAATTTCATATCAGAAGCTTTGAAGATTAGGCATGAACCAGTAATCACTGTTGCACCAATACAAACTGCGTTGTTCTTCTTCTTCTGCGTTCGTTGGCTGCAACTCCCACGTTCATTCGTATGCA
This sequence comes from Babylonia areolata, assembly GCF_041734735.1. Taxonomy (NCBI): domain Eukaryota; kingdom Metazoa; phylum Mollusca; class Gastropoda; order Neogastropoda; family Buccinidae; genus Babylonia; species Babylonia areolata. The sequence continues at coordinate 8,445,444 of NC_134890.1, forward strand.
CACGAGTGGGCTTTTTCGTGTATGACCGTTTTTAACCCGCCATGTAGGCAGCCATAGTCCGTTTTCGGGGGTGTGCATGCTGGGTATGTACTTGTTTCCATAACCCACCGAACGCTGACAGGATCTTTAACGTGCGTATTTGATCTTCTGCTTGCATATACACACGAAGGGGGTTCAGGCACTAGCAGGTCTCCACATATGTTGACCTGGGAGATGGTAAAAATCTCCACCCTTTACCCACCAGGCGCCGTCACCGTGATTCGAACCCGGGACCCTCAGATTGACAGTCCAACGCTTTAACCACTCGGCTATTGCGCCCGTCCACTGCGTTGTTCAATGCTTCCTATTTCCCAGTAAACACATGATAAAAAAAAAAAACACCGTTTCGTTATGCGTTTCATTGATGGATGTATGAACTTAGTCATTATTTAGTATAATATTTTGGGTGGCAAGTTACTTGCTGTCATGTTTTTTCCTCAAGGAAATAACGCATCAAAAATAATTATGTTGACGCATTCACCCATGTCAAAGGGAACTCATGGCCAATGGCATAAAAGTGTCATAGTGTAAAAAAAACAAACAAACAAAGAAAAACAACAAGAAAGAAAACAATGTATCTATCTATTTATCTATCTGTCTATCTGCCTATCTATCCATCTGTCTGCATGTCTCTAAGTATATGGGGAGGGGGAGGGCGTTCTTCAGTTTAATTTCGAATTACAGTCTGATTTTGGATTATACAATTACTTAATCATTTATTTACTTATTTATTTGTTCATTTGTTTATTTTTCTATGTATTTATCTATCTATTAATTCATATATTTATGTTTATTAATTATTTTTGTTTGTTTGTTTGTTTATTTATGTACTTATTTATTCATTTATCGTTGTTGTTTTTCTTATTATTTATGAATTAATCTATGTGTCTTCGTATTTATCTATTCTATTTTTCTCTTTATTTCTGTATTTGTTTATTTGTTTCCAACGTCCGTATGCACTCTCTGGATACTGGAATTTAGTGTGAGATGATATGTGGTACATACGTCAAGGGCGGAAAACTTTATTTGCATACGTCAAGTACGGGAATCTTTATTTTCTCAAAAGTAGTAGTAGTAGTAGTAGTAGTGGCAGTTGCAGTGGTAGTAATGATGGTGATGTGATAATGACAACAGCAGCAACAGCGACAAATTGGTGTGAAATATCGACATAAAAAAAAAGAAGAAGAAATAAACGAAATAAACAAGTAAGTAAACCTATAAAAGTAATAAGAATAAAGTGGAAGATATGTTGAAGACACACTTACAGCACTGTGCAGTGTTTGGGGTCTCGGTATTTCGCTGCAGTAAGGGGCTAATAGTGGCGGGGTGGCCCAGTGGTGGTAACGCGTCTGCCTCGGAAGCGAGAAAAACCTGAGCACATGGGATCGAATCCCACACAGGCCTGCATTTTCTCTCACACTCCACTAGACCCTGAGTGGTGGTCTGGACGCTAGTCATTCGGATGTGACGATAAACCGAGGTCCCGTGTGTAACATGCACTTACATTAGCGCACATGAAAGAACCTACAGCTAGTAAAGGACTGTCCACAGCAAAAAAATTTTCGTAGAAAATTCCACTTTTGACAGGAAAGCAAATACACTTGTCGGCGGAAAAAGGAGGTGCACTATAGCGACGCGCTCTCCATGGGGAGAGCAGCCGGAATTTCACACAGAGAAGTGAGTTGTGACAAAATGGGTAATACAATACAATGCAATAAACACCTGACCAGATCTCCACAGCGTTCATTCCAGTGTTGCTGTTTACACACACACACACACACACACACACACACACATACACACACACACGCACACACACACACACACACACACACGCACACACACACACACACGCACGCACGCAGCGCATGCATCAACTTAGCTGTAGTAACTTAAGAAGTTAAAAGAAAAGCAAATTGAAAATCTTCTAGCCTTTTGCCACAGTGAACTCTTTTATCCACTGTGTCCTGGGCTCAGCCATCTCGTTTTTAGCTTTCTCAATGGAAGTCGGGTATCCATTCCCATTTGCGCGTGGAGTGAGGGGAACCGGATAAAAGTGTCTGTCCAAAGGACACAACAGCATGCCGAAACGCGCTCCAACACTGACCACTATGTGAACACTGTACCAGAAGTCTAACACCGAACAGATTCTGCTGCGGTGTCCCAGTAAATTGATGATTTTTTTTTTTTTTTTTAACTATTTGTATATCGTTGTAAACAGAAACATGGATCAACATTACCGATTTATCAATTCCCATACTGATTTATCTTTATATATATATATATATATATATTTTTTTTTTTTTTTTTTTTTTTTCGACTGGAAGGGTTCTCCGTGCTTTGTCTGCAAAATGAACCCGGTATTCAATCCTTCAGCAGTTTATTTCTCGAACTAGTTATAGTACTGATTTTAACGGATTAAAAAAAGAAAAAAAGAAAAAAAAAGAATCATTTCTGCTGAAAAAGCAAATTTTAGAAAGGTCTTCTGGGCATAGTAATTAAGCGGCATGTCATTTTCAAAGGAACATCGGTGTCTCTTGTTTTTTTGTTTTTGTTTTATTTGGTGTGTGTTTGTGTGTGTGTGTGTTTTGCTTTTGTTTTTTTTTTCTTCTTCTCTCTCTTTTTTTTTGTCCCTTTAAACAAAGATCGTGTAGAATGCGGTGTTTGTTTTACAAGACAGCGTTGTGATAACACTTCATTTCCAGGAGGTGCAGTGGTTGGATCGGATAGCCGTTGGGCTTCAGACCCAGTGTTGACAGTTGGAGGCCCCGTTTCGGCATGGTGTTGTGTCCATAGGAAACGGCACTTTACTCCGATTTTCCTCACTCCACCCAGGTGTCAGTGGGAATCTGATTTCGACGGAAGTAGACGGTTGCGCCCCACCTTCTTATACCGAGCACTGGACACAGGGGATATGAATTCACTGCCCTTAAAAACTTATTCAAGTGAATTCACCGCCCTTAAAAGCACTGTGGATGTAAATTCACTCCCCTTAAAAACTCACTAAAATGAATTCACTGCCCTTAAAAACTTACTCAAATGAATTCACCGCCCTTTAAAAGCACAGTGGATATGAGTTCACTGCCCTTAAAAACTCACCCAAATGAATTCACTGCCCTTAAAAACACATTGGATATAAATTCGCTGCCCTTGTGGCCGTAGAAAGAGCTATGGGATCTTTGACTTTTTTATGATGATGATCTTATTGTGCAATACTTAATGTCATAGTACAATACTTAGTGTCTTATAGTACAATACTTAATGTCTTACAGTACCAAACTTACTGTCAGGTGATTTTATACAGTCACTGTCTTCACGTTGTCCTTCAAGATATGTTGTTCTGGTGATGTCAGGCTGTGACAGGCCTTCGTGCGTTGGTAATTTCATAGTGCTCAGCGTTTCGTTAACAGAACACACACTCAGTATATATATATATATATATATATATATATATATATATATATATATATATATACATATATATATATATATATATATATATGCACACACACACACACACACAAGTGTATGTGTGTGTGTGTGTGTGTGTGTGTGTGTGTGTGTGGAGAGAGAGAGAGAGAGAGAGAGAGAGAGAGAGAGATAAGTAACAGACTTATAATGGCTTAAGAACTTGTATTTTGGAAATATATCTTCTTCAGGTAAGAGTAATATATGTATGTGTGTATATGTATATGTATGTATATATATATATATATATATATATATATATATATATATATGCACACACACACTCACACACACACACACACACACACACACACATATATATATATATATATATATATATATATATATATATATATATATATATATATATATGCGGGGGGTGGGGGGAGGTGACGGGGGGAGGGGGGTGTTTATATAAGAAGAACTCAAATGTGTTCCTTTCGTCTATTCACCAGTTGTCTTCAGAAATGTGTGTGTGTGTGTGTGTGTTTTGTGTGTGTGTGTGTGTTTGTTTGTTTTTTGTTTTTGTGTGTGTGTGTTTGTGTGTTTTATTTCTTATTAATAAAGAAACACACCTGCGTATCCATATGCAGTGGTTGTCGAAAACGTACTCTGCGGCACAATATATATATATATATATATATATATATATATATATATATATATATGTGTGTGTGTGTGTGTGTGTGTGTGTGTGTGTGTGTGTGTGTGTGTGTGTGTAAGGTCAAATCCCACCTCAGGGCGACTATTGTGAAAAAGGGTATTCGGGTGACCAGCCATATCCAGGCATACATCACATAATTTTGCTTCGATTAATTAGCTTGTTCAGTAAAAGAGACAGAGTGATATATCAGCAGGAGACTTATCATGACTTAAGGACTTGTATTTTGGAAATCATCATCTGATCTAACACTTCTGTGATTATTATTGAAGTCTCGTTTGTTTTGATTTGCTTTGTTTTAATATACGGTAAATGGTATTGAGCAATCAAACGTACAGGTGACAAACAGACCTGTACTCTTCGAGCACAGATTGCACATCAGAGTCTTCGCGCATTTTGTCTCCCACGAATTATGTTTACATAATGATATAATCCTAACACGCTAGCTGTCTGTCACAGGAAATAGTATCACGACAGTGAGTCCACAGTTTTAACAGGCATACATTTGTATTCACAAATTGATCCAGACATAATCATTTAATGACTTGACATGTTTGGATAATTTTGCCTCTCTCTTTGGGTGGGTTAATTTAGGAACTGAATTTATCCCGGGGTTGTTGGCTTGGCAAAGAAAGCAACATGATTTGACTAAAACATGATTGATGATGATGACGATGATAATGACAATGATAATAATGATAATGATGATGATGATGATGATGATGATGATGATGATGATGATGACGATGATAATGACAATGATAATAATGATAATGATGATGATGATGATGATGCCAAGAAAGGTGTGAGGCTAGCAAATGTGCGGAGTAATTAAAAAAAAAAAAATAAATAAACTTCACAACACGACACGGAAGGTTTCTGTTGGAATGGAGAAACACTGGTGATCACGCTATTTTGTGTATGCAGTATAGTTATTTCAAAAGTTTCAAAAGAAAGTTAATCATTTTGTCCCGGTTGGGAAGCGAAGGACGCAATAACAACTGTACACACACCTTGACTCACAACTCCAGTCCAACATTGTCAACACAAGCATAAAACCACAACAGAAGATAACAATGATAACAATGATAATAATGATAATAATAATAATAATAATATAATGACATAATAATAATAATGATAATAATAATAATAATGATAATGATGATGATAATAATGACGAGTGTGATGGCCGGATGGTTTTAGAGCACTGGATTCTCGTCCGGGTTTCCGAGTTCGATTCCCGGTTTCGGCGCACCTACCAGGTTTAAGGGTGGAGACAATTTCCGATCTCCCAGTCAACATATCAATTATATGCAGATATGCTGGTGCTTGGGTTCGTGTGTATATGATCAAAATTAATACGCAGGTTAAAGATGCTGTAATCCATGTCAGCGGTTTTTGGGTTTTGGAAACAAGAATATACCAAGTATGCACATGCACACCCCCGAAAATGGAGTATGGCTGCCTACATGGCTGGCCAAATAGTCATACACGTAAAAGCACACGAGTATATACGAGTGAACGTGGGAATTTGCAGCTCACGAACGCAGACGAATAATAATAATAATAATGATAATAATAATAATAATAATGATGATGATGATGATAATAGTGATGATAATGATAATGATAATAATGATAACAATAATTCAGCAAGAAAACAAATCAAACGTTAGTATATTGCCTTGCAATTTTCAGATGTAAGTTCTGAGTTATACACCCTTCCCAAGATTTATGAATTCACTTCTTGCTTTCTGCTTGCTGGATACTGACCCAAGCGCTTTTCCTTTATATAAAGTGATTAATCATGCAACACATGTCAACAACTGCATTCCTTACCTGTTCATAGCCATGCTTGCACTTCAGTTTTAGAAACCTTCGTCGGCGTTCCGTCACATTTTCCTAAAAATATTGTATGTTAATAATAATAATAATAATAATAATAATTTGGTATTTATTTAGCGCTGAATCTTGTGCAGAGACAAATCAAAGCGCTTTCGCACCAGTCATTCGCACGCATGCATTACTCTAAAACTGGAGAAACAGAAGACAAGGAAGAGGCAGGGAAGGGAGGCTATTTTGGGAAGAGGTGGGTTCTATTCCTTCGTTTCCATCTTTACCAGGGTTGCCTGTCTGTGGTGTTAAGCCATCGGTTGGACTTTCTTGATACGGAAAGGAAATAGGTCTACAAGGTGTACTTTCCTCTCAGGACGACGGAGTAGCTAAATCTTGGGCAAAATTGTAAGAGAGGTAAATGAAATTGGATAAATGGGGTAATCAAATAAAGTTCTCTCTGTCTCTCTCTGTCTGTCTGTCTGTCTGTGTGTGTGTGTGCGTGATGACGATAGAGCAACTAAATCTTGGGAAAATTGTAACAGGGCAAATGCGGTAATCATATAAAGTGTGTGTGTGTGTATGTGTGTGTGTGTGTGTGTGTGCAAGCGGCTGGGAAAGGTTCACCCGATACATGATTATGTGCACTCGGTATGCATTCGCGGCGGCTGTGTCAACTGTCCGATTGACGAGTATATGTATGACAAATTATGTACAGAGGGAATGCAGGACAGGAGACTCCATGCTTGTAGCTCCCTCCTTACACTACCCTGCCCTACCCTCCCCCGCCCCGCCCCGCCCTGCCCTGCCCTGCCCTGCCCTGCCTTGCCCTGACAACTTGCCCAGCTTGCAGCCACAGATTACAGTTTGATTACCCCGTGCTTGGTCATGCAAAATGAATGAAGCGCGCGTGCATTACAATGATTAGCCCTCCTGGGTCAGTGGATCGATCTCTCGTGTTGCCATCACTTAAAAAGAAAAAAAATCTTGTTCTTTTTTTTCCCACGCCTTTTCGTGTGTGAACTAACACTAAATTATCAATGGTCATATCATGGCTCAAGTAAAGGTCATGGTCATACTCAACGCGTGCACACACACACACACACACACACACACACACACACACACACACACACACACACACACACACACACACACACACACACACACGCACACATGCGCGCCGCGAATTCACCTTGTGCGCCACTTTCACTCATGTGTGTGTTTGTCTTTCTCGAACATCAGTTTTCACAATGAAGGCTTAATTTAGCGCGCGCGCGCACGCACGCACGCACACCCGTACACACACACACACACACACACACACACACACACTCACACACACATCACACATACACATCACACATACACGCGCACATACACGCGCACACAGACATACACACAGTCACACTCACACACACACACATACACACACACGTTCACGCAAACACACACACACATACACACACACACACACACACAAGAAACCATAGGCATACAGACACACACGCGCACATAATCACACCCCAAAACATGATAGAAAAATAAAATTAAATTAAAAAAAGGAGAGAGACAGACAGACAGACCGAGAGGGTTTCGTGCAGTTTCGCTGTCTTTCTCCCTGTCTCTCTGTCTGTCTGTCTGCCTGCCTGTCGGTCTGTCTATCTGTCTGTCTGTCTCTCTCTCTCTCTCTCTCTCTCTCTCAATCTATCTGTCTGTCCCCTTATATATCTCTCCTCTTATTCTCCCCTATTTAGTGTTGTAAACGTCAAATTACCATTCATGTATCCATGACTGTACTGATGTAATGATTCCCCCTTTGTTTATGTCACTTGTCTCCCTTCGAGGGCTGCATGAAAAAAAAAGAGCATTATTTTGCTTACTGTATTACCCTCAGAAAATAGAATTTATTCAATTTATTCAATTCTCTCTCTCCTTCTCTCTCTCTCTTTCCGAATTAGAGAGAGAGAGGGGGGGGGGGGAGAGGAACGGGGGAGTAACCGACTCAAAGGGATTAAGCGATGGATAAACGACGACATGTAACAGTCAGACATCGTTTGCCCACCCTTCTCTAAGATCTTCGCCAGATGTACGACCGCCATCCCCTCCACCCACACCCAACCCCGATCCCCCGACCCCCACCCCCACCCGCACCCCGCACTCGCACCCCCACAACCCCTCCATATACACGCCTTCGCGCTTCCACCTCCATACTCCTCCTCCACCTTCCGTTCCCACACACACTCCCCCACTTCCACTTCTCCGCCTCTGTTGTACTCCCCTTCTGCCTCCACACACACACACACACACACACACACACGTACGCACGCACGCACGAAGTGCTATCTTGGGCCCTGACGTCATCAGCTGATTTCCAGGATCTGTGTCTGGCATCAGTAATGTAATGTCAATTGCCTCGGGGACATTTTTTTCTTCTTCACTAATCATTCCTCACCAGCGGGAATATTAAAAAGCTGTTTTCAGTAAGAAGGCATTGAAGTGTGTGTGTGTGTGTGTGTGTGTGTGTGTGTGTGTGTGTGTGTGTGTGTGTGTGTGTGTTCGTCTCTCTTTCTCTATCAATCTATCTGTCTGTCCCCTTATATCTCTCTCCTCTTATTCTCCTCTATTTATTGTTGTAAATGTCAAATTACCATTCATGTATCCATGACTATAATATGCATGCTGTACTGATATAATGATTCCCCCTTTGTTTATGTTACTGTCTCCCTTTATTTTATATATATATCTCAAAGTTGAAAAACAACACCTATTTTGTTAAACAAAAAAATGAAATCTGAATTTTCGCTGCCACCCGGCAGCAGCTTGGTCACAGACTACACTTATAACAAGTGACGTAATGCTATTTTTTTACATCATCTTTCGGACCTTACATGATGTCTTCTACTGCGTAAAGTATTCATGTTCTAAATGTTCCTTCAATTGTCTATGTACACATCACTCTTTTACACTCTCTCTCTCTCTCTCTGTATCTCAGTGATCGTGTGTAACCTCCACCACGACAAACTGGACTGGCAACTCCACGAATCAGAGTTCACAATGAAAACCCGTGGATGTCGATTCTCAAGTTCAGTCCAACAAAAACTGTCCCAAGGTTACACATCCAGAACAGTTCTCTTCTTTTCAGCTCCTCCACTTTGTTGATCTGCTCCAACGCTGTCATCTGTAAAAAGTTGAGGTTGTCGTCAGAAGAGTGAGGGGTGGAAGAAACATGGGCAGCGACCGAACACTTGGTGCCTTTCCTCAGTTTGCAGTCGCTTTTGTGGTTTGCCCATCTTTTCTTAAGATCGTAGGAGCATCCCACATATTGTGCCTCCAGGTGAAGTCTACAGGTCAATAGATAGACCCAAGTTTGGCGTGGTGCAGGAGAGGTGTTGGTTGATCTGCCAACGCCTTCCATCCCAAGGAGAAATGACATGGTCTGTGAAGTGGCCATGACTACAGGTGTCACAGCGAGGTGCCTGACATTTGAAGAAGCCTCGGATGTTGTCAGGGCCATGGACCACAAACCGCCTGGGGACAGTGGGTTTGTACATACTGCCCAGGTTTCTGCGGCGTCTGTCTGCTGCAATTATCAGGTTTTTTGGGAAAAATTCTTTGTTTGGGAGGTCAGCATAAAGTAAATGGGTGTCACGTCTGATGATTTCTGATTTGGAAGGGAATTGTGGATCAAATGTAGTGACCCAAGCCAGTTTCTTTGGTTTCTTTTTTTTCTGGTGGCAGTCAGCAGTTCTCTCCTGTCTTTTCTTAATTAACTGTTGTTGTTTTCTTCTTCTTCTCATTACTGTTATTATTATTATTATTATTTTAGAATTGTTTGGATTTATTTTATTCTTAAGTATTTTTGTTTTGCTTTTTGAATCCCCTGTGGTTGTTTTCACTGTGTTGTTTTTATCAGAATTACATAATCTTTATCAAAGAGGAATTTTCGGGACCTGCGTATCTGAAAGCGTACCTCTCTCTTTCTCTCTCTGTCTGTCTGTTTGCGTCGTACACATACACGCGCACGCTCCCACGCACGCACACACACATGCACACATATGGAGGCGCGTGCATGTACACAGCCATTCACACATACAGCGATATACGTGTTTTCTTTGTTTGGATTTTGTCCTTTTTTATGTTTTTAATTTTCATCGGTTGCTTTTGTCCCTCCTCAGGTACTGGCTGGATGTCATAGGCCTGTTCCTTGCTCATCTGTTTACCCTCGTTAATAGCGAACTTGTCTTGTCTTGTCTTGCCTTGCCTTCCTTGTCTTGTCTTGCATTGTTTTGCCTTGTGTTGTCTTGCCTTGCGTTTCCTTGTCTCTCATTGTCTTGCCTTGCCTTGTCTTGTCTTGTCTTGTCTTATCTTGTCTCATTGTCTTGTATTGCACTGTTTTTCTCTCTGTCTGTATTGCATTGTCTTGTCTTGCACTGCCTTGCCTTGTCTTCGCTTGCCTTGCCTTGTCTTGTCTTGTCTTGCCTTGCATTGTCTTGTCTTGTCTTGTCTTGTCTTGCCTTGCCTTGCATTGTGTTGTCTTGTCTTGTCTTGCCTTGCGTTTTCTTTTTTATTTTTTTTATTTTTTATTTTTATTTTTTCTCAAGGCCTGACAAAGCGCGTTGGATTACGCTGCTGGTCAGGAATCTGCTTGGCAGATGTGGTGTAGCGTATGTGGATTTGTCCGAACGCAGTGACGCCTCCTTGAGCTACTGAAACTGAAACTTGTCTCTCATTGTCTTGTCTTGCCTTGTCTTGTCTTGTCTGTCATTGTCTTGTCTTGCCTTGTTTTGTCTGTCATTGTCTTGTCTTGCCTTGTTTTGTCTGTCATTGTCTTGCATTGCCTTGTCTTGCACTGTCTTGTCTTGCACTGTCTTGCCTTGTCGGTTCTTGCCTTGCCTTGTCTTCGCTTGCCTTGCCTTGCCTTGCCTTGCCTTGCATTGTGTTGCCTTGTCTTGTCTTGCCTTGCCTTGCCTTGCCTTGCATTGTGTTGCCCTGCCTTGCATTGTCTTGCCTTGCCTTGCCTTGCCTTGCCTTGCATTGTGTTGCCTTGCCTTGCCTTGCCTTGCCTTGCATTGTGTTGCCTTGCCTTGCCTTGCCTTGCCTTGCATTGTGTTGCCTTGTCTTGTCTTGCCTTGCGTTTTCTTGTATCTCATTGTTTTGTCTTGCCTTGCCTTGTCTCTCATTGTCTTGCCTCTCATTGTCTTGTCTTGCACTGTCTTTCTTGCCTTGTCTTTGTGCCCCGTAATTACCTGTATGGTAGGTGAAGGGAAACGCAAGCGTGCGATGGTTTTAGTTATGTGCCTTTGAAGCGAAACTTCTACAACGTGAAGGCCTACATCAACTCTTCGCCGCACTCATTGTCCTTGTAAATGGTTGGTGGGCACGGCACGGACATCAAAGAACAACAAACACTAGCGGGACGCCATTTCCACGAAACTGGCACGACACAAGAACATAATATAACATATAAGAAGATAATGTGATATATAAGCAGGAACATAACATTTAAAAATTAAAAAAAAACAAAAAAAAAAAAACAGACTTTCGTCGAACACGAGCCAATCACGAACACCATATGAAATATTCGTCGAACGGCGCACATTTCGACGAAGGTGGAACACACACACACACACACACACACACACACACACAAAACAACCAAGAAACTACAAACACATAAAAACATTACCGACGGAACTGCTCACAGAAGTAAAGGTGGTGGGCACAAGCTACACAAGTTCTCTCCCTGTCTCTACTCCTCCTCCCCCCCCCCCACATCCCCCGTCCCCCCCACCCCTCCCAGCAGCCAGCGAGCAGAGGATATGGTTTCCTCATTTCCATACGGACCAGGTAGGGAGGTACATGATCCCGTACGGCAAGGGGTACCCTTTCCTTGTAATGTCTCGTGCGCTTTTTTTGACGCTCACCTTCCCGCCCCCCGGACCCATCCTCCCCCCTTTCCCCTCTCCCACTCCTCTTATGCTCCTGTACTTCTCCACCACCTCCTCCTCCCCCTGCAATCTCCCCGCTCCCCACCCAGCCTCCCTCTCCCTACACTCACTCCACCCCCTTACACCTCAACCTCCTCCGGTCCTTTTCGGCTCCTGCCGCGAACGGGAAGATTATACCTGCTGGTGGCTGGCTGAAGGCGGAATGGGGCGACAGTGGGGGGAAAAAGGTAAAAAAAAAAAAAAAAAAAAAAAAACCAAACAAACAAAAACACAAAAAAAACCAGAATGGTAATAACTGAAAAAAATATATCCAACTGGGAATTATGAAAGATGCCGAGGGGACTTGGGGGGTGGGGGTTGGGGTCATAGGAGGAGGAGGCGGCGGCCGATTTGTGGCAGAAGAGAACCAGCGGTGTTTGTTGAGGAAGGACAACAAACACTTGAGCATAACTTAACAGTTGTGGCGCGGGATTTGTGTCTCTCTCTTTGCACATTTTATTTTCTTCTCCTTTCGTTTGTCATCAGTGTTGTCGGCCCATTTATGTCTTTTCGCAGAAATTAAGCTCTAACTGGTCGTTTAAAGCATTACTTTTAAAGCTTTGCTTTCAAGAGACCTTCGTCTTAACGTGAGTGGTCATCAGACTGATGTTAAAATCTGATGTGTTGTGTTCTGTTGTGTTGTGTTGTATTGTATTGTATTCTATTGTACTCTAGTCCGCTATATTGCGTTGTATTTTACTATTTGTCGCAACAGATCGGCTTACGGGTGTAGTTGGGGATGTCCGAATTCGGGGAGAGAGAGAGAGAGAGAGAGAGAGAGAGAGAGAGACCTTTTTTCAGTTTGGGGGATACCCGTCCTGGGTCTCTGTCTTGTCTTTCGTCTCCGAGTGCTGTCTCTTTTCCCTCTCTGCTTTTTCCTGTCTGTCTGTTTTGTTTCCGTTTCTTATTCTGTCCCCCCCTCTCTCTGTCTCTGTGTCTCTCTTTCTGTCTCTGTCTGTCTCTGTCTCACTATCTCTGTGTCTCTCTGTCTCCTCTCTCTCTTTCCGGATACCACCGTTTCTCTCTTGACTACGTTTATATGTATTTGACTGTGCTTTCATATATGTGAAACTGCATGTTTGGTGCATTTCTGTTATGCATGTGTGGGTGTATGTGTGAATGTGTGTCTTCATATTTTACATTTATTCGCTTATTTATCACCATT
>NC_134890.1:8481102-8488602 GCF_041734735.1 Babylonia areolata
CACACACACATATATGGAGTGGAGTGATGGCCTAGAGGTAACGCGTCCGCCTTGGAAGCGAGAGAATCTGAGCGCGCTGGTTCGAATCACGGCTCAGCCGCCGATATTTTCTCCCTCTCCACTAGACCTTGAGTGGTGGTCTGGACGCTAGTCATTCGGATGAGACGATAAACCGAGGTCCCGTGTGCAGCATGCGCTTAGCGCACGTAAAAGAACCCACGGCAACAAAAGGGTTGTCCCTGACAAAATTCTGTAGAAAAATCCACTTCGGTAGGAAAAAACAAATAAAACTGCACACAGGAAAAAATACAAAAAAATGGGTGGCGCTGTAGTGTAGCGACGCGCTCTCCTTGGGGAGAGCAGCCCGAATTTCACACGGGGAAATCTGTTGTGATAAAAAGATAAATACAAATACAAATATATGATGGAGCCTCCCGTCTGACCGACGGATGAGTAGGCAGGCAGGCTTATCTGTCAGTGTGTGTCCTCATATGGGAGAAGAGGCCGATTCTGGATGCACAGCACTTCCCACACGTGTTGCAAAGGAAAACGTCTCCAGAAGTTGAGCCATATATATATATAGTTCGCACGCGCCTTACAAATTCCCCCCCAGAAAAGGAAGATATCTTTAGAAGCCTCCTTTTAGAAACCCATAAAAGCCTTTTTTGTTTGTTTGTTTCAGAGGTCAGAGCCCCTAAATGTCCCTAAAAAGGAGAACCAGTCTAAGACTTGTGTTTGGCTGGTAGGTTGTTTTTACAGATAAACCGAAACTTTTCAAAGGGCAAAAGAAGTTATAAAGGAAAAAGGCAAAGATTTTGTTAATTGACGAAGCACATGCTGGTCAGTGCACACTAACTTTTCCAAATCAATGAACTAGTCGAACCAATTTGTATTTGTATTTGTATTTCTTTTTATCACAACATATTTCTCTGTGTGAAATTCGGGCTGCTCTCCCCAGGAGAGCGCGTCGCTATACTTCAGCGCCACCCATTTTTTTTGTATTTTTTCCTGTGTGCAGTTTTATTTGTTTTTCCTATCAAAGTGGATTTTTCTTCAGAATTTTGCTTGGAACAACCCTTTTGCTGTCGTGGGTTCTTTTACGTGCGCTAAGTGCATGCTGCACACGGCATCTCGGTTTATCGTCTCATCCGAATGACTCGCGCCCAGACCACCACTCAAGGTCTAGTGGAGGGGGAGAAAATATCAGTGGCTGAGCCGTGATTCGAACCAGCGCGCTCAGATTCTCTCGCTTCCTTGGCGGACGCGTTACCCCCAAGCCACCACTCCACTTCACAGGTAGAAATGCATACATTGTAGTTAGATTTGTGGACAAAGGGAGACAAAAGAACAATACAGATGACAGAGATAAAAACTGGGGAAAAAACCCCGGAAAGGATGCTGAAGAGGAGGGGAGAAGATGGATCATCAGTGCAAAAAAAAAAAAAAAAAAAAAAAGGGGGGGGGGGGGGTTGTAAATAACGAGATATTACTGACATAATTTCTGATGCATAGGCATATTGCCACACAAAAAATTGTGACTAATCACTAACATACTTATATCTACGTATTTCTCTCTCTCTCTCTCTCTCTCTCTCTCTCTCTCTCTCTCTCTCTCTCTCTCTCTCTCTCTCTCTCTCTCTCTCCCTCCCTCTCTCTCTCTCTCTTTCTCTCTCTCTCTCTCTCAATATATATATATATATATATATATATATATATATATATATATATATGTGTGTGTGTGTGTGTGTGTGTGTGTGTGTGTGTGTGTGTGTGTGTGTGTAAACAGACACCTGGACAGTAGAGGAAAACTAGAGAAGTAATTCCATTCTTCAGCTAATGAAGATTTGTCAGAATCGACGGACTATTGGTTACGTTATCAGTTTGTAAGACTTTTCCGGCAACGCTTGATTGATTGTAGATGGCAGGACTGGAATTACCATATTCAAAACAGTGAAAGATTTAGCTTCTATAGAACTTTTGGACATACGCATGATGTTAAACAGTACTTGGTATGTAACATGGACATGTACTTGAAGTATGTAACAACAAGATTTAGGTTAGGCGTGTCAGACTTAGCTACACATTACTATAGATACAGAGATTTTACTGACAATGATTTAATTTGCCCACTATGTAAGGAAGACAAAGAAGACGAGGTGCATTTTGTTTTTCGTTGTCCAGCTCTGTAGAATTAGAGAAAAATATATACCACCTAAGTACTATCGACAGCCATGTTTATTCAAACTGAGTTTGTTGTTGTCATCCACGAGACATGCTGATATATGGAATCTGGCACTGTTTTTACACCAGGCATTTAAATTTCGGGATATCGTGACATCTTAAGATGCTGTACTTCATTGCAGCGTTAATGTAATATGTGTACTTATTATGGTTGGTTATATATTTTCATTTTGTTTGTTATTACTTATATTGTCACTTACCCCTTCATAAGGGGCCTAGGCCTATTAATGAATAAATAATCTGAATCTGAATCTCTCTCCCTCTCTCTCTCTCTCTTTCTCTCTCTCTCTCTCTCTCTCTCTCTCTAAATATATATATATATATATGTGTGTGTGTGTGTGTGTGTGTGTGTGTGTGTGTGTGTGTGTGTGTGTGTGTGTGTGTAAACAGACACCTGGACAGTAGA
Source organism: Babylonia areolata (assembly GCF_041734735.1). Lineage (NCBI taxonomy): Eukaryota > Metazoa > Mollusca > Gastropoda > Neogastropoda > Buccinidae > Babylonia > Babylonia areolata. The sequence continues at coordinate 8,483,750 of NC_134890.1, forward strand.
GGAAAACTAGAGAAGTAATTCCATTCTTCAGCTAATGAAGATTTGTCAGAATCGACGGACTATTGGTTACGTTATGCCTTTTCATGTGCATCCATCGGATATATACACACAATAGACTGAAATTGTGTCTATGTATAACCCCCCTCCCCGTCTCTCTCTCTCTCTCTCTCTCTCTCTCTCTCTCTCTCTCTCTCTCTCTCTCTCTCTTCTATCCAGCGTATGGGAATATAAACTGTGGATGACTATTTTCATGTGTTTTTCTTCTTCTGATTTTCAGGTGTTTTTTTTTTATTTTATTTTATTTATTTATTTATTTATTTATGTTTCTTTCTTTGTACGTTTGTTTTTGCCCGGGGGGCAGGGCTGGATGTAAAAAAAAGTAGTAATGCTACACTCTTGAAACAAAATTCGTTTCGTTTTGTTTCGTTTCGACTCTCTCTGTGTCTGTCTCTGTCTGGACGCGTGAGCACACACACACACACGCGCGCGCGCGCACACAGGGATACATCGAGAGGTGAGATCGAAATAGAAACAGACAGAGAGACACAGTCACAGACACAGACACAGACACAAGAGACAGACGGAAAGAGAAAGTAATCACCAATCACTAATCACCCCTCACACTCATTTACTCCCCCACCCACCCCCAACCTCACCCCAAACCCGACACTCTCTCCTCATCTCCCCTCCGAGACGAAACTGTCCAGTCCTCCGAATCATCGGATATAATGACAGGCCTCTTCGGCAAACAATGTCCCCTCACCTCTGACCTCTCCCCTTGACCCCGCGCACGTGCTTTTAATGTATGCGCACTGACCCCTCTCCCTCTCTCTCTCTCGTGTCCGGGAGAAAGCTTCGGACAGGAAATGACCAAGCAATCAGGAAGAGGGAAAAGGAAGGAAGGAGGGGGTAAGGGAGACGGGTTGGGGGGGGGGGGGGGGGGGAGGAAAACGAGAAAAGTGGCCCGGAGTGATTTGATTAATGCAAATGTCTTATTGCAGGGTTTTGACGAAATGAGAGGCTGGTTTGGTGGAAGGAAGGGGAACCAGAGGGGGGGTGCGGGGGGGGGGGGATGGATGGATGGATAATCGGACTGTTATTTTACAGTCACGGATGAATCAGTGTGTGGTGGTGGGGGCGGGGGGGGGGGGCGGGGAGGAAGAGGAGGGGCGGGAGGTTATGGGGAAAGAAGGGTGGTGGTGGTTTTTCTGTGTCTGTGTGTTCTTGGAGATTGAAGGTGTTGGTCGGTTTTCCTCGTTACTTGTCTTGTCTTGTCTTGTCTTGTCTTGTCTTGTGTGCTTGTTGCTATCGTGGGGTTTTTTTTGTTTGTTTTTGGTTGGGTTTTTTTTTTGTTTTTTGTTTTTTGGTGTGTGTTTTTTGTGCTTGTTTTTTTGTTTGTTTTTCAAATTTTAAGATGCGTGTTTCTAATGCGTGTGTTAATTTGACATTGACAGGATTGGAGGTTTTCTTTTTAGTTTTTTTGTTTTTTTTTTTAATAGATTTGACGTGTTGCAGGGTTATTGTATTTTCGACATTACAAAGACAGTATATAAAATGAAAATTTTACCAGACACAAAAAAACATACATACATGTATACATACATACATATTACTTCAATCAACCAATCGTTTGACTGCTTTTAGTAATTGTTTCTCGAAATCGTATCTGTCTGTTTCGAAGTGAACAAAGCACGAGTATGGTTATTGTGGAGACTGAAGCTGTTCTTTGGCTAAACAGCTCACGTGCACCCACACACATTCGCCACGGTCTCGCTCTCTATGTCTCTGTCTGTCTCTCTCCCCCCTCTCTCTCTCTCTTTCTCTCTCTCTCTCTCCTCTTTCTCTCTCTCTCTCTCTCTCTCTCTCTCTCTCTTTCACACGCACATACACACACACACACACACATTCACACAGATACACACATCGACACTCAACCAGCTGAACGCCGACACTCAAACACGCGCGTACGCACACACACACATAGCCCCTTCCCCCACCCCACCCCACCCCCACACATCCACACACACACACACGCGCGCGCGCGCGCGCGCACCCACACACACACACACACACACACACACGCTTCCCTCCTACCCCGCCCCCCCCCCTCCCCGCTCCCAAACGTTCCCTATCCCATTCCTCCATCACGTCTTGAAAACTCCCTCTAGTATTATACACATCAAACCGAAATCAATGTCATTTAAAGGGAGAAAAAAAGAGTGACTCAAACACATAAGGTTTTACAATCTCGCACGCGAACACGCACGCACATACGTGTGCAGTAGCGCACGCCTATTTAAGGAGCCGCGAGTATGGCCACGCACGTACGCACGCACGCACGCTTGGGGTGTTGAAAAGCACCAGCTATTTATAATACCACTCGGAAATATAAAGCGAACCTTGCAATACTATACTGGAAGTATTATTATTATTTTTATTTTTATTATTATTATTGTTGTTGTTGTTGTTGTTATTGGTAGTGTTATTGTTTTTATTGTAATTGTTGTTGATCATTAAAAGCAGCAACAATGATGTGAATTGATATTGCGCACACACACACGCACCAGTACCACACACACACACACACACACACACACACACACACACAACTTTCACACGCTCTTCACACACACACACACACACACACACACACACACACAGACACAGAGAGAGAGAGAGAGAGAGAGAGAGAGAGAGAGAGAGAGAGAGAGAGAGAGAGAGAGAGAGAGAGAAGACACCTTTTGTTTCTCCAAAACAGAGCACCTAAACCCCCAAAAAACAAGTGCGATATACATGTGCTGCGTGTAGAGCTGGTTTTGGTGTCCTCCCAAGCCTTAAGCCGTGTGCACTCTCCTCGGCCTTGTCGCCAGCGCTTTGACAGGACGGCGGGATTAGGCTGTGACATAGCCAGCACTCCAAATCCCCCAACATTACACCCCTTGCCAAGCCCTCTACCCCCATCACCCCTTCTCCACTCCTTTACTCCTCTTCCCCGTGTGTGTGTGTGTGTGTGTGTGTGTGTGTGTGTGTGTGAGAGAGAGAGAGAGTCACGGAAATATTCAGTTCACGTGCGTGGGAAATTTTCTTTGCTTTTTCTTTTGTGTGATATAATTATTTGGTTTCTTTTTCTTCTTTTTTTTTCTCGTTTTTTTAGTATTGTTATATTATTATTGTTATTTATTTTTTTACATCTTTCAAGAGTACGTTAACGGTTAATTGCTTGGTTATTATTATTTTGTTGTTGTTGATGTTGTTACTATTGTTGTTGTTTCTTGTAATTTCGTTTTTTTGGGTTGTTTTTTTTTTCTTTCTTTCTTTTCTTTTTCTTTCCATTTCATTGCCATTTTTATCAACCCTTACAAACAAGGTATCCGTTTCTTGCTTTCTTTAATTGTTCCTTTGTTGTTGTTGTTTTGTTGTTGTTTTACGTATTCTTTACTTTATTTCAACGTGCCTTTTCCTCTTTCTTGATCCTTACGGGGAAAATAAAGTAGGTAAAAGGAGAAATAGTGCAACATATAAAGAAATCGTTTCACATTTTATCAATTCTTCTCTCTCTCTCTCTCTCTCTCTCTCTCTCTCTCTCTCTCTCTCTCTCTCTCTCTCTCTCTCTCCCCTCCCTCCCCCCTTCCCAGTACCATCCCAGCAATATGTTTACAGTGCATCAGCTATAACTGTACCTTTTCTAATTACACTTTATTATTTTCTAAGGTGTGTGAATGTAACTTCGGGTTCACTGATATTTATCCGTCGTCTGTCTGTCTGTCTGCCTATCAATCTATCTATCTAATTGATATGTCTGTTTTTCTGTCTGTCTATCTATCTATCCATCTGTTTGTCTGTCTGTTCATCAGTCTATCTGTCCATCTGTGTATCGGTTTATTCATTGTGTACAGTTCGGATGGGTTTGGTGTTCTTGGTGAAAGATCACATTTATGTGGATGATTTTTAAACTGCATTTTGTATTTCAAAGAAGCATTGCAGTGAGTATGAAGTCGTCCGTCGCAGCGACGATACTGCGAGTCAGTTCCAGTGCAAATATTTGACAACTATTGCAAACACGGGGTGTTTCACACACGCACATTCTAATGTCACTGAGAGTGGGAAAATGTTGAACCGAAGACAACTACTACACACGCACGCTAAAACACACGAACGCACACACACACACACACACACACACACACACACACACACACACACACACACACACAGATTTTCAATGACTTTTTTCTGGACGGTAAAAGGTATCTGACACTGACAATATGACAAGTTGACACTCTGAATTAGCTCTCCAAACTGCTTCCATTTCACGATAAGCGAGCAATCAAGAAGGAAAGAAAGAAAAGGAAGAAAAAGAGCAAGAAAAAGGAGGTGGAGGATGAAGGGACGATGGAAGAAAGGTAGGAAGAAGGAAAGAAAGAGGCAAAGAAATAGATAAAGAAAGAAGGAAAGAATGAAAATACAGCGTTCTCTGGGACCTGAGTATTACACTACTCTTGTTTTGCTTTTTGGAATCTTCGAATAATAGGATTGTTGACTTCATGTGGGAATAAGGGTTTTTCCCGGAGAGAGAGAGAGAGAGAGAGAGAGAGAGAGAGAGAGACTCAGAGCTCAGAACTCAGACCTCAAAACGTTTTTTATTCAAGGATTAAGATTTTAGGCATGGCCCATTCTTCCAATCTGTCCTTGCTAATCTACATCAATTACTCTAACACACACACACACACACACACACACACACACACACACACATATATATATATATATATATATATTTAAATGGAAAGGGGAGAAAGAAAGAAGAAAAAACAAAACAGAGAGAGAGACAGAGAGTGGTAGAAATAGAGAAA
>NC_134890.1:8496102-8508602 GCF_041734735.1 Babylonia areolata
AGAGAAAGAAAGAGAGATGGAGAGTGTGCGTGTTAGAGAGAGAGGAAAGAAAGAGGGAGAGAGTGGGAGAGAGAGAGAGAGTGTGTGTTAGAGAGAAAGAAAGAAAGTGTGTTAGAGAGAAACAAAGAGGGAGGGAGAGGGAGAGTATGTGTGTTAGAGAGAGAGAGGGGGACAGAGAGGGAGAGTGTGTGTGTTAGAGAGAGGGTGAGTGTGTGTGTTAGAGAGAAAGAAAGAGGGAGAGAGAGGGAGAGTGTGTGTTACAGAGAGGGAGAGGGAGAGTGTATGTGTGTTAGAGAGAGAAAGAAAGAGGGAGAGAGAGGGAGATTGTGTGTGTTAGAGGGAGAGAGAGGGAGACTGTTAGAGAGAGAGAGAGTGAGAGAGAGGGAGAGTGTGTGTGTTAGAGAGAAAGAAAGAGGGAGAGATAGGGAGAGTGTGTGTGTTAGAGGGAGAGAGAGGGAGACTGTGTGTTAGAGAGAGAAAAAAGGGAGAGAGAGGGAGAGTGTGTGTTAAAGAGAGAGAGAGAGGTGGGGCGAGGGTGTGGGTGGGTGGGGGGGGGGGGAAGCATGGTGAGTTATTAATATGACGTTTGTGCGCGTTCTCTTTCATAATGCCGTTAGCCGTGCCGGTGTTGAGAATGATAAATTGCCCCCCGCTGTGGCTTGCCTCCGTGTCGATTTCATGTTTTATTCTCTCTGTTTGTTTGTCTGTCTGTCTGTGTGTCTGTCTGTTTCTCCATCCCTCTCTGTCTATGTCTTTATACGTCTGTCTCTCCCTCTTTCTGTTTCACTTTTATCTTCTCTCTCTGTCTCTGTCTCTCTCTGTGTCTGTCCTCTCATCTTTTTCGCTCCGCTCTCTGTCTCTGTGTCTCTCTCTGTCTCTGTCTGTGTGTCTGTCTGTCTGTCAGCCTCTCTGTCTCTCTCTCTCTTTCTCTCTCTCTCCCCCTTCTCATCCACCCCTACCACCCTCCCCTTCTTGCTCTCTTCTTGATCTATCTCTTTGCGTCTGCGAGTCTCGTCTGCTAATGCCATTGTTCGCCGCTGAGTAAGGAGAAACCAAGGGGCGGGTGTATTGTATGCATGTACGCATGGCACGGTCTCATTGTTTCGGCTTCTCAAAGAGCTTCATCATTCAGAGAGTAAGTCGTTAAAAAGCTAGCATTCCCCCCCCCCAAAAAAAAATGGAGTGGAAAGAGAGACTCTTGTGGAGTACCAGGAGAAATGTGCGGCATGCATGCTTGGATAGACCTTGAAGAGAAGAGAAGAGAGAATTGAAGGGAAGAGAAACGAGGGATAAGACTACAAGAATTAAGAGGAGGAGGAGGAGGAAAGAAGAAGATGAGGAGGAGGAGAAGGAGGAGGAGGATGGTGGTGTGGGGTGGTAAGGGGAAATGGTGGGGGTGTGAAGTGGGTGTGAGGAAGGAAGCGGCTCGTGTCGGAAGAAACAGGGACAGGGACAGCGACAGGGGAGGGGGGTGGGGGGCGGGGTTTGGGGGAGCAGGGAAAGAGAGAGGGGGTTCGGGGGGGGGGGAGAAAGACAGACAGAAAAACAGGGAGAGAGAGAGAGAGAGAGAGAGAGAGACACAGAAGGAGGGAGACAGACAGAGAAAGAAAAGGAGAGAGAGAGAGAGAGACAGACAGACATAGACAGACACACAGGAGAGAGACAGAGAAAAGGGAGAGACAGACAGACAGACAGACAGAGAGTAAAAAGTGAATTCTGGAAGCAATACGATCCAACACTGAAGCATGACTGGCAAGGATGGTGGTGTCAGGGTGTGTGTTGGGTGTGTGTGTGTGGTGTGGGGGGGGGGGGATTGGGGGTGGAGGGGTGGCGTAGGGGGGGGGGGGGGGAAGACGGGTATACTGTACCTGTCTTCGTAACGTTTCAGTGCGGAAAAGAAAATAACGACGGGTTTAAAAAAAAAAAAAAAAAAAAAAAAAAGGAAAACTGATCTCCAGCCAACACCCAAGAATACCACATGAATGAGGGGAAAGGAATGATCCGAGACTCTAAGAAAATAAAATGAAATGAAATAAAATAAAATAAAAAGAAAGAAAAGAAAGCGACGAGAAGAAAAACGGCGAATATTTGCTGCAAAAACAGAAGAAGAGATAAATGTTTTGTATTTCTTTTTGGGGTGTTGAGGGGGATGGGGTGGACTGTGTGTGTGTGTGTGTGTGAGAGAGAGAGAGAGAGAGAGAGAGAGAGAGAGAGCATGTTTAAAAGTAAGAGTGAATAAACGGAGAAACGCACACCACAAATTCACAGAACAGGGAACTAAAGAGGGATGCAAATCGGAAACTTTCCACCAGAACAGCAGAGTGAGAACAGAACTGGAACATGTGAGAGAGGGATGTGGAGGAGTAAATAACGATTAGAGACTTGCAGTAGCAGCGTAGAGGAAAGGATGAGTTATGAAAACGTCTCGCTAGAACACTAGTTAGAACTGAAAAGAAGAAGAAGATATGATGGATGGAAAGAGCAACAATAAGAGGCTGAAAAAAAAAAAAGGAAAAAAGAAAAACACCAAAGAAGCGAAGTGTAGGAAAAGGGGTACAAAACAAAACTCTTCTACCCTTGACCCTCCACATGTCTACCCCCACATTCACCACCACTACCACCTTCATCATCATCAACACATCTTCCAGCACGGCAGTGGAGGGAGGGGAGAGAGGGAGGGGGGGGGAGAGAGAGTGGGAGAGAGAAGGGGGATTTGGGGGTGGGGTGGGGGGATAGGGAAGGCGGAGGGAAGCGAAAATCCCCGCTGGTTGTATGGAGGAGCAAATTGCGTGGATGTCGCGGACAAAATGAGTTGTCAGGATGGAAGATAAATGACCAATTTTCGGTGTTCCCCCCTCCGAGCCATCGCTTCCGTAATCGCCGCCGACTGCTTGCTTCCCCTTGGGGGGGTAGGAAGGGGGGTATCCCTGTGTCGTCTGCTTCGTCTACACTGTCACTGGCTTTAGAGGGGGTTGGGGTGGGAAGGCAATGAGGCGGAGGGGGGTTGGGGTGGTGGTGGCTGGGTTGGAAGCAGAAGAGAGAGGGAGAGAGCGCGCGCGTGTGTGTAAGACGAGAGATTGGGCGATATAGGGGGTATCTAAAAAGGAAAATCTGTGCTTTGGATGGGATTGCATGGTCTGTGTTGGTCCTTCCTCCGTTGGTTGGGAGAGGATGGGAGGAGGCTGTGAGTGGGCGGTAGGGGAAGGAAAGGGGCAGTAGAGGCTTGGGGTGGTTAATGGGGGTGGAGGAGGGTGTTAATAAGAGAAATTGTGTGATATGGAGATATGTAACTTACAAAAGAAAAGGTGATATAAGCCAGTGCTTTTGTTCGCCAAGTTAACTTGATGGGGTGGAGTTCATTCTGGTCCACGGTATTTCTCTAGCAACGTGCATTGGGTTTTTTTTAGTCGTTCGTTTGTTAGCTTTTATCTGTGATATTTTTCTTCTTCAATTTGGGGGTGTGGGGGTAGTGAATGTGTATGTGGTGGAGGGAGTGTGATGCTATTCTGTGATTTATATTTTCACTTAGGTTTCTTTCTCCCTTAGTTTGTTATACCAGTAGTTGTAGTTTCAATGACGGGCATTATGCGATATTTTTTTTAACCTGTACTCGCATCAACAGACTAACGTGGGTTATGAAGAATGTGACTGATCACCAGTTTAGCTGGGCACGAACTGATGGCCCTCGCATACTCAATCGTCATTCTGAGATGGCGCACTCTCTCATAGGGTAGAACTATGAATATACCTTTAGTAACCCAACATACAGTATACCTTTCAGCTGCCTTGCCTATGTAGATAACTAGCCACCTAATTATCCCAAGAATTATCCAACCGACCAAATAACCTGCTAATTAACGAGTAGTTAAAAGGTTTAAATCTGATACCGTCCTTTACCACTGTGTCTTTCCAAGCAGATGACGTTGATCCATTTTGTGTGGCCAGCAGTTGAATTGTATTGATGGAAAGGAAAGCCCCGTCCAAATCTGTGAACTTTTTTTTATAATCTTTTCTGGGTCTGATCCTTTGAGGCCTTCTGATCATTCTTCTTCTTAACTGTGGCTTTAGTATTGTGCAGTAGAGTGGGAGACAGACATAGAGAAAGAAAGAAAGAGAGACACAGAGACAGAGAGAGAGACAGAGAGAAAGCGGACAGAAGTTTCTCGACGGAGGCTTGGGTCGCCTGACCCCAAAATGCATCACTGTTTCCGGCCGCAATGTTCCCTGATTGGTCGAAGTTCTCTGGAGTGTAAGCGTGCGTGTTTGCTTTTGTCGCGCGCGCGCGCGTATGTGTGTGTAGTTATATTCTCTTAACTGATGTCAGCCGATCTTCATGTGGTTCAATGGTCGGCAGTTTGGTGTACTTTTTCATTGGTGATACTTATGCTTAGTGTGTCTGATGTTCAGTATCTTGAGACATAATTATCTTAAAGGTAGCTTTCAAAACGGGGAAACATGGAATCTTGTAAATACATGGAACTAAGCTTTGGTTTGAACAGTATCATACTGGACTTTAAAGAAGTCATAGCGTGCGGGCTGATCCATATAATACAACACCTACTTAAAAAAACAACAAAAAACGTGAACATATCGCGAACTACCAATCATAAATAGCGACATGCCAGCAGCAGATAAACAGGAACAGTTGGGAAATCGTATAAAAGTCCACACCTGATAATAGTTTATCATAAGCATGTTATGGATGTCTCCTCATCTAGACTATCAAAACACTCAGCTTTCGTGGCTGTTACTACTACTCCTCACTCCGTCAGTCTGTTTCTCTCTTTCTCTCTCTCTCTCTCTCTCTCTCTCTCTCTCTCTCTCTCTGTCTGTCTGTCTGTCTGTCTTCCCGTTTCTGTGTATCTCTGTTCCTCTGTCTCTGCTCTCTGTGTCTCTCTTTGCCTCTTCTCTCTCTGTCTTTGTCCGCCTTTCTTTCTATGTGTCTGTCTGTACGTCTGTATCTCTGCGTTCTTTCTCTCTCTCTCTCTCTCTCTCTCTCTCTCTCTCTCTCTCTCTCTCTGTTCGTCCTTTTCCGGCAACGATCCTCCATCATCGGCTTTCTCTTCCCAAACTAGATAGACTGGACTGGACGAGACTAGACTGGACTAGACTAGACTGGACTAGACTAGAGGTGTGTGTATGGGCAGGAGGGGAAATATACGGTAGGAGGTTGGACGATGGTGATGGTGGTTGTGGTGATGGGAGGGTGGGGGGCTGGGGCAGAAAAAGGAGGGGTGATGGTGATGGGAAGGTTGGTGGTGGGGTGGGATGAGGGGTGGGGGTAAGGTAGTGTCCGGTGTCGCTAGGGAGGGTGGTTTTGCACACCACACACCCCACTCCCCCACACACCATCCACTCCTACCCCCTCCCCCGCCCCCTCACCCCCAGCCTGACCCGAGGGGTCTGGTGTCGCCCCCCCTAGGGGCGGGGGGTGACGGATGGGACTGTCAAGGCAGCACGGCACTGCTGTGCTGGAGGAAAGCAAGGTTGGGGGGTCTGGGTCTGGGGCCTGGGTATGGGTGGTGCAGGGTGGTGCTGGGTGGGGTGGTGTGGGGTGGGTGTGGTGGTGGTGGTGAGGGGAAGGGGGGGGGGGGAAGTAAAGGAAGTGGGGAGAGTATGTGTGTATGTGTGTTGGGTGGATGGGGGCTTGTGTGGAAATTAACGGGGGTAGTAGTGGAGAGGGTTTGTGGGGTGCGTGTGTGTTTGTGTGTGTGTGTGTGTGTGTGTGTTTGGAGGAGGGGGGGGGGGTGTTAGTGCCGTGTGTGTGTGTGTGTGTGTGTGTGAGGGGGTAAGGGGGTTTGGAGGGAAAACTGAAGGTGAGAGAGAGAGAAAGTATATATATATATATATATATATATATATATATATATATATATATATATGTCCGTGTGTGCTTGTGTATGCGAGTGTGTGTGTAGGGGAATGGGGGTGGGGTGGGGGGATCAAGGTGTGTGGAGGGGGAAGACATGGGGGAGATGGGGCAGTGTGGGTTGGAGTGTGAAGGTTTTGGAGATGGGATGGGGTGGGGTGGGGTGGGGTGGAGATTTGCGAGGTGAAAGGGTCAAGAACTTGCTGGCAGCTGGATTATCGTACGAAGTGGTGTGTGGGTGGGGTGGGGTAGGGGGTTGTTGATGTTGTGCCGCTGTTAATCATCGTCATCATTATCACGATCATGATGATCATCGCCTTTTTTTCCTCCTCCTCCTCTCCTCTCCTCTTCTTGTGTGTGTGTGTGTGTGTGTGCGTGTGTGTGTGTGTGTGTGTGTGTGTGTGTGTGTGTGTGTGTGTGTGTGTGTGTGTGTGACTGAGTTATATTCCATGTTATTTTTTTATGTTTCGTGTTTAACTCTTGTTCTTGTTACTGTCTACAGTGTCCGTACCGATTTTTTTTCCTTTTTCATCTTTTGTGCGCGCGCGCGCGTGTGTGTGTGTGTGCTTGTGCGTGAGGGAGGGCATGGTGTAAAGAAGCTTTCAGCTCATCCAGTTTACCCTCAATAAAACATTTGTTCATTTGTTCATGTTCATTCATTCTTTCTCCTGTTCATTTTCTTCTCCTGTTCCTCTTCTTCCTCCATCTCATCTTTCTCTACATCTTGTTATTCATCTCCTCCTGTGTCCTCCTCCTCTTCTTCCTCATTTTCTCTTTCTTCCTCATTTCCCTGCTTGCCTTTTTGCCTTCTTCTTCATTCTCATCAACTGGGTTTCCTCTCGTCATCGTTTTTTTTTCTTCTTTCTTTCTTCTTTAATTATTATTATTATTTCCGTAGTACTGGTCGCTTATACAGCTGGTTCAGTCGGTACTCTTACTACGTGTACTGCTGCTGCTACTGTGACCGTTTTCACCATATGTGGCCATCGTCTCTGGCGGTAAATACAGCCACTGAAAAAACTGTTACTGCTGCTTCTAGTTCTTCTACCAGGTCTTCTGCTGCTGTCTACAACAACATGAAAAACAATAACTACAAGGATAATATTTCCATTATATCAGCAACAACATTTACAACATCATCGACAACAAACAACCCGAATACCTGCAGGAAAACGAATGATAAGAAACCGAGCGACAAAGCTTGAGTGCCAGCAAGACACACAATCACACACAGAAGCAGGCGGACAATATACAGAGAGATAGAGAGATAGTCAGATGATCAGACAGACAGACGGACAGAAAGACAGACGGATAGACAGACAGAGAAGCAGAGATATAGACATAACACTGAACAAACACTGAAATGTTTAATGTCATTAGCTGAAAAGCTCCAGTGACATAGTAGGTACAAATCAGAGCAAATGGTGCAGAACAGATAAAATGGAACAGAAAGGGGGGAAAAACAGAATTGAAACAGCATAAACTAACAAAAGATTTGCGACACTTTGGCACTTTGTCATTAGCAGAGAGACAGACAGATAGAAAGACAAACAAACCGACAGTCAGACAGACAGACAGACATACAAAACTGTCAGACAAAGAAACAGACAAACAAAGAAACAGACAGACAAACGGACAGAGAGAGAGAGACGGACAGACTGCATACAAAGATAGACGGTAAGACAGACAGGCAGACGGCCAGAGATAGACACACAGACAGAAAGAGAAAAAGAGACAGAGAGACAAAGAAACGGACAGACAGACAGAGAGACAAGAGAGCCTTGTGACACAGGTGAAGGAGCGGTGTTCACATCATTAACCCCCCTCCCCCAACACCTCCCCCCCCCCGGACTGACTTCAGTGGGACGTGTGCCACACTTGGGGTCGGCCGAGTCTCACGTGCACAGGATGTGTGGTGCCAGATCCCTCTGTCACTGCGAGGTAACCAGACCCGCGACTGGGGGAAAAGGGACGGTGTAGTGTGTGTGTGTCTGTGTCTGTGTGTGTCTGTGTGTGTGTGTTTCTGTCTGTCTGTCTGTGTATTGTGTGTGTGTGTGTGTGTCAATGTGTGTGTGTCTGTGTGTGTATGTGTGTGTATGTGTGTCTGTGGTACAGAGAGAGAAAGAGAAGGGGGAGATAGGGAGAGAGAGATAGAGGGGGAGGGAAGGGAGAGAGAGGGAGAGGAGTAGAGATAGAAATAAGAGAGAGAGATGGGGGGCGGAGGAGAGAGAGGAAGGGAGAGGAGTAGAGATAGATTGGGCAGAAATAAGAGAGAGAGATGGGGGGTGGGGAGGGGGCTGAGGGGGGAGAAGAGAGAGGAAGGGGGAGGAGTAGAGATAGATTGGGCAGAAATAAGAGAGAGATTGGGGGGGGGGGGGGGTGCGAGGGGGGAGAAGAGAGAGGAAGGGGGAGGGTTGGGAGAAAAAGAAAACATACCGTGTGAGGGCATTGAAAAGACAATGAGACAGGCAGATAGATAGAAGAAGTGCGAGTGGGAAGAGAAAGAGAGGGAGGGGGCAGAGAAGTTAGAATGGGTAGAACGGAGGGAGAGAGAGAAAGGAAGGAGGGGGGGGTGAGGGTCGAGTGTGGGTGGGGGAGTAGCACATGTGGTGTAGCGTATATGGATCTGTCCGAACGCAGTGACGTCTCCCTGAGCTACTGATACTGAAAAGCTGCAATGTTCGGTTGCATCCCCCATTCCCCTGTCGTTCTTGTTTGCCTGTCTGTCCCCCTGTCTCCACATCTCTCCCCCCACATACACATATTTAAATACATAATGATAGAAATATCACTCTCTCCTCCAATCCTCTCTCTCTCTCTGTGGCTCTCTCTCTGTGGCTCTCTAACTCTCTGTGGCTCTCTCTTTTCTCTCTTTCTCTTTTCTCTCTGGCTCTCTCTCTCTCTCTCTGGCTTTCTCTCTGTCTCTGTCTCTCTCTGTCTCTCTCTCTGTCTCTCTCTCTCTCATTGTCTTGTCAGAGGCCTGTCTGTCAGTTCATATCAATAATTCGCTATGTGTTGTTTTAAATGAAAAACACTCAACTACGTATGGTTATCGATCCTGTGATTATTATGATTGTTAACCATCATCGTGATGATATACGATTCCTGGTAGCATCATTTCGTGTAGCTGACAGTGTGCTTGTCAATGAATTATTTGTGTGACCGCACGCGCGTGCACATGCACACACACACACAAGCGCGCGAGCGCGTGAACATGAAGAAATAAAACTTTGAATCAAAGACAACATCAAGCCATTTGGAAAGCGTGAGTGTCTTTATAATGTAAAAGACTTTTGTGTAAGTGTAAGATTAACATTAATATATTCGATTGAAAAGGAAAAAAAAAAAGAGAATTGCACACACAGAGAGTGAAACAAATAATGTTCCAGTGTATCGAGGACATTAAAGATAGTTAAGGCAGAGAGAGAGAGAGAGAATGCGAAAGAGAGAGAGAGAGAGAGATACAGACAGACAGACAGACAGAACAAGAGAGAGAGAAAGGGAGAGAGAGAGAGGGGGGAGGGAGGCGGGGGAGAAGGGGAGCGAAGGAGAGACAGAGAGAAGGAGAGAGAGAACAGGCGAAACACAACCGGCGGTTATGTATCGAAACAGGACAAAGTGTCCAGATCTCAAGAGGCCATTGAGGGGTGGCGGCACGATAAAGGAGTAGGCTAAATGGGAATAGGCGAACCGGACCTGCTTCACGTCCCCACCACATAGGAAACACTTGTCTTGTGACAGGACGTCAGACTGGTCTTTAGTGGTTCATAGTTGAGCGCGCGTGACTGCGTGTGATTGTGTGTGTGTGTGTGTGTGTGTGTGTGTGTGTGTGTGTGTGTGTGTGTGTGTGTGATTGTGTGTGTGTGTTGTGTGTGTGTGTGTGTGTGTGTGTGTGTGTGTGTGTGTGTGTGTGTGTGTGTGTGTGTGTGTGTGTGTGTGTGATGTGTTGGTGTTTATTTTTTCCACGTAGTTTATGGGCTGCTTTTTCTTCTTCTTTTTTTGTTTGTTTGTTTTTGTTTTGTTTTGTTTTTTTTCAATTATTATTTTCATTAACATATACAGAAGAAAAAACCAACCAACCAACCAACCAACAAAAAGCAAATAAATGAATAGAAAAAAAAGACACATAGCCATACAAACAATGAATGCTCCTCAGAGACTGTGGACCCGTTCGAAAGGATCTGTGCTAATGAATAAGTCAATAATTAAATTGATAAATGATCAATATCTCCTGGGTATAACTGCACAGAATATGCTGGATTTTCAATTAGTGATCATCATTATTTTCACAATATAATATTATCTTAATATCTAATGAAATAACTGCTTATTCAGAACCCTCCTCCAGGATTGCTGTCCATTCTTATAATTATTAATGAGATTCATGTTTCAAAGATACCGCTGTATGGGAATCGTTTCCTCTGGAATTCGAGGTTATTCATTTGAAGATAATTCATATATTTTTCAACCATGTACTGTTCACTTAATTCTTTCTGAAACATTTGTGTATTTTGTTTCATTTTGTTTAGTCTGCACTTATATAGAAAAAAAACCTTCCCAAGTACAATAGTTAAGTCCAATACTTCATCGGTTATAACGATTCTGTTTGTACCAAATAGAATCAGATCAATGTCAAACAATAATCTGTTAATATGTGTACATTTTTTTTACTTAAATATATTCTAGTTCTTCCCAAAAGGATCGAGCGTAACGACAACTATATAGGTAATGTTCAATTGCATCTTTCTCATTGTCACAGAAATTACACCTGTCGCACTCTGCAATACCCATTTTTCTTAATATGCTGTTATTCACTAAGATTCTGTAACATATTTCTGTTTGAAACCATTTTAACTTTACTTCTTTTATTCTTTTGAATTTTTTTAAGTACTACTTCCCAGTCCGTCTGTATATCTAATTTTCGATCCCAGTTTTACGAACGGTTTTATTTCAAATATTTCTATGCCCTCGAGTAAAATGTTGTAATATTTTCTCACACTGAGTAACAGCTGTACTGGTGTTGAAAAAGAGTCACTGTTATTGTCAGATATCAATGTTGTGTGTGTTTTTTTCTTTTGTACTCTTTAACTGATTTAAGGCAATTTATGTATTCCAAAATATGGGCATTGATCGTGAATTTGTCTAACAATTCTCTATAAGTTAATAACTCCCCGCATATTGCTATTCACCAGATTGTTTTTTTACGAAAACAATATTGCTGTACACCCATGTCCTTTGATTGACAACATTCGGATTAATCTTGAATTTATCATTATGAAATACCGGTTCAGCTAATAATTCGTTACCATTTGTTAAATTGACCTTTTTGCAATATGCTGACAAAACATCTGTCCAAAATTCGTTGATTTTCCTCTTCTCAAACAGTTTCGGACCAAATTTATGGATATCATTTACTTCGGGGTTTACAGATCGCATAATCTCCATCCACTTTGGGGTCCCTTTAATTATCTTTCTGATCCACGCTACTTTTAATGCATTTATCTGTACTTCGATGATTGGAATTCCCATTCTCCCTTTCTCAGTATTATGAACAGAATGTTTTCTTTTAATTTTGTCCATTTTTTTGTCCCATACAAATTCGTAACACGTTTTTTGTAATTGTTTAATATGACTGTCTGGTGGGTTCGGAAGTAGAATCCAGAGGTATATTAATTTTGATAGGATTAATGATTTGAGTACAGCACCTCTTCCTAGAGGAGTGATGGTTCTTTGTAACCATATTTGAAATAGGTTTTTAATTTCAAGGTACTTATCTTCTGAATTTATTTCTGTAACTTGTGAAAGATCATTTGTAAACCAGAGTCCAAGTATTTAAAATATTCTTGGATTCCATTCCGTGTTTTTGTGAACAGAAAATTTGACTGTAGAGTTGTTGCTGTTTACTACATAACCACACATTTAACGTTGTTTCATGATTCATTTTCAGTCCAGATATATCTTCAAATTCGTTAAGGATTTCAAAAAGATTTTCGTGTGAATTTCTGTTTCCTTCTAAAGTAAATGTCGTGTCATCAACAAATTGATTTATCTTAATTCTGTGTTTGCTATCCTCACACCTTTTATATCTGTATCTTCTCGTACCCTATTTGCTAACATTTCAGCACATAATACAAACAGGTATGGAGATATTGGGTATCCATGGCGCGACAGCCTCTTTCTATTGCAGAACTTGTGGATGATTTTCCATTTACAATTACATGTGCTTTTATGTCTATGAAATGTAGAGATCCATTTACAAACCCTTTCTCCAAAACCAAATTCTTTCAAAACTTTATACAACTTTATGTCCAACTAATTGAATCAAATGCTTTTTCAAAATCAACCGTCACTGATAGGCCAGGTGTTTTTTCTCTTCTAAATGATATATTATGTCATATATAGTTCTAATACTGTCTCCAATGTACCTACCTGATACAACTCTTGACTGATCTTTGTTAATTAGTTTGGTAAAACTGGTTTTATACGGTTTGCAATACAACTTGACCCAGTTTTATAAATTACATTTAAGAGAGTTATGGGCCTCCAATTTTTCAGATATTCTTTAGGATTTTTTCCTTTTGGTGAACATATTTTTAACCCTTCCTTTCAGTAACTGACATTTCACCTTTCA
>NC_134890.1:8511102-8516102 GCF_041734735.1 Babylonia areolata
CCTCCGTCTCTCTCTCTTCATTTCCATATCTTCTCTGTTCATATTAGTACCTACCCCCCCCCCTCCGCCCCCTCTCCGACTCTCTCTGTCTCTGTCTCGCTCTTTCTGTCTGTCTCTGTCTCATTCTCTCGGTTTCTGTCTCTCTTTTTCCCTGTCTCTGTCTGTGTCCATGTGTGTTTGTCTGTCTGTCTGTGTTTGTCTGCCTGTGTCTCTGTCTGCCTGTCTCCCCGTCTCTCTCTTTCTCTCTATGTCTCTCTCGCTCTGTGTCTCTCTCAATGTCTGTCTGTCTCTCTCTCCCTCTCTCTCTCTCTCTCGCTCCCTCTCTCAATCCTATTCCACTTCATCACCCACTCTCCGCCCCCCTCAACGACTGAGCAGAGTGTAGGGGTCGGGGTCGGAAGATGCTGCTGCTGCTGCTGCTGAAGGATACACAGAATTCCTCCCGTCAGCGCGCGCGGCGGACTGAGTGTCTTGGGCGAGTGTTGAAAAGCCATTTGTGAAATGAATCCTTTGCTAAACTAGGAGGAAATGAGGCGGCAAGAATGCCTGCCCTTTTGCTTCAGCGCCGTGTAATACGCTGCTTTTTTCTTCTTCTTTGTTTTTTTTTTTTTCTGTTCTTTCTCTCTTTCTTTCTTTTCTTTTTTTTTTTCTTTTTCTTTTTTTTTGTTTTGTTCGTTCGTTCTTTATTTTTTTCTAGTTCTTCTTTTTCTTTGTTCTGGTTGTTCTTGTTATTGTTCTTGGTCTTCTTGTTCTTCTTGTTCTTCTTTTTCCGCTTCTTGCGCTCCTGTTCTTCTTGTTCTTGTTCTTCTTCCTCTTCTTCTTCCTCTTCTTCGTTAAATGGGCAGCATTAAGAAAAGATAATTATAATCCAAAAGTAGAAATGGCCATTATTGTGCCTGATTCTTTATCCACGAAAGATTGGATCAATTAATCAATCATCGCGCGTCGTTGCCGCTGTCAGTGGGCGATAGAATTGAAAAGTGAGGGAGAGGGGTGAGGGTGAGAGGGGTGATGGAGGGGTGGGATGAGTGAGGAGTGTGGAGGGAGTGTGTAGGGGGTGCGGGGAAGGGTGGGGGGGGAGTGAGACCAAGACCGGGATAGATAAAAGGGGTGAGGGGGGCGGGGGGGGGGGGGGGGGAGTTAGAGCGTAGCGTAGAGAGAGAGAGAGATTAAGACTGAAGAAGATAATGAGAAGAGAGAGGGTGCAGAGAGAGAAGGGAGTTGAATAGCTAGAGGGGGTGGGGGCTGTAGGAAGGAGAGATAAAGAAAGTGAGAGAGATGAGAGAGAGAGAATGTAAGCAGAAAGAAGGGAGAGAGCGTTGAAGAGAGTAATGAGAATATAGACAGGCCTATTAGTATATTGAAAAAAAAAAAAAGGTGGAACACGCATTTCACATTCACACTTGAAGAGGGCGCGCTTGCATGCACCTCTCTGTGTGTGTGTGTGTGTGTGTGTGTGTGTGTGTGTGTGTGTGTGTGTGTGTGTGTATTTAGAAATGGTAAAATAAAAACCCCAAAGAAAATGACTGAACTCTTTTTTCTTTTTTTTTTACTCTCAAATTTTCGCCCATAGGGCTTCATCAGACGAATTTGAGAGTAAAAAAAAAAAAGGGGGGGGGGGGCGGGACAGTTATTTTCTTTTGGGTTTATTTACCATTTTTATTGCTTTCTTCCCTGTGAAAGGATTTTCTTGGAGTAGTGCCGTCAAGTCCAGGATTTATCTTGTGTTTTATATGTATGCGTATATGTGTGGAGTGAGGTAACGCGTCCGCCTAGGAAGCGAGAGAATCTGAGCGCACTGGTTCGAATCACGGCACAGTCGCCAGTATTTTCTCCCCTTCCACTAGACCTTGAGTGGTGGTCTGGACGCTAGTCATTCGGATGAGACGATAAACCGAGGTCTCGTGTGCAGCATGCACTTTAGCGCACGTAAAAGAACCGACGCAAACAAAAGTGTTGTCCCTTGCAAAATTATGTAGAAAATTCCAATTCGATAGGAAAAAACAAATAAAATTGCACAAAGGAGAAAAAAAAAGAAAAGAAAAGGTGGCGCTCTCAGTGTAGCGACACGCTCTTCCTGGGGAGAGCAACCCAAATTTCATACACAGAAATCTGTTGTGACAAAAAAGAGAAATACAAATACAATACATGTATATATATATATATATATATATATATATATATATATATATATATATATATATTAGAAATCTGTTGTGACAAAAAAGAGAAATGCAAATACAATACATGTATATATATGTATATGTATATATATATATATGTGTGTGTGTGTGTGTGTGTCCCCATCTGTCATATACACACACGCATACGGGGAAGGAAAAGAAAGAAGGCCGAGAGAGGTGGGGAAAGAGCAACAGACAGAGGGAGGCTATTGCTAAATCAGCGCATGGGGGTAGATGAAACTGGAGACACAGAGTTGGAATTAAGAGAGGCAGACAGATGGACAGAAAAAACAGAAAGACGGACAGGCACACAGACAGGCAGAAAGACATACTTTAAAAAGAGACGGAGGTGGACTTGAAAATGATTGAGAAGGAAGACAGACAGACAGACAGACACAGAAAGACTGAGAAACACAGGGACATTGAGACAGAGAGAAAGAAAGAGAGAGAGAAAGAGTGTGTGAGAGAAAGAGAGAGAGAGAGAAAGGGGGAGGGGGTCTCAATATTCATTAGACTAACAGACATACAGACAGAGAGACATAAACAGACCAAGAGATAAAGAGAGCAGAGATGGACTGAGAGACAGAAAAAAAGAGAGAACAGAAGGCTTTACTTTTACTTTCGAGACAGAAAGAAGGACACAGAGACAGACAGACAGACAACACACAAAAGAAGGAGGGAAAAAAGAAAGAAAGCTCAACATTAACTTTCGAATCAGACGGACAGAAAAAAAAACGAGTGAGAAAAAGAGAGAAAAAGGCAGGAAGGAAGAAGGAAAGAAAGCTCAACATTCATTTAACAGACAGGCAGAGAGACGTAGAGATACAAAGACAGACAGAGACACACGAGACAGGCAAGAAAGAGAGAGAGAGACACACAGAGACAGAAAGAAACAGAGAAAGAAAGATAGAATGCACACCATCCATTTTTTTAGAAACAGACAGACAGACAGATAGACAGACAAAGGAAGGAAGTGAGAAGAAAGAGCGAAAGAAAGACAGAATGCACACCATCCATTTTAGAGACAGACAGACAGACAGATAGACAGACAAAGGAAGGAAGTGAGAAGAAAGAGCGAAAGAAAGACAGAATGCACACCATCCATTTTGGAGACAGACAGACAGACAGATACACAGACAAAGGAAGGAAGTGAGAAGAAATAGCGAAAGAAAGACAGAATGCACACCATCCATTTTAGAGACAGACAGACAAACAGGCACATAGACAGACAAAGAAAGAAAGAAAAAAAGCTCTCAACATTCACTTTAGAGACAGGCAAAGATACATAGAGACAGACAGACAGACAGGGACACATAGACAAAGAAAGAAAGAAAAAAAAGCTCTCAACATTCACTTTAGAGACAGGCAAAGATACATAGAGACAGACAGACAGACAGACAGGGACACATAGACAGACAGACAGAAAGAAAGAAAGAAAGAAAGCTCAACATTCACTTTAGAGACAGGCAAAGATACATAGAGACAGACAGACAGACAGGGACACATAGACAAAGACAGAAAGAAAAAAAAGCTCTCAACATTCACTTTAGAGACAGGCAAAGATACATAGAGACAGACAGACAGAGAGGGACACATAGACAGACAGACAGACAGAAAGAAAGAAAGAAAGAAAGAAAGAAAGAAAGAAAGCTCAACATTCACTTTAGAGTCAGGCAAAGGTACATAGTGACAGAAAGAAAGAAAGAATGCTCACCATCCATTTTGGACACAGACAGACACAGAGACAGACAAAGAAAGAACGAGAGATAGAAAGAAAGAAAGAAAGAAAGAAAGAAAGAATGCTCACAATCCATTTTAGACACAGACAGACACAGAGACAGACAAAGCAAAGAGAGAAAGAAAGAACGAAAGAAAGACGGCTCGACACTCATTTGCCGTCGGAATCCCTCTCAATCTGTTGGTGAACTGTGGTGTGAGAGGTGGAGTGTGAGACAGAGGGAAGATGGATGGGCTTTGAGTCTGGCTTTTGTAGAGGTTTTTTTTTTTTTTTTTTTTGGGGGGGGGGGGGGGAGCTGGGGGGAGGGAGTGCGGGGGGGGGGGGGTCGAAACAGCAAAGAAAAAAGGCGAGAAAGAGAGAAAGGGAAGGAGGGAGAAGCGGTATCTAGCTATCTATATAATGAGAGAGAAAGAGAGGGAGAGAGAGAGAGAGAAAAAGAGAGAGAGAGGGAGCGGGTAGAAAGAGATAGAGATGGAGTGTGTGAGTGTCTGTGTCTCTGTGTGTGTCTGGATGTGTGTTTGAGTGAGAGACAGAGATGGGTTGGTACTGAGTGAGAGAGGAGAGAGAGAGAGAGAGAGAGAGAGAGAGAGAGAGAGAAGGTATGTGTGTGAGTGTGTGAGTGTCTGTGTCTCTGTGTGTGTCTGGATGTGTGTTTGAGTGAGAGACAGAGATGGGTTGGTACTGAGTGAGAGAGGAGAGAGAGAGAGAGAGAGAGAGAGAGAGAGAGAGAGAGAAGGTGTGTGTGTGTGTGTGAGTGTGTGAGTGTCTGTGTCTCTGTGTGTGTCTGGATGTGTGTTTGAGTGAGAGACAGAGATAGGTTGGTACTGAGAGAGAGAGAGAGAGAGAGAGAGAGAGAGAGAGAAGGTGTGTGTGTGTGTGTGAGTGTGTGAGTGTCTGTGTCTCTGTGTGTGTCTGGATGTGTGTTTGAGTGATAGACAGAGATGGGTTGGTACTGAGTGAGAGAGGAGAGAGAGAGAGAGAGAGAGAGAGAGAGAGAGAGAGAGAAGGTGTGTGTGTGTGTGAGTGTGTGAGTGTCTGTGTCTCTGTGTGTGTCTGGATGTGTGTTTGAGTGAGAGACA
>NC_134890.1:8528602-8536102 GCF_041734735.1 Babylonia areolata
ACCTAGTGGTGACATCTGAGGACAGCCGCTCTTCTCCAAAGTCCCCGTTGGGGACTGACTTTCTTCTGTTCCCTTCGTTGTTGATGGTTTTAGCTAGGTAGAGACAGGGAGCAAGCTGATGTTTGTGTAGGAGGTAGTCTTGAATCATGTCTGTGCCTCGATGAAGAAGACATGATGATACACCACGCCCTTTCCCGTCTCCGTCTGTCTGCCTGTCTGTCCCTCACACACAGAGTGACACACACACACGCACGCGCGGGCACTCACACGCACACACACACACACACACACACACACACACACACACATACACACACACACACACACACACACACACACACACACACACACACACTAAAACTCGTCAATGTTGAAGCTTGGAACTGATAATAATTATGATTTGGAAAAAAAAAAAATCAGTGAGGCGAAGAGAAGAGAAACAGCAATTACACACGGAAGAAAAAGTGGTTGTTGAGATTAAAAACTTTGTGGTTTGCTTCCTAATATTGTGTAACCGTGTGGTTATGAACCGTGCGGTATATGTTAAAAGGGGACGGTACAAAAGAAATACTGATTGATTTACTGTATTAAAGAATAGAAAAGATCCACGCACCGGCCCAGGGACATATAGACGGCCAGTCACAAAAAGGTTTTCCTATTGTTTTATTTTACAATAGTTATGAGAAGATAAGAAGAGGAGGAAGAGAAGAAAAGAATAATACAGTGCAGTTGACTGGGCAATAATTGGGCAGCTGACTGTGTGTGCGACACGCTCGAAGTGTACTTGAGAGCGGCACCTCGGAAAATGACCTGCGGACGCTTAACAGCTTACAGTTCAAATTCGAATTTCAATAGCATTGCGCCAGAAGAGTAACCTCCTCATGTCACTGGTTGGACACCGTCACTGCAGTGAAACTGTCGTCCGCTTTTCGGCATGTGCTGTGAGTTGAACTACGGTTAGTAGCCAGCTGAGCGCTTGGCTACAATTGATTTAGGTCATGTTGTTGAGGGCCGGGATCTTGGTTTGGTGGTTTCCTTATTGGAGGGAGCGGAGTCCGGAGTGGGTGTGAGGCCTATCTCACCTTCCACAGGGAAGTCCTACAAGAAATACAGTTACTGCTCTTTGTATTGTATTGTATTGTATTGTATTGTATTGCAAAGGTGTGGCGTGTGAGGTGGGTTTTTTGTTGTTGTTTGTTTGTTTGTTTGGTTTGTTTTGTATTTTGTATTTTTGTTTGTTGTCAAAGCAGATTTTGGGCTGCATTGTGTTGTTTTGTTTTGTATTGTGTTGCGTTGTGTTGTGTTGTGTTGCGTTGTGTTGTGTTGTGTTGTGTTGTGTTGTGTTGTGTTGCGTTGCGTTGTGTTGTGTTGCATCGAATCGTATTCGTACCGTGGACACCCTAATCAAATACTATAACATGACACCGATTTGTTTTCTCGTTCAAACATTGGTTTGTTTCTTTATTCGATTTGATTCAATGGTTTGCATGGTTTGGCTGGCTGATTGTTCGACCGCAGTTTGAAACCACAGCCATTACTCTTCAGATTTCACAGATGGACAGACAAAATGAGGGACAAAGAGAAGACCTATTTGATGCAGAATGGCATGCATTACGCAGTACACACAAAAGAAAGCAAAAGAATAAAAATTGGTTAGATAACAAAAGATTGTCGGACAGTTTGTTTTTCTTTCTTTTTGTTCTTTTCCTTCAAATTGTCACTCGAAGACTTTTTTTTTAAACTTTGTTCAGAGATGATAAATTTGTTTCACTTGCCCCCCTCCCCCCTCCCTGTATCCCTACTACCTCACTGTTCACCACCCTTCCTTCCCTCTCTCCATCCCTCCCTCTCCCCTTCCTCCTCCCCCCCTCGCCCCCGCCCCCCTCCCCCCGCACCCCCCGCCCCCCACCCCCCCACCCCCACCCCCCCACCCCCGTCCTTACTTATGCAGATGTTTTGTGACATTGATTGATAGGCTGTGCTGCAGTCGAGTGACGTGTAACCTGCGCGGTTGACTTCACGTTACATTTCAGTATTGGTTGGATGGGTGGATGAGTGGCTGCACTGTGTGTGTGTGTGTGTGTGTGTGTGTGTGTGTGTTTGCGTGTGTGTCTGTTTGTGTGTCTGTGTGTTTATGTGTATGAGTGTGCATGATTATGTATGCATATATGTATGTGTGCGTGCGAGTTTGTGTGTATGTCCGTTTGTGCGTGTGCGTTTGTGGAGGGGTCAAGAATGAAAGACCAACAACAACAATACACTGGGTTGAAAACAAACATGAAAGCACGACATATCATATCTGTTGTCCATGTCTCATTCGTGTTTTTTCATAGGTTTTTGTCTGCTTGTTTCGTGATTATATTTTATTCAGTTTTAGATATATATATATATATATATATATATATATATATATATATATATATATATATATATATACAGAGAGACAGACAGACAGACAGACAGACAGAAACACACACACACACACACACACACACACACACACACACACACACGCACACACACAAAGAGAGAGAGAGAGGGAGAGATTTACCCACTCATGCTTTTTCTCGTTTAGGTTTACTTATTCATTTTTCTTTGTTTCTTTCTTTCTTCATTTATTTATTTATTCATGTATCTATCTATCTGTCTATCTGTCTGTCTGTCTATCTATAGATATATCTATCAATGTTTATTTATGCAATCATTCCTTCATTTACTTTTTTTTTTAAATCATCTACGTGTTTATATATTTATTAATTGTTCACTCAGTCTAGAATCAATAGACGATAGGACTAAAAATCATTGACGTTTATATGCGCGACTGGACGTAAAACAAACTGACTTCTTTTTAAACAAATTAAAATTCTAAGTCATTGCTTACTTATCAAGAACAGAACAGCAAACAAGAACACAAACAGTATTCGAAAAGATACATAATTATACACATGCTGCACAGACCATTCTCAAATCCTTCAGGCCTGTAACTGACACGGGTTTAGGATGATGAATAGTTCGATATTATACATGGTGCAACTATGCTTTGCATTCGTGGGGTATGCGAGAAACACTACCAAATAAATCTCACTTGGACACACGACAGTGTTGAATGTCTTCGGGCAGATCGAATGATTCAATAACGATTGATGATAATAAAAATGTATTAAAAAATCAAACAGACAAACAAACAAAAAAAGAAACATTCGTCGGTGGTGACTCATATTCCAAGTGCAGACGATTTTGGAAAAAAAAAATCCTCGAGTGTATTTCATTATTTCATTTATCATTTGCATCTGTATTGCAGATCAAGTACTTCGGTAGTAGAAGTAGTGGTGCTGGTGGTAGTTGTAGTAGTAGTGGTAGTAGTCGTAGCAGAATACTACAACTACTACTATTACTACTACTACTACTACTAATAAATATTATTATACAATATAAAGAAGAACAAGACTAATGGTAATAATAATAAAGTTTTTTTTTCATCATGAACATCACAATCCGCATAATTATGATAAAAACGCGGATTAAGATCAACATTATACTCACCTCCCACCCACCCATTCCTCCCACCTTCACTAACCCCCCACCCCACCCCTCCTTCCCCCGCCCCCCACTCCCTCAGCTTCTCGTCCACGCACCCCCCCCCCCCTCCTTTTTTCCGCCTTACCTCCCCTGACTCCTTCCTTCCCCCTCTCTGGCCCCACGTCCCTCCACCTCCCCCTCCCCCTCCAAAGGCATTCTCTCTTTTTCTCACGACGAGCTGTAAGCCTGTGTGCGGAATCATCACTCACTCCGCTGTCCCCTCTCCGCTACTTCCCTGATGACGCTTGAAGGCACAGAGAGGGAGAGGGAGCGGGGTGGCGGGTAGTGAGAGAGTGTGTGTGTGAGAGAGGGGGTGGAGAAGGAGAGAGAGGGGGAGAAGGGGGGAAGAAGGAGAGAGAGAGAGGAGGGAGAGATTCAGAAATAGGGAGAGAGAGAGGGGGGATGATAGAAAGATGAAGAGAGGGGGTGGGTATGAAGTAAGATATGGAGAAAGAGAAAGAGAGACAGACAGACAGACAGGGAGAGTTTGTGCCTTCGGATGAACTATGTGTGTGTGTGGGGGTGTGTGTGTGTGTGTGTGCTCATGTGTTTGTGTGTGCGTGCATGCGTACAAAGTGTGTGTGTGTGTGTGTGTGTGTGTGTGTGTGTGTGTGTGGCTGCCTGTCAGTCTGGCTGGCTGGCAAGGTACCCGCTAACTCTGAGCTACCGCGGACGTCTTAGTGTGGTCGGCTGACCTTTTCCATTCACTTGAGAAGTTGAGTGTTGAAATATTATTGTTATATATATTATCGTGTGTTCGTCGTTTAGCTTGTGTGTGTGTGTGTGTGTGTGTGTGTGTGTGTGTGTGTGTGTGTGTGTGTGTGTGAGTGAGTGAGTGAGTGTGTGTGTGTGTGTGAGTGTGTGTGTATGTGTGTGTGTGTGTGTGTGTGTGTGTGTACGCGCGCGCGTCTGCCCTATACTGATCAAAGCCCTTCTCTACACGTGTTTATTAGTATGAACTTTTATTTCAAACATTCGCTGTATAGTTATCTTTCATTTCGATTTTATTGTAAGGAATTCATTAATTTATTTCATAATTATATGTTAATGTTTTGCACAAACCCATGGCAGGCCTTCAATAAAGCCCCGACCAGCATGTTGGGTTTATGCAAATGTCAGACAGCTCCTCTTTTTTCTTTTTCTTTTTTCATCTTTCATTTTTTTAATGCATATGCGATGCAGCATATACTGAATCAGTCCTGTGCAATGTATGATACCTCATTTAGTTTGAAACAGAAACTGACTAAACACAGCTTTTGAACGAATCAGTGTCGAGAAGCGATCGATATCTAGATTGAACAAAGGTGTGCCAGTATCTGAAGTGAAGAAAGGTATCTGGAGTAAAGAACGCTATACCAATATATGAAGTTAAGAAAGGTATACCAAAATCTGAAGTGGAGAAAGATTTTCCAATAATTATCTGAAATTAAGAAGGTATTCCAATGTATGAAGTTAAGAAAGGTATACCAATATCTAAACTGAAGAAAGATATACCGTTATATGAAATGCAGAAGATATACCAATATCTGAAGTGAAGAATAGCATAATAATATATAAAGTGAAGAAAGCTATACAAATGTATGATGTAAAGAAAAGAATGTCAAAATCTTAAGTGAAGAAAGATATTGGTACAACCTTCTGAAGTGAAGAACGTATACCAACATATAAAATGAATATAGCCATACCAATATATGAAGTGGAGAAGGGTATACCGATATCCAAACTGAAGAAAAACATAGTATTATCGTCCCGATGAAGTTACTTTTCAGATGTAATGTACCTGCCCATGTAAGCCTGCATATTATGGGGACCGCTTGCTTTTGCTCTTTCATTGTCCAGTTTAACTCACTCAGTACGGCCTGTCCTCTCTTCTCCTCTACACAGACCCCTCGGATGTCCAGTGGGTGTCTGAATGACCCAACCTTTAGCTTCCGTCGTCAGAATTGTGGTATTCTTTGTCAACATTCACCTCTTCAGTATAAGAGCCTTCCGCTTGCAATATTTTGATGATGGTAATTGGCGTGAAACGCTGTTAACGTCGTCTCTTTCGCCGTTCGTATGGAGAGAGTTAATTGCTGTTTTCGCTGTAATCGTTGTCGGGTGTTTGTTGTTGTTGTTGTTTTTCTTTTGTATTGTTTTTCTTTTTTTCTCTCTTTAAAAAAAAAAAAAAAAATATATATATATATATATATATATTGGTATTGCGGTGGAAATGTGTGTCTGGGTTTTGTTGTTGTTGTTTTGTTTCTTTGTTTTTTGGTGTGGTTTTTTTGTTTGTCTTTTTTTTTGTTTTGTTTTGTTTCGTTTGTTGTTTTATTTATTTTTGGTTGTTGTTGTTGTTGTTGTTTGTTTGTTGTTGTTGTTTTTGTTTTTTTTGTTTTTGTTTTTTGTTTTTTGTTGTTGTTTTATTTTTCCTGAATCAAACGAAAAGTTGCCAAAATGCAGTGACACTGAATCTGGACGTTTTTCGTAGTTGTTTTGAGTTTTTTTCCGTAGTTGGGGTGGGTTTTTTTGTTTTGCTAGTATTGTTGTTGTTTGTTGGGGGAGTTTTTTGTGTTTATTGTTTTGTATATTTTTTGGTAGGCTGTCTTCTTCTTCTTCTTCTTCGTCTTCTCTTTTTTCTCTTTTCTTTTCTTTTTTTCTTTTGTTGTTCCTTTTTTTTCGGATGGGGATATCGTTTTCTTTGTTGTTAATATTTTTTGTTGTTTTTGTTGATTGGAGGTAGGGGTTGTTGTTGTTTCTTCACTGCAAGAACTAGTCAGCCAGACACAAGGAAACGTGACGGAGGAAAGGGCTGACGCCCCGATACTGAGGACAGCGACACGATGATAAATGATGATGAGAATGAGGAGGAGGAGGAGGAGGGTTTATCGAGGGAGCATTAAGACATCATCATGGAATAACCGTGGGGACTGCTGCTCACAGAGACAGAGAGAGAGAGAGAGAGAGAGAGAGAGAGAGAGAGGCGTCCATCTCTCAATCTTTCAATCTGTCGCTAATTAATTACTGTCCTTGTCACCCCTCTCCAGTGCGCGGAGACTGATCGGGTGGCGCCCTCTCTGTGACGCGATCGCCGCGGAAAAGGGGGAGGGTGGAGGTGGTGGTTGGGGGTGGGATGGGTGGAGGAGGAGGAGGAGGGGGGGTGTAGGGGAGGCAATGGAAGGATGGCAGGGGGGTTGGGGTGTTGGTGGGGGGTAGCGGTGGGGAATAGGGGTCTTGGGGATCCTACCAGTGGGAAGAGGGAAGAGAACAAGAGGGTAGAGGAGAGTGTCAACCGAGCGTGTATTGGCGTGTATCATATAGTGCTTTCAGTAGTAGTAGCGATAATGATGATGATAATCATAATAATCATAATAATAAATGTGATGATGATGATGATAACAATAATAGTAATAATAATAATGGTAATAAGCAACACCACCACCAATAATGGTAATGCAGAGTGACATTCACACCTTTCAAGTTGGGAGCTTGTGGCGTTTGCAATACGACGCTACACTTACGTAGATATAAATACATGAAGTTCGACGGGATGAGGGGTATCAACCACAAAACAAACAAACAAACAAAAGTAGGAAAATATAATAAACAAATATATTTTTCAACTAAGAAAATACGATAAATAAATATATTTGCCAACTAGAAACAAGTGGAAAACAAGCCTTTCCAATATATATATATATATATATATATATATATATATATATATATATATATATATATATATAATTGTGTCTTTTGGTTACAACTTCTGTCACAACAATACAACAAATCATTCCGTCAGTGATTCGCTGTCACAGTGATTAATGCATGACTGTTATTAACTGTGAAATTATGTACAAAGACAAAATTGTTCTTTTGAAATTGGACATTTCCGTCAGTAAACTAAATCAAGACTTACCGTAAATAAAGCAACATATC
>NC_134890.1:8548602-8553602 GCF_041734735.1 Babylonia areolata
TTCAGGTCGCAGTCTGGTTCTCCAGGCGTGGGTTCGAATCCCACTTCTGACAAGTTTTTTTTTTCTTTTTGGATTAGATAATGAAATGAAATGTCATCTTTTCTTTAAAGAACGCATCTAAAAAAATAATTTCTTAAGTCATGTCATGTATTTGTTGTATACATCAAACCAAAAACCATATTGTGTCTTTGATGAAACTTAGTATCTTCTCTTTGTCTAGTATTGATGATTTACCTATATACGGATTTAATATTCAAAAATTTTCGTTAGTAACTGAAACTGTATGACTGTAGCTGTAGTAGTGGGGGATATAAAATTGGCAGAAACAGTTGCTGAGAAAGAGATGTGTCCTCCCCTTGTTTAGTATGACTGAAAGCAGTTTCAACTACAGAAAGAAGCAAGCGAATGTTTAGAAAAAAAAAGCGCGCGAGCGCGCGCACACGCACGTGTATGATATTGTGTGTGTGGGTGTGAGAACTACAGAATGAAGCAAGCGAATGTTTGTTTGTATATATATATATATATATATATATATATATATATATATATTGCGTGTGTGTGTGTGCGTGCGTGCGTGCAAGAAAATCTAAAAGAATGGCCCGGGCAGGGTGGTCAGAGAGTTTGACAGAATAGAAAAAAAAAAGTAGGTTCCACCGAGATTTGAACTCGGATCGCTGGATTCAAGAGTCCAGAGTGCTAACCATTACACCATGGAACCACACTGGTTGACCTCCAGTTCCCAGGAACACGTTGAGACTGGAACAACGGTTACTGATTAGACAAGTGGTCCCAAGTGTGTGCTTTTTTTACTTTTTTTTTAATTTGGTTTTATTTTACTTTTTTTTATCGATTGAGGTTGATGGTGAAAGTACATAATGAGTAAAACTGATATAAGACACAATTTGAAGCGTTGCTACCCCAGTACCCATCACTTTGCATCATAGTAAGTAAAGTAAAAAGACGTCACCATCCGCTTTCGCTTTTTCGC
Source organism: Babylonia areolata (assembly GCF_041734735.1). Taxonomy (NCBI): domain Eukaryota; kingdom Metazoa; phylum Mollusca; class Gastropoda; order Neogastropoda; family Buccinidae; genus Babylonia; species Babylonia areolata. The sequence goes on from NC_134890.1 coordinate 8,549,591, forward strand.
TTTTGGTTCTTTCCTGAAGTCGAGCTATGTTCAACAGTGTCGTTCTTTAAGCACGAGTCACACTCCGTGGTCGTGTGTGACAGCTCCCGATAAAGTCGATCGCCCCCTTTAGGCCCGCTTACCAGCCCACCCGATATGGGTTTACAACAGCTGTCAGGATGGCCGAGCGGTCCAAGGCGCTGCGTTCAGGTCGCAGTCTGGTTCTCCAGGCGTGGGTTCGAATCCCACTTCTGACAAGTTTTTTTTTCTTCTTCTTCTTCTTCTTCTTCTTCTTCTTCTTCTTCTTCTTCTTCTTTTTGGATTAGATAATGAAATGTCATCTTTTCTTCAAAGAACGCATCTAAAAAAATTTTTTTAAAGTCATGTCATGTATTTGCTGCTGTTCATTAAACCCAAATCCACATGATAGGGTATTTGATAAACCTTAATATCAAATGTTTGTCTAGAGCTGATGAGTTACTCGTTTACTTACTTGACATGCGGACGTTTCATTAGAAACTGAAGCTGTGTGGCTCTAACTGTACCAACAGTAGTTAGGGATATATAATTCGCAGAAACAGTTGCAAAGAAAGAGATATGGCCTTCCCTTGTTGGTTATGACTGAAAGCAGTTTCAACTACAGAATGAAGCAAGTCATTGTTTAGTAAACAAAACAAAAACAACAACAACAACAACAACAAAAAAACAACAAATAAAGAAAATGCGTGTGTGTGTGTGCGTGTGTGTTTGCGTGCGTGCGTGCGTGCGAGTGTGTGTATGGCGTGTGTGTGTGTGTGTGTGTGTGTGTGTGTGTGTGTGTGTGTGTGTGTGTTTAAGAAAATGTAAAAGAATTCCCGGGCAGGGGGTCAGAGGTAAATGTAAACAAACAACAAAACAAAACAACACAAAACACACAACAACAAAAACCCCACGATAAAAAACAAACAAACTTAGAAGAACTTAGAATACTTGGGAAGCGAAAACCAAGTTGAATAGAATGAGGAAGAAAAAGGTAGGTTCCACCGAGATTTGAACTCGGATCGCTGGATTCAGAGTCCAGAGTGCTAACCATTACACCATGGAACCACACTGGCTGACCACCCGTTCCAAGCAGCACGTTGAGACTGGAACAACGGTTACTGATTAGACAAGTGGTCCCAAGTGTGTGCTTTTTTTTACTTTTTTTTTTTTATTTGGTTTTATTTTACTTTTTTTTAGCGGTTGAGGTTGATGGGGAAAGTACATAATGAGTAAAACTGATATAAGACACAATTTGAAGCGTTGCTACCCCAGTACCCATCACTTTGCATCATAGTAAGTAAAGTAAAAGGACGTCACCATCCGCTTTCGCTTTTTCGCTTTTGGTTCTTTCCTGAAGTCGAGCTATGTTCAACAGTGTCGTTCTTTAAGCACAAGTCACACTCCGTGGTCGTGTGTGACAGCTCCCGATAAAGTCGATCGCCCCCTTTAGGCCCGCTTACCAGCCCACCCGTTATGGCTTTACAACAGCTGTCAGGATGGCCGAGCGGTCCAAGGCGCTGCGTTCAGGTCGCAGTCTGGTTCTCCAGGCGTGGGTTCGAATCCCACTTCTGACAAGTTTTTTTTTTTTTTCTTTTCTTTTCTTTTTGGATTAGATAATGAAATGAAATGTCATCTTTTCTTCAAAGAACGCATCTAATTTTTTTTTTTTAAGTCATGTCATGTATTTGTTGTATACATCAAACCAAAAACCATATTGTGTCTTTGATGAAACTTAATATCTTCTCTTTGTCTAGTATTGATGATTTACCTATATACTGATTTGATATTCAAAAATTTTCGTTAGTAACTGAAACTGTACGGCTGTAGCTGTAGTAGTGAGAGATATAAAATTAGCAGAAACAGTTGCTGAGAAAGAGATGTGTCCTACCCTTGTTTAGTATGACTGAAAGCAGTTTCAACTACAGAATGAAACAAGCGAATGTTTAGAAAAAAAAAGCGCGCGAGCGCGCACACGCACGTGCGTGTGTATGTGTGTTTCAACTACAGAATGAAGCAAGCGAATGTTTGCATATATCTATGTGTATATATATATATATATATTGCGTGTGTGCGTGCGTGCGTGTGTGCAAGAAAATCTAAAAGAATGGCCCGGGCGGGGTGGTCAGAGAGTTTGACAGAATAGAAAAAAAAAGTAGGTTCCACCGAGATTTGAACTCGGATCGCTGGATTCAGAGTCCAGAGTGCTAACCATTACACCATGGAACCACACTGTCTGACCACCCGTTCCAAGCAGCACGTTGAGACTGGAACAACGGTTACTGATTAGACAAGTGGTCCCAAGTGTGTGCTTTTTTTACTTTTTTTTTAATTTGGTTTTATTTTACTTTTTTTTTATCGATTGAGGTTGATGGTGAAAGTACATAATGAGTAAAACTGATATAAGACACAATTTGAAGCGTTGCTACCCCAGTACCCATCACTTTGCATCATAGTAAGTAAAGTAAAAAGACGTCACCATCCGCTTTCGCTTTTTCGCTTTTGGTTCTTTCCTGAAGTCGAGCTATGTTCAACAGTGTCGTTCTTTAAGCACGAGTCACACTCCGTGGTCGTGTGTGACAGCTCCCGATAAAGTCGATCGCCCCCTTTAGGCCCGCTTACCAGCCCACCCGATATGGGTTTACAACAGCTGTCAGAATGGCCGAGCGGTCCAAGGCGCTGCGTTCAGGTCGCAGTCTGGTTCTCCAGGCGTGGGTTCGAATCCCACTTCTGACAAGTTTTTTTTTCTTCTTCTTCTTTTTGGATTCGATAATGAAATGTCATCTTTTCTTCAAAGAACGTATCTAAAAAAATTTTTTTTTAAAGTCATGTCATGTATTTGTTGCTGTTCATTAAACCCAAATCCACATGGTAGGGGATTTGATAAACCTTAATATCAAATGTTTGTCTAGAGCTGATGAGTTACTCGTTTACTTACTTGACATGCGGACGTTTCATTAGAAACTGAAGCTGTGTGGCTCTAACTGTACCAACAGTAGTTAGGGATATATAATTCGCAGAAACAGTTGCAAAGAAAGAGATATGGCCTTCCCTTGTTGGTTATGACCGAAAGCAGTTTCAACTACAGAATGAAGCAAGTCATTGTTTAGTAAACAAAACAAAAACAACAACAACAACAACAACAACAAAAAAACAACAAATAAAGAAAATGCGTGTGTGTGTGTGCGTGTGTGTGTGTGTTTGCGTGCGTGCGTGCGTGCGAGTGTGTGTATGGCGTGTGTGTGTGTGTGTGTGTGTGTGTGTGTGTGTGTGTGTGTGTTTAAGAAAATTTAAAAGAATTCCCGGGCAGGGGGTCAGAGGTAAATGTAAACAAACAACAAAACAAAACAACACAAAACACACAACACCAAAAACCCCACGATAAAAAAAAAAACAACTTAGAATACTTGGGAAGCGAAAACCAAGTTGAATAGAATGAGGAAGAAAAAGGTAGGTTCCACCGAGATTTGAACTCGGATCGCTGGATTCAGAGTCCAGAGTGCTAACCATTACACCATGGAACCACACTGGCTGACCACCCGTTCCCAGCAGCACGTTGAGACTGGAACAACGGTTACTGATTAGACAAGTGGTCCCAAGTGTGTGCTTTTTTTTACTTTTTTTTTAATTTGGTTTTATTTTACTTTTTTTTTTAGCGGTTGAGGTTGATGGGGAAAGTACATAATGATTAAAATTAATATAAGACACAATTTGAAGCGTTGCTACCCCAGTACCCATCACTTTGCATCATAGTAAGTAAAGTAAAAAGACGTCACCATGCGCTTTCGCTTTTTCGCTTTTGGTTCTTTCCTGAAGTCTAGCTATGTTCAACAGTGTCGTTCTTTAAGCACAAGTCACACTCCGTGGTCGTGTGTGACAGCTCCCGATAAAGTCGATCGCCCCCTTTAGGACCGCTTACCAGCCCAACCGTTATGGCTTTACAACAGCTGTCAGGATGGCCGAGCGGTCCAAGGCGCTGCGTTCAGGTCGCAGTCTGGTTCTCAAGGCGTGGGTT
>NC_134890.1:8561102-8568602 GCF_041734735.1 Babylonia areolata
CATTTCCCTTAACACCTGCATGTCCCGGGCAGTATGACCATGTGAGTTTTTTAATCTGAAAGTTGCGCATTGCCTTATGCCACTCTGGGCTTCCCATTCCGTTTTCAATTTTCTGTATGAGGTTCATTGAGTCGGTTAGAATCATGGCATGTTGGTTTCCGGGCGTATGGATGGACGATAGCCACTGGAGGGCATGTGTCGCAGCTTCAACTTCCATCGTGAGGCTGGAGGTTGTGACTTTGTAGGCAGCATTCTCTTCCCAAATTGTTTTCCCATTTTGTTTCGCAGTGAATCCCCAACCAGACTGGTCTTTGGTGACTGAGCCATCTGTGTATATGATGATGTCCTCTTCTTTTTACTGTTTTCTTCTATGAGTAGCTTCACTTCCGCATCAGTTTTGCCCTCTGGCCATTCCCGACAATGTCTTCCTAGAGTGGGTGAAATGACTGTGTTGAATAGATGGTTGAGGTTTACGGTTACTGATTAGACAAGTGGTTCCAAGTGTGTCCTTTTTTTTACTTTTTTTTCTATTTGGTTTTATTTTACTTTTTTTTTAGCGGTTGAGGTTGATTTGGAAAGTACATAATGAGTAAAACTGATATAAGACACAATTTGAAGCGTTGCTACCCCAGTACCCATCACTTTGCATCATAGTAAGTAAAGTAAAAAGACGTCACCATCCGCTTTCGCTTTTTCGCTTTTGGTTCTTTCCTGAAGTCGAGCTATGTTCAACAGTGTCGTTCTTTAAGCACGAGCCACACTCCGTGGTCGTGTGTGACAGCTCCCGATAAAGTCGATCGCCCCCTTTAGGCCCGCTTACCAGCCCACCCGATATGGGTTTACAACAGCTGTCAGGATGGCCGAGCGGTCCAAGGCGCTGCGTTCAGGTCGCAGTCTGGTTCTCCAGGCGTGGGTTCGAATCCCACTTCTGACAAGTTTTTTTTTTTTCTTCTTCTTCTTCTTTTCTTTTTGGATTAGATAATGAAATGTCATCTTTTCTTCAAAGAACGCATCTAATTTTTTTTTTAAAGTTATGTCATGTATTTGTTGTTTTTCATTAAACCCAAATCCACATAATAGGGTATTTGATAAACCTTAATATCAAATGTTTGTCTAGAGCTGATGAGTTACACGTTTACTTACTTGACATGCGAAAGTGTCATTAGAAATTGAAGGTGTATGGCTCGAGCTGAACCAACAGTAGTTAGGGATATATAATTAGCAGAAACAGTTGCAAAGAAAGAGATATGGCCTTTCCTTGTTTGTTATGACTGAAAGCAGTTTCAACTACAGAATGAAGCAAGTGATTGTTTAGAAAAAAAACAACAACAACAAATAAAGAAAATGCGTGTGTGTGTGTGTGTGTGTGTGTGTAAGAAAATTTAAAAGAATTACCCGGACAGGGGGTCAAAGATAAATGTAAACAAACAACAAAAGAAAACACACACAAACCCCCCCACGATAAAACAAAACTTAGAAGCACTTAGAATACTTGGGAAGCGAAAACCAAGTTGAATAGAATGGGGGAAAAAAGGGTAGGTTCCACCGAGATTTGAACTCGGATCGCTGGATTCAGAGTCCAGAGTGCTAACCATTACACCATGGAACCACACTGACTGACCAGCTGCACATTAACGAACTGTTGGTGACCCCATTTCCAGCAGCACGTTGAGACTGGGCCAACGGTAACTGACTAGACAAGTGGTCCCAAGTGTGTTGTTTGGTTGGGTTTTTTTTTGCTTTTAACTTTTTTTCAGGCGATGAGAGGGGCTTATGTATCTACCAAAATATGGGAAATATTAAACTCCTCTAAGACAACACATTTTGAAGCCGTTGTTGTGTCAGTACCTATCACTTTGCATACAGGTGAGTATGAAAAAAAATTATCAGAAAAGGAAACTCCAATACCGATCCGAATACCTTTCCGGCTTGACGTGTATATTTTATACCCAGAGTGAGCACAGCTAAACATGTATGAAAGCAGATGATAACACATGAGAGCAGGACAGCAGTCGGGGAAACAAGGGAAGTGTGGTAGAGACAGAAAGTGACTGACAGACAGACAGACAGACAGACAGAAGGGGGAGACGTGGGTTGATGATGAGGGGGAGGAGGGGAGTGGTCAGCCTAGCATCGCCGCAGGGGATGAGGAGTGATTAGTGTCAGTAAGGCACAGAGAGAGAGAGAGAATGCAAATGCGAATGCGTATATTCTATTCAGAGTAGGCCATAGCCCCTCTCTGAAGGAGTTATCACATAACTATTACACGGATAGTAATTATTTTCCCGTATAGATTCCAAATCAATGTAAACAAAATACGAACAAATGAAATACATGAATACATCCAATAGGCTAAGTGGTGGCAATATACAACTGCCTCAGTGCTTTGGGGACAAATACAGCTAAATTCGTCAAGACATTTTCATTTTTAGATGCCATACGTAGATTCAATCTGAAAAGACATGGATTTTGACAACACTTGAGAGAGAGACTCCGAACACTGCATTGTTTTAATTTGTGAGGCTACCGACCTGTACTCATAATGAGTTAGCCCAAAAATATTTAAGATAAATAAGATGTAGTTCTAATCAGTGCACGCTGTACGTATCAAGCACACAGACTATTGCTGATCAAGCAGCTGATCGCTCAGTCTCAGTGTATAAAAACCGTACATTCGATTACTAAAAGTCGTTCTGCAATAAATAAGCTCAAGTTTTACCACGTGCATTTCTTCAGTGCCTACTACGTATTTCTCTCTTAGAATGAAGTAAAATTCTCTTAGAATGTTAGTAACACGGACAAACACAAATGAAATCACTTGAGAGAGACGGAGTGAGAGAGAGAGAGAGAGAGGGGGATACGGATAGTTTACTCGTGTATTGGCCATTGGCGCTCATGAGGGGGGTGCAACTGAACAGTCATTACTCATAATATTGTCAGTTCAACGTCATTGAGCAGTCTACATTCAGTGCTTCAATCAAATGCAAAAGGAAAGAAAGAGGGGGTTGGGGGGGGGGGGGGGGGTGCGGGGAGAGAGAGAGTGAGGTAGGGGTAGAAGGAAGGAGAGGGAGGGATGTGCCTTGAAGTGATCAGAAGCCAAGTTGGAGGGCATACAAACATAAAGCTCTCTACATACCTGTCTGGCCATCATCTTCACAGGTGACACGTCGGTGTCGACAGACCCTGTCAACTCTTTCACCCCCCCGGGCTAAAAGCTCTCGGTGAATGATGGATGAACGGTTTGACACAGGCCTCCACTACTATCCGCCCACCCCTGTCACACACACACACACACACACACACACACACACACACACACACACACGCACGCACGCACGCACGCACGCACGCACACACACACACGCACACACACACACACACACACACACACACACACACACACACACACACACACACACACGCACATTTCCTTGAGGAAATCCCTCCCTCCCACACCCCTCCCTTCAAATCGTAAATCCTTTCGATGGTTTATTTACCATCCATGTTTGTTATGATGTATGATTTTTGTGACATTGGGAGCGTCAGTTTGGGCCTGTAATATTATCCTCAGATGTGAGAATCGAATACGGAAATAAGAACAAGAAAACAAAAATGGATACGTACATACACACGCAAATAAAGAGTTATTTGTAAACCTCGTTCGTGCTCGATATATAAAACAAGTCAAATAATGATTTAAATCATACGCTTGCCTTTGTTTCGCCACCGTGTACATGGCATCAGGATACAAAAATGAAATTTAAGAAAAGGTAATGTCTGCAGAGTGTTTCCGTCTCTGTCTGTCTCTCTTTGTCTCTGTATGTGTCTGTCTGTCTCTATCTCCTTGTCTCTGTCTGTGTCTGTCTGTCTGTGTCTGTCTGTCTGCCTGTCTCTCTCTCTCTCTCTCTCTCTCTCTCTCTCTCTCTCTCTCTGCACAAAGTAGCCTACGTATTGTGCGTGTGTGTGTTTTTTTAAAGGAGAAAGAAGAAAAAACTGTACTGTCCCGGACAAAAGTACACGCCTAAAACTATAAAGGAATGAACAAACTAACACATCAAAAACATATGACAACACTCCATGCCTCACGCCCAAGTGATGAACATAAAGAATGGACCAGCCGAATATGACAAAAGGGAAAACGCAGGCGTGTGGGGGTGGAGGCTGGGAGGTGGGCGGGGGTAGGGGCTGGGGAGTGGGGGAGGTGCTCGCGCGTACAGACTCCATTTGTTGGGGGATAGACGCTTGAGAGAAAAGATACCTGTCTTCATTATTTCATCTCTTGCCGCACTGTGGAAAGTGACGTCTTGACGGAGCCGTGTTTGAATACATTGCGCACACATGTGTCACTGCTGTACGGTAAGAGAGAAATGGGGGGGGGGGGGGGGGGGGGGGGGGGGGGGACTGCGGATGGATGGGGAGAAAAAAGGAGGTTGGGGGTGGGGGTGCATTGCATGCATTCCGATCTTCGTCTCCTGGTTTTCTTCACTATACAACAGAATAGTTCTGTTTCTTTTTCTGTTTTATTTTTCGCCCGATTCATTTGAACCCTCCCTTTTTTTGTGTGAACATTCAATGATTTAAGGCTTTTCCACGTCATAATGCATTACAAAACAACACCCACCTCCCGGAAAAATAACAAAAAAAAGGGGGGGGGGCTGTACAGTTGCCATATCTGTGGTGAGGTTGGTGATAATGACTCTCTCTCTCTCTCTCTCTCTCTCTCTCTCTCTCTCTCTCTCCCACACACACATACACACGGGCGCGCGCGCGCGCGCGCACGCACATACCCTTTGTTTCAAGTTTAAAGATAATGAAACAGTCAGTCTTGCGTTTCTAATAAAAAAATATATAAAAGTTAAAATATTGACTCCATTTGTCTCACTTGCTTTCCAAAAGAAAACAACAACAAAACAAAAAACGGAAGATACTCATAAATGATAATCTGGATTTGTCTCTCACTGGTGCGACAGTGCTTTGATTTGTCTCTGCACAAGATTCAGCGATATATAAATACCGTTATGTTCTGGATATAGTACTGAGGATTTTTATACGCTTTATATACATGTATCTTTTAATCTCCTTTATGTCGGTGTTTTTTTTTTGTTGTTGTTGTTTTTTACACGGCGTAATGCTCTGTAGTTATGCGCTATGTACATATTCTTTAAGAAGAAGAAAAAGAAGTAAAGCGCCGGACAGACATTCCTTTAGACATTACCTCAATATGTCTTCACAACGGAGGGAAGAAGAGGGAGCAAGGACTAGATGTGTGTGTGGTGGGGGGGGGGAGGGGGAGGGGGGTTCAAACCAAACTCCCTTCAGATGGACACTAGTATCACCTCCCTATCCCACCCCCCACCCCAACAACCCCCACACTTTCCATCACCCCACACAGCCGGAGGTATGTGACGGAGAGAGAGAGAGAGAGTGAGTGAGAGAGAGAGAGGGGGTGGGAGCTTCAAGCAGAAGACGGAGTAGAACCTGGGTAGCGATTCATCAACCAGGCCTTCAGTCCTCCTGATGAATCAATTTGTCCCACATTATTAATTAACGCCCACCCCCCCCCCCACCCCCTCACCCTCCCCCCTTCTCATCCCACCCCCTTCCCCTTCTCCAAATCATCAACACTTCATCTCCCGTCGGACCGCTCAAGAACCAAACTTTCGAAAAGAAAAAAAAAAAAAGAACAAGAGCGCGAGAGATATGACCACACCACAACGCCCCTCGCTCTTCTTTCTTTCCCTCCTCATTGCTATTTTGCTGTATCCGCACAGCAGAACAGAACAAGCAAAATATTGTCGTCAACCTTATGCCAAAATGATGAATCTCGAGTCAAAGAGGAAAAAAAAAAAGAAAAAGGAAAAAAAACAAAAAAACGTTTCTTTCGCGAAGAGTTGTTGAGCGCGATGGGGCTTTGCTATCAGTGTACAACAGCGCGCTATTGAGAACCTTGGTTCTCACCCACAACCTCCCTCCCCTCCAGCCCCCACCCCCCTCCCCCAACACGCACACCCTCGGAAGGGTGAGATGTACATGATGAATGTAAACACACAAGGGAGGTCTCTGATGGATAGACGGGGTCGGAAGCGATCGGTTACAAAAATGGCAGCGCGTGACAAACTCTTGGCGTTTGTGGGACTCCTGTGGGAGCCACGCGTAGTGGCGGAAGGAAGAAGAGGGGGAAGGGGCACGGGGAGGGGAGGAGGGGGGGGGAGAGAGGGAGAGAGTTGTCGTGATGGACTGTCCTCGTAGAAATGGCCTGTTAACCTCCTGATCTCTCTCTCTCTCTCTCTCTCTCTCTCTCTCTCTCTCTCTCTCTCTCTCTCTCTCTCTCTCTCTCTCTCTCTCTCTCTCTCTCTCTCTCTCTTTCTTTCTCTCTGTCTCTGTCTGTCTGTCACACACACATCTTCCCTCTCTCTTTTTCTGTCTCTGTCTCTGTCTCTGTCTCTCTCTCTCTCTCTCTCTCTCTCTCTCTTTAATTCTTTCTTGTGTATCAATATGCGACTATCTGTCATTTTCATGTGTACCTCATTATATAATGGGCGATGACCCTTTTGAATTAAACGTCTACGTCTATCACCTCTCACTCACTCCCTATCCCTGTCTCTCTCTGAATTTAAAAAAAATTTTTTTTATCAATATGCGACTATCTGTCATTTTCATGTCTACCTGATTATAAGGGAATATTGTCTTTATGAATAAAACGTGTCTGTCTGTCTGTCTGTCTCTCTCACACACACACACACACACACACACACACACACACACACACACACACACACACACTGTGCCAGAGGATTTGTGCACACTAAAATGTGTCTGTGTTTGTGCGAGTGTGTGTTTTTGTGTGTGCCGGTGTGCGCGTGTGTGTGTGTGTGTGTGTGTGCGCGCGCGCGCCCGCGAATGCATAGGAGTGTGTTTGTGGTGTGTTTGTGTGTCTGTGCGTATGTGTGTGTACACGTGTTTCTGTGTGTGTGTGTGTGTGTGTGTCTGTGTGTGTGTGTGTGTGTGTGTGTGTGTGTGAACACCCTGATTATCAAAGTGTGATCCAAGACACATAAAGACAGCGCAGACAGACATCTAGAAGTCGTCCCCTCTAACAATGCAACCTGCACCAAACCAAAACCCGGCAGGCCTTGTATGCCTTGACCTTAAGGGCGCTACTCCGAACTCTGTTACCCACAAACATATAATGGCTCTCTTGGGACCTATCTGTAAAAAAAAAAACAAGAAAAAAAAAGAAAAAAAAAAAAACAAAAACAAAAAACAAGACACGCTGATAGCTGATAGATAATAACAATGATAATGATGATGTGGAGGCTTTAGATAGCGTGGTTCCCCGCTTTCAAGAGCAGGCTCACCGCGCTTTACACTAAAGAAAAAAAATACATATAACATTTTAAAGCAATGATAATAAAGATGAGGTCAAACGATTCACCACCCACATATCATTCACAGCACAAAAAGGTACATCACACACACACACACACACACACACACACA